>NW_005353967.1:19404334-19410990 GCF_000412655.1 Myotis brandtii
GGGGGGTGGGGGGGAGAGAGAAAGCTCTGATTTATAATGCTCGTCAATTTCTGTGGTGTAAATTTCCCCACAGGACTGATTTCAAGCTACCAACCGGAAGTAACTGGAGCGTGGAGCTGGGACGAGATGTACAGAATCAACTCTTGCAAGACTGTGCAAGCCGGTTCCAGGTCCATTGATCCTGAATTTAGTATTTTTACCCAGCCTAGAGGTAGGCTGAAAAATAGACCCCCTAAAACACCCTAATCCCTGGAGCCTGTGAATGTTACTTTACCTGGCAGAGTCTGCAGATCGGGTTAAGGTAAGGATCTTGAGATATGGAGATTATCTTGGATCAATCCGGTGGGCCCTAAATGCAATCACAAGTGTCCTTTATGAAATGGAGGCAGGGAGAGATTTGACTCTAGCAGAGGGGAAAGTAATGTGACCGGGAGGCAGACGTTGGGGCGATGTGGCCAAGGAATGTTGGCAGCCACAGGAAGCTTGGAAGAAGCAAAGGATGAATTCTTCCCTAGGGCCTCCGGAGGAAGCACGGCCCTGCCGACACACCTTGATTTTAGCCTCATGAAACTGATTTCTGGCTTTTGGCCTCCAGAACTGTGAAAGAATGATAATCTGCTATTTTAAGACACAAAGTCTGTGGTTATTTGTTACAGCAGCCACATGAAATGCACACACATACACGGTGTTTCACACATATGTACTACGAAAATATCTATTTAGCTAGCTCATTTAGCTAGATTTTATCCTAATAAAATTGCTATGTTATTGTATACAGTATATAGATAATTACTTTTTTTGATGTGCTCAGGCTGGGTGGAATTCCTCGCCAGGCTCTGGAGAGAAAGGCTGCTGAATAACTCATAAATAGATGTAGCATATATGTACACTGGGAATCGTTTTTTTTTTTTTTCACTCAACATCGTTTCTAATACAGCCATTTTCTTGCATAGCTGTAATTCATTTATTTTCACTTCTGGGTAACATTCCATTATGTACTTATCCATTCTCAGTAGGAATTTGGTAGGTATCCTTTATCAGATTAAAATCGAATGTTTTTGTTTTTTCCCCACTGAAATGAGTTTACACCCAGGATGACTCACTTCCTAGGTTCTTTTACTTCAAATATTGGGTGAGATAAAAATTGTGGAAGATAACAAACTGAAATGAATGTTATAAGATTACGGGATTCCAGATACTCCACCAGGAGTAAATGTGAGTCACCTCAGCAACAGGGAGGAAGAGCTGGGTAAGGTAAGTTGGGGTGTGGTGTGAGCAGGGTCTCTCCTCAGCCACCTGTACACGTGGTCAACCAGAGAAGGCTTGCTCTGCCTGACCCCCACCCCTGCATCCTCACCTCTCCATCCCCACCCCTGCATCCCCACCCCCACACACTGCTGTGATTAGTTGAGGGAGAGGCAGAGGTGGCTAGCAGGCTGGCCTGAGACACAGTGACTAGCCAATGTGAGAATGACCCATTAGATGAACATCAAGAATAAAATGACCTCAAAAAGATTTTGGCTTCTAGTCGGTCACAGGACCCCAGCTTTCCCTGAATATTCAGGAGGATAAAAGGCATGAATGAATCTGAATGAACCCAGGGTGACTCCTCCTGGAATGAAACGGGTGAATGTTCCTGAGATATTTCTTCGTTCTCAGAAGGTTTGCCCTGAACAGTCTTGCTTGACTGGCAGGTGAATTAGCTTATAAACCTGTGGGTTGTAATCTCAGCTGTCATTATTCAGTCACCTATTTCTTTCTTTTTAAAAAAATATTTTTATTGATTTCAGAGAGCAAGGGAAAGGGAGAGAGAGAGAAACATCAATGATGAGAGAGAATCCTTGATTGGCTGCCTCCTGCACCCCCAGCACTGGGGATCAAGCCCACAACCCGGGCATGTGCCCTGACTGGAATCCAACTGTGACCTCTTGGTTCATGGGTCAATGCTCAGTCACTGAGGCCACCCGCTGGGCCCCTGTAAGCACTTACAGAGAGGAACAGTTCCTTCCTTCTGCAGAGGTAGAGCACTGACAGGGATGACCTTAGTAATGAAGACACTGGGCAGGTCAGCCTGGCAGCATCCAGATGAGTCAGAGCAAACACCTGAGACAGCTTCCTGGGCAAAGTCTTCCTTCTAGCCATCCTCATGGCGCCATCTTTGGGGCAGAGGAGCTGGCTAAGCTCATAGCACATCATCCTTCCTATATACTCATAGGTTTTCAACTGATTAGCATCTAGTTGTCCAGCCTGAAGATGATTTAAATTTTTTCCTTCACTCTTTTCCATTGCTTACCCTTTGGCCACTAATTACTCATGAGTTGTACTCCAGAGATTGGGTAAGAATCTGGGGGATGATTTGTGAGAAGTAAAGATAAAAACATAAGGTAGCCTTCACTAAACCCATGATCCTGTAGGGACATTCTAGAATAGTCTGTATGCTACAACCTTCTATTTGTGAGTTATTCAGCAAATAACTCCAGAGCCTGGCGAGGAACTCCACCTACGTTCAGATCTCCTGGTTCTCCATCCAAACTTTTCTTTCCATTAAGCCAGCGGTTCTCAATCTGGGGGTCGAACAACCCTTTCACAGGGGTCGCCTAAGACCATCGGAAAACACATATATAATTACATATTGTTTTTGTGATTAATTACATATTGTTTTTGTGATTAATTATGTTCAATTTGTAACAATGAAAATACATCCTGCATATCAGATATTTACATTATGATTCATAACAGTAGGAAATTACAGTTATAAAGTAGTAACGAAAATAATTTTATGGTTGGGGGTCACCACAACATGAGGAACTGTATTAAATTTTTAGTCTGAAGAGCAACTCTTATCCTTCCGACCCCATCTAGGTTAACTCTGCACACCTTCAGATTTCTGGCTAAAGATGGCTGCAGTAGAAAGATTTCTCCAGAGTTCCTTTCTCCCATCATCCAGGGGAACTTAAAAACATATCATTTCTGACTCTCGACCAAGATGGCGGCATAGGTAAACACCGGAGACTTGCTATCAGTGGTTCAGTAGGACATTCAACAGGTCACTCCTGCCTCTCATTGTCATGACTATGCAGATAACTCTAAAGGTCTTTGCCAACAGCTAGCTGTCAGCAGTCTTTATTTCCATAATCACAGACTGAGACAATAAACTCACTTGCAAAACAATGTCTAATGCCTTCAGTAGCAACACTAAGACTGGCTATGTCGCCAAAAGTTCCCAACATTTCTAGATCTATTCAAAATCAATGACTCTCTTTGCAAAGCACAAAGGCAAACACCAAACCATCCAAAATCAATAGAAAAGAGTGATGGACAGGGAAATAGGACTGGGTAGCACAAAGGATAAAGAAATAACAAAGCCAAAGGTTATGGAGCGATTGCTTTCTAATTTGTCTTAATAAAAAGGAAAAGAATTGAATGAAAAATTGGCAAGTCAGAGTGAAATGTCAGAAACGTTTTATATTCTAAGCCTTTGCCACACACTGTCTTGCACAATGTTAGAGGAAGTGAGGTTGAAATGGAGAATATTTTCACAAGTCTGCGCCAGCCAGAAAGCCAGGGGAAAATACTCTTAAATTTAGGAAAATTACAGGCCTGCTATTTGACATTAGTTGGAGAAAAACATCAAACCTCAGAACTTATTCTGAGAACTTGAACAAGAGAAGTACTTCAAGCCCTGCATTTGGTCCCGGGGAGGGTGTATGCCTCTAGGAAGCACTATTGGAGGAGGTCTTTAGGGAAGCCCTTGCCAAAGTGGGGTGGGTAAAGGGGGCTCACATTTCAATAAACCACCTTCTAAATGTGCACAGAGAATAAGAGCACAGAGAACCTGAGTCAGGACTGGGCCTGGGAAGAATATGTGAGCGAGGTTGGGGAGTTGGATCTCCCCTTTAGGGTGGGCTCAGCATCATGAAAGCAAATAGATCCTGGTGTTTCTAGGAGCAAGATCCAGGGACGGCCTGCTAGGACTTGTCACGAGTCACAAGGGGTCTGAGAGCTTTGCCCTAATTGCAAACTTACAAGTTAGCTTACATAGTTTCATGGATGCTGGCCGAAGACATGAGACTCCTGTTGCTCATGAGAATTTTGTTGCTCACAACACAGCAAGCAGCACGAGCTCCATATTTGCATTGCTCCCTCTCTCCCTCTCCCCCCGACTGCCCCAGTTCCACAGGGGCAATGCTGAGGGACACAAGCGAATGTTACACACACTGTGGCTTTGTTCACAATTGATAAACCACAAGTTTGGAGGAACGTGAACATTTTATAATGAGCAGTAAGGAAGTCTGCCTGATCTCCCCTCCATAGGAAGACATCTGCCCTTTGCCCTCTGCTCCACAGGGAGCCACTCCCTCTCTCCAAGGCTATTGGCTACAGACATACTTGAAAATATAATTAGGAACAAATGACAATTAGTGCCTCTGCTCACAAGACATGAAGAAACAGGAGAGACCCGTGGAGAATTATCTCCCAACACTTGCCTAAAACAAACAAACAACAAAACGACTTTGTGCTAAACACTTTTTGCAATAAACAATCTAACAAGGAGCTCTCCCTAGATTGGTCATGGGGACAAAGATTTGACTTTGTTGGTGGTACCCTATCACCATATTGGGGTTGCTATCCTGGGAGTTCATCTTCCCTGTGGAGTGAGCATAACACCAGTTGGGGCCAGGATAAGGGTGGTATTTGCAATGAATGCTCCCTGCATCCACCAACCTTTGCCAGGTGACTATAGTTCCTCTCACTAAAGAGATAGTCTGTTTCCCTACTCCTTGGGTCTGGGCTGGGCCACGTGGCTTACTTTGGCTACGAGGATGGTTAGCTACATCTCACAAACAGGATCCAATAGGCTGCATGACTCCACTCCCTCCTTTCTGTTCCTCACCACGCCGCGAGAACACGCCTGGCCTAGACTGCTGAGGGATTTGCTGCTTCTGGCCAAATGGGTGAGCACCTCGCCTGGTTCTTCCGGACCCAGGAACTCGCCACTGTGGGGACAAGCCCTGTGGCAGGGGTCTGCTGGCTTTGTCCTGGCCCATCTTGAGGACTGTTGAGATTTTGCATCATAAAGCAGCTTCCAGTGATTAATTCTGCCTCAAACACCCCACCTCCCAAGTGGGGAAGAGATCCCCTGCTTGGAGTCACAAGTTTGCTGGCATCCTGAGTAACAATCATTCCATAGGGACAGCTGTAGAGGGGGAGCATTTGATACAGGGTGGGGGTCAGGATCTCAGGGAGCCCCTGCAGAACTGCTCTGATCTGTGACTAGCGTCCTACTCCAGCAGAGACAGAGTATGACGCCCTCTAGGCCCTGGTGGCCACGGGAGGGATTTGGGGAAGTCCAGAGCTCCTGTAAGTACTATTTGTATGGACAGGAGCTAAAGAGAGCTGTCTGTCTGGTAGCCACGATTGTCGGAACTCAGTCCTTGGTTTCTATCCACTCAGCTGGGGGACCGAGAAGAGGGTGGCTTTTCCTCTTTTGGCACCAAGACCCCTTCAGCTCTGCCAGGACCCCGGCATCGGTGCAGGCCGCTCCCTTGGCAGTACTGTCTCTGTCCCAGCTCTACATGGGGCAGAGCCACAGCAGCTAAGCGGACACTTGCTTTTAAATTCCCAGGCAGTTCCTCTTGGGTGCCACTCGGAGCCCCTGGCAAAGTTCAGGAGCTGCCGGACCATTGAGAGTTCAGGGCTCTGCCCTGTATAGAAACAGGAAATCTTAAGATTTTAGGAGGCAACCTTTTTAAGCAGTAAAGACTCTTAACAAGCTCTGCCGTAAAAGACCCTGAACCGAAAAGTAAACGTTTACAGAGGGGAGACTACATTCATGGTGCTGACCAGTCACTAATAGTAGCCTCCAGCTTTAATGATTTGCACAGACGACCTGGACAGGAAAAATAAAAGGCCTTCCAAATTGGTGTCACGCATCAGAATTCGGGGAAGTGAGGCCCACACGCAGGAAACGCCACGTAACTACTGAAGGGAATGAAAGAGAAAAGAATCTCACTAGGACTTTCGGAGGAGCTAAAGGGAACTAAAATTTGGAAGGAAAAGTGCACGAAAAAACCCCCACGCAAAACAAATGAAAAATAAGTTCATGTCATAAGGGAGAATGATCTTCACGCAGAACAGGAAGGCCAAATGGTCTTGTTAGTAGGTGGTTTCCCAGTGCCAACACCCAGCAAACAGCTGCAGGGAAAAAGGTAAACAGGATGCTGGAGGGAACTGGGGATGATATAATATTATAGGAAGCGCTGTTATTCCTATATAAGGTTTAGATTAAAATCTCATTTAGGTTCACTGCTTTACTAGCTTGAAAAAAGCTGACACATTTTCAGCCTTTTTTCCCATGTAGAGAATTTATGAAATCTCCCTTTAAATAAGTCACATCTGTCACATTTGAAAGTGTACATACACGCACACACCTACAAAGAAACAAGCATAGCTGTGATTTTAAAATATGGAGTTGCATTCTCTCCGATGCCAGATTTTCTGTTTGATAACAAATTAGAAACTTCAAGGAGAATAATATTCATTCTTTTACATCACAGTAACAGCCACAAGAACAACAGTGGTTATTCTTATTTCTCATACATTGTAGAAAGGGAGCTAGGTACTCTCTCCCCTCTGTCCCCCCCCCCCCCCCCCCA
>NW_005353967.1:19411231-19447715 GCF_000412655.1 Myotis brandtii
TGTTACATCTGTATTTATACCAGTTGATTTTAATCCTATCCATTCTATTCCAAAGGTTAGGGCATTTGTTAATCTAGTTCTGTTGAGTTTAATCCTATCTAGGATTAATCTCTGTGTTCCATTATAAGAGCTATTCTAAGGTTACTGCTCTACTGATAAGCTACAAGGAAGTGACTAAAGGAGATTATCCTACCCAGTAAAGGTTATGTCCTCCCAGCCTCCCTGCTTGCCTTCCCTGGGACTGCCCTGTGTCGGTGAGTCTCCAGGGGTATAGGCTTTGGTGCTTTCCCTGGTGGGCAGACCCCTAGGGATGTGGGCCCAACAAGTCCCAAATTTATTGCCAACAGTCTTAGTCCAAGTTCTTCATTAGTAGTACATGGTATTTTTGTAACACTAGGGGGTTTCACTAATTTATTCTCTTCCTTAGTCCTGTTAATCCCTAACTCCAGGGAAAAAATCCTCACCTGAGAAACAACCTTTCTCGGGGAGGTGGTCCTGTTTAAAACACATAGCACTAAGAGGGGGAGCAAACATATGCCATATATGCCAGGTCCCTTGAAACATAGTTGTGGTGACACCCAACCATAAAGTTATTTTTGTTGCTACTTCATAACTGTAATTTTGCTACTGTTATGAATCGTAATGTAAATATCTGATATGCAGGATGTATTTTCATTGTTACAAATTGAACATAATTAAAGCATAGTGATTAATCACAAAAACAATATGTAATTATATATGTGTTTTCTGATGGTCTTAGGCGACCCCTGTGAAAGGGTCGCGACCCACAGGTTGAGAACCGCTGCTCTATGGTTTACGTATATTAACTCTTAATTAATCCTAACACCAATTGTATGAGGTAACGACTGTCATTGTTTCTTTACAAATGTGGAAAACCAAAGCACAGAGATTAAGGGACTTGTTCAAGGTCACACAACTACTGAGTAGTGAAGCTGGGATTTGAACCTAGGTTGTCCGGTTCCAGAGTCTGAGCTTTGGAACAGTGAACTCTGCCTCTAGCAAGGACGCCCTGAAACACACAGAGGAACTCGTGCTAACAGTAGAGGTTTGACTTTAACTGCATGTTTGGGTGAACTATCAGATTACAAGCTAGGCTGCAACATAGGGTTCATTTAAAGTTAATTTTAGAGGACCCCAAATACTTTATCAAAAAACCTACAGAGTCAACTTTTCCATGTTTTGTTTTCTCTAAAGTTATCTTTCTTCTGAGATAAGAGCAATCCCCAGTGTAGGTATACTTCCTTCTAGGAACCAGACAGTCTCCTCAATGTGTCACACTTAAGTCAGATATTTCTGTAGCAACTGTGAAGGAGCCATCATTATATAAGACCAAGAGTTGGGGAAGAAAAGAAAACTGGACCATAAAAATCACAAGTCTTGGGCAATAATTTTAATGCTTTCAATCCTCCCCTCTCCTCTTTGGTTTTGAAATATTTATTTCAGTTACATTAAAGGCCACTTTCCAGATCAAAGAGTGCCAATGAGCTGCCAATGAGTCAAGTTCACTTCTAACCCATCGGTACCTCTGGTCTCCACGGAGACTCCATCCCATCCCGGGGCCCATCTGGAAACACGCATCTCAAGTGAGCCAGTCTTAAACCAGTTTAGCGCGAACATTTTCACCCTGTAACCTTCGACTTAGTATTGAAATAGAAAGCAGCATGTTTGTGTGATGTCCATCATGTTAGAAAGAAACAAAATCTGATAACCACCCAACCAACAGGGGTAAGGAAAATGGGATTCATAGTTTTGAAAACATTTAGATGCTTACTGGAAATCTTACCCCACACACTAAATAATCACTGGTCACCAAATATAATGCCGAGTTACTATTTCCCTGAGTACTATAACCATAAGCTACATTGTCTAGATAGTAATTTTGATGTGTATGAATGTCTTTGATCAGTTTTATAAATCTCTTAAACATCTGAAAAACAATTTTATTGAATGTGATTGTGTGTTAAGAAGCAGTGCTTAACTGCTGTAGAAATTCTGCCCTAATGCCTGTCTCTAGCCTTCTCTGAGAGATCCTTCACAGTCCTTTAGGGAAAATGAGTTTCTATTGGTGGTTACTTTTATTTTTCCAAACTACACAGATGCTAATGAAAACTGGCTGGTTGTTTGTTTAAAGAAAGTCATGAAGGCATTTGGAAGTGTCTTTACGGGCCTGGTTCCAGGTACTTTTCTTTTCACACTGTTGGTGAGAGAGAGGGCTAATACCAACAGATAGCACAGATAACACAGGAGCCATTCTATAATGCATCATTACTAACTTCACAGCATTTTCTATAATGCACGTTTGCTAATATTAACAGAATGTTGTTTTTTAGAAACTAAAGGGCCTTCTAACTTTGGTAGGGTGATCGTGTAGGAGAAGGGACATGGTGGTTCTGGTAACTGTAGGGAATAAAGCTGGGATGGATGGGAAGAGCAGTCTTATTTGAGAAGTGAATTTTCTGCCATTGGCTATATTCACTTGTCAGGATGGTTGTGGGATAGAGGGTAGAGGTCAGAGACAGTTGATGACAGTGTCCTTGTCATAAGGTTCTAAGACTCTCTCTCTCCAGGGTTGACTTTTTATCTATATGGTATGATTTATGATTGTCCTGAACCTTTTATCTCCATATCAACATCTTGATCACAGCTATAGACACACAGCTCAAAACAGCATCTGGCACATGGTAGGTGCTCAGTAAATGTTTGTTGGAATGAATGAATGAATGAATGAATGAGTCAATGAACCTGGCAGCTGTGGTTGCTCCTTCGCCCACTACTTCTGGGGATATCGACAAGCAAACGTGCTGGAATTTGAAAAGCTTTGGTGGGAAGTGATGGAGAATGTTGGCTTCTTAGCTCACAGGATAATCCATTTTCTGTTGTTTCTTGGGAGGACCCTGGGTCTTGGCTTTCACACAGTGTTATATAGAATGGCTGGGAGACAGCCAATTTGGGCTTTTTCATCTACCAAACAAAACAAACCCAAACATTTGACTTGATGGCTGGAATCCCCAAGTGGATGATCTCAGTCCTTTCAACAATGGAATGAGACCCCTGGTCTCCAGCAGCTTTCTCTTGGCGGGGGGTGCAGGAGGAGTGGTGGGCTGGAATGGAGGGACAACAAGCATTAAAGGATGAAAAAGAAAATTATTTTAAACTAGCAAACACCCTTTTCAGGGATCAAATGCCACATGTAACCCTAACTTACAATATAGAGTTCTATAATCAAGTGTTGCTGTATTTTTGTAGTATAAGGAAATAACACTTTAAAAAAACACACACCTTCTTTACTAAGTGACATTTTAGGAGTTCATAATATTAATATTTTCTGGCCTACTTGAATGAATACAAATAGCAGTTCCATAAGCAGAGACCAAGGCACATACAGTAGATCTGAAGTGATACCTTTAGAAGATTACACACCTGAGTTAATTCTATGCCTGAGAACTGAAGGTGAAACCACAGGCTAGGAGTGAATGTCTGGTTTTTGCTCTTTCCTGTACAAGTGTGCTGTGCCTGGGACTCTCCCCAGAGCAGAGGTCAGCTGAGGTTTCAGATTGAAGGAGTGGTAAGAAATAGTGGTGTTTCTCAGAGAGGGGGCCTCAGATGTGAATCAGTTGACTGGAAGCACCTTTCCCCACCCTACACAAGAATGCCCAACATCAACCATGTTCCCCCCTTCACCCACACCTGTGTAGTTTATGGAAATGGAACAACACCAGTGGGAACACTCCCAGGGTTTCTAGGGGACACATTGTATCTTGAGGCATCTCATCTGCAGAGCCTATATAGGTGGACATTGTGGGACACTTACTTAGGACAAATAAAAATTCTTTGCGTGCAACTGGAAAGAGAAACTATGCTGTGTTCCTTTCCAGAACTGGCCGTTTCCACGGCATGCACTTTGGCTTCAGACCAACTTAACCACAGGTGAGTTCCACCAGACTTACATCCCTCCAACTACAGATCTCTGGAGATAGCACTTTCGAGACTAAAATGTCATTCACTAGTGTTTATCGACTAGAAAAATAATGCAGTTATACTCATCAGCAAAATATCCAGGAGCCAGAGGGGATATAACATGACAGTAATTTTGAATATGGTTAGGGTTAAAGCCCAAGGCGATCCAGGAGGAAAATGAACCGCATGACTTTAGCCGGGGGACCAGCAGGGCCTTATCTGCTATCAGCCAGGAAGGAGCCTGGGCTTCCATACTCTGCCCCCAGCGCTAAACCGCCTTCGGTCTTGCATACCTGCCCCTCCTCAGTAACTGGACCCACCCCAGCCAGACTCTGCCTACCAACCTTTTTTCTTCTTCTTCATGATTTTTCATAGCTAACGGACTAAATGAAAGGGCAGAACAATTTTTATCATGATTTTCCTGAGGCTGCTTAGCCCAACTACCCCCTTCATTTCAGTCAGTTCTGTGGAAGCTTGCGCTTCTCCATTTTAACGAGGCTACCATACACTGCCTCTCACCCCCAAGCCTGGCTCTCACCCCTGACTAAACACCTCTCTTGGTCCCCTCCAAGGAAGCTCACTCCACAGACTCCTGAGAAATCATTCTCTTACTAAAGACTTGCTGAGGTGAGGGGTGGGAGTGGGTTGGGGGTATGGAGGTGGGGGTTACATCACCCACACACAGAATTTCACATAGAAAAGTCCCCTAACTTGTCTCTTTCCCCCAAGTCTTTCCCTTTGGACCCTCCCCCCATTGGTCCCCTCAGCATCAGCATCCTAACCTTCTCCCTCGCCCCAAACTCCCCATTCCGACCCTCTTCCTCCTTTGCTTTTGCAAAGTCATTTAGGTCCTGGGCCTGCAGAGGCAGGATGACTGTGTGAGGGCCAAAAACAAGAGCTCCCCCGGCCACCAGGACCCCTCCTGGTGGAGAAATTTTAAATATCTCATCACTTTTCTGTTTTATGTTTTTTCGCTAAACTCATCAGAACCTCCCTCGAGGTTCCCTTGCCCGCCCACATTTTTGATGGAGGCAGCTTCTCTTTGTGTTGCACCAACTTCTGGGATGAACTTGATTCTACAAACAGACACTCATGGACCCACATCAGCACAGCCTCTGAGTCAAAGTTCTGAGTCAAAGCTTTTGGTGACCCCCTCATGGGTGTGCAGCCTACGTGGTGGCACAGAGCCCAGCACTTTGAAGGGGCCTGGCATAGTTTGATGTTCTGCTGTCACCATCCAGAAATTCTTATTAAGTTTGAACAAGGGGCCCCGCATTTTCATTTGCACCAGGCCCTGAACATTACGTAGCCAGTTCTGTCTACACATGGCCCTCATGGCAAATCTCCCTTCCTCACATGCAGTTTCTCCACACTCCCCATAAGCCTTCATCTCCAGGGCCATCTGCTGTGGCCAACCTGGCCCCTGCTCATCGCGGAAGCTGGGCCTGGACAGGCAGCTGTGCAGATGGAGATGGTGGGCCCGTCCTTTGTTCTAATGAGACCACAGAAACCAGGGTCTCGGGGAAGGCAGGGGTGGGTGGGGGAGAGGCAGAGAGGTGTGGGGATGGGAGAAGAGCCCCTGCGCAACCACCCACCCCACCCACATGCCAATTCCAGAGATTCCATCAGTACAGAGAAGCCCTTTGTGGTAAAGCCCTTTCCAACTGTTTTAAAAATAAGACTATTCCTGAGGGGGTCGACACCCCATATTATTGGCCTCCACCATGCTGTGAGCAAGTGTGCAAGCTGTTGTGAGCTGAGCACTGGTGGGGGCTTGGCACAGGGGCTATTTGAAGAGGGAGGGAGGGTGCTTTTGGAACTTGGAGGAGGGAAAATCACAAAGGATAAATCTGAGGGGTGCTGCAGAGTGGGCATGGGGCATGGGGCTCAGGATAGAATGGGACTGTGGGCCAGCACTTTGAAGGGGCCTGGCATAGTTTGATGTTCTGCTGTCACCATCCAGAAATTCTTATTAAGTTTGAACAAGGGGCCCCGCATTTTCATTTGCACCAGGCCCTGAACATTACGTAGCCAGTTCTGTCTACACATGGCCCTCATGGGAAATCTCCCTTCCTCACATGCAGTTTCTCCACACTCCCCATAAGCCTTCATCTCCAGGGCCATCTGCTGTGGCCAACCTGGCCCCTGCTCATCGCGGAAGCTGGGCCTGGACAGGCAGCTGTGCAGATGGAGATGGTGGGCCCGTCCTTTGTTCTAATGAGACCACAGAAACCAGGGTCTCGGGGAAGGCAGGGGTGGGTGGGGGAGAGGCAGAGAGGTGTGGGGATGGGAGAAGAGCCCCTGCGCAACCACCCACCCCACCCACATGCCAATTCCAGAGATTCCATCAGTACAGAGAAGCCCTTTGTGGTAAAGCCCTTTCCAACTGTTTTAAAAATAAGACTATTCCTGAGGGGGTCGACACCCCATATTATTGGCCTCCACCATGCTGTGAGCAAGTGTGCAAGCTGTTGTGAGCTGAGCACTGGTGGGGGCTTGGCACAGGGGCTATTTGAAGAGGGAGGGAGGGTGCTTTTGGAACTTGGAGGAGGGAAAATCACAAAGGATAAATCTGAGGGGTGCTGCAGAGTGGGCATGGGGCATGGGGCTCAGGATAGAATGGGACTGTGGGAAGGGAGGAAGCTGCTGAAGGAGTATTTCTTCTAGTTCACAATTTTGCTGGACTTGAACAAAAGCTGTTCAGCTCAGCCTCGCTTGTTTTCTTGAGGTTTTTTGTTAATCATCCCCAAAGGATATTTTTATCCATTACTTTTTTTTTTCCAGAGAGAGTGAAAGGGAGAGAGAGAGAGAGAGAGAGAGAGAGAGAGAGAGAGAGAGAGAGAAACATTGATGTGAGAGAGACATATCCACTGGTTGCCTCCACACGTGTCCTGACCAGAGGACAAAGAGTGAACCACAAGCCAGGCCTGTGCCCTGGGCCAGGAATCAAACCCATGACCCTTCCATCCACAGGCCACCACTCTAACCACTTAGTACCACTGGCCGGGGCAGCTCAGCCTCTCTTGACATGCAAAAGGGTTTGAATTAGTTTCCTGTGGAGGAGATATATATATAGTTTTGCCAATAAAGCATGACTACAACCTGGGTGGCTTAAGACATCAGAAACTGATTCTTATACAGTTCTGTGGACGAGAAGTCTGAAATCAGGTGTCAGCAGGGCTGGTCCTTCTGGAGGCTCAGGCAGAGAATCCATCCCATGCCTGTTTCCTAGCTTCTGGTCTCTGCCTGGCATTAGCATTCCTTGGGTTGTAAACACATCATTCCAGTCTTTGCCTCCATCTTCCCTTCGTCTCCCCTGTGTCTCTGTGTGTCCGGGCTCCCTCACCCTTTTCCTGTAAGCACAGTAGTCATTGGATGTGGGACCCACTCTAAATGCAGAATGACCTCATCTCGAGAACCTTAACTTAGTTACATCTGCAATGACCCTATTTTCCAGGCAACAAACTGACTTAGATGCTTTGAAACTGCTAAGACACTAGATCTTAAGTGTTCTCACCACAAAAAAGAAAGGGTAATTATATGATGTGATAGAGGTATAAGCTAAAGTTATGGTAGCAATCAGATTGCAATACATAAATGTATCAAATCAACACGCTGTACAAATTAAACTCATATGATGTTATACGTAAATTATATCTCACTTTAAAAATATTTTTTAAAAGATTCTATTTCTAAATAAGGTCACATTTGCAAGTACGCGGTTTAGCACTTGGCTATATCTCTTTGGTGCCACAATTCAATATATAGGGTTCTCACATTTTCAGTTCTGCTGGCTTCTTATTCACACTTTACTTGAACTTTTGAGCTGTGCTTTTTCCCTTGTCAGAACTCCTGAGATTCATTATTAAACAATAATAGCAGCAGCTCTGCAAACCCAAGGCATGTTACAAGTGTGCACCTCAGGAGGCTGCAGGAGCTCCCAGTGGCCCAGGAGAATGGGAAAGAAACAATAGCAAAATGCCTTTGATCCCTTCAGTAGAAGAGTTTCAATAAGAGCCAAACCCTATGCTTTTAAAATTGTTGTACATTAGTCAGAGCATAGAAATGTGAATGTTTACGATCCTGAAACTGAAATGGAAAAGTAACAAAAAAGCAGTTCTAGGAGATTTTCATTAGATTCATGGGTTTGTTGAAAAATATCGAAAAGCCTAACACAGTATTTGTGAATAAAACCTCTAATGACTAAATCCTATCCACCACTCCCGTACCAGGCTTTTAGGAAAAATTTGCTTTTTGGAAAATTATACCCAAATGATACCACAGGAGAACAATCAGAAATTATGCATGATTCCTAATCACTAAGGAAAGGTTTGATTACTCTGAGCGATTTGGCATAATAAAATTATTAAAACAAGGAAATTATCTTATAAAAAGTTAGGGTTCCTTCCCCCTCATTAATCTTCACCACTTTGGGTCATTTCTGTTCAAGTATCATCATGGCTTGGATCAGGGCTACAGAATAGTCTGTAGATTTGAGATGGAAATTAGCTCCTCTGAGTGCCAGTTCTACTTTCTCAGAGGCCAGGTTACCTCCCATTTCCTTCTTTTATGTGCAGAAAATCCCCAAAACCCCAGTGTGGCTCATGCATCCTAATCACATTTTGTGACTGGTAATATCACCATGCAATTAACTTTAGAAATGTTTTCATGGAAAAATAAACTAAAACAATATCCCAGAAAATTATGAGAATGATAAGAAGGAGCTCTGTTAGATATTAATAAAGGAAAGGAGTAAAGGGAATCAGAAATTAAGAAGCCTAAACAACTTGAACCTGCTTTTCTAGGAAGCTATAGCTTCACACACTGCCCAGGGAACCACTGGTGGGTTCTCTCTGCAGATTACTAGGGGAGGAATCTATATATATAAAGTCTAAACAACCATTCGACCCATAGCTATGACATGCACTGACCATCAGGGGGCAGATGCTCAATGCACAGGCATGGAAACAAGGAACAGACTGATGAATCTCAGAGGGGGAGGGAGGTGGGAAATTAACCAAAGATCGTATATGCATACTAGAGGCCTGGTGCATGGATTTGTGCACTGGTGGGGTCCCTCGGCCTGGCCTGCAGGGATCAGGCTGAAACCAGCAGTCTGACATCCCCTGAGGGGTCCCAGATTGCGAGAGGGTGCAGGCCAGCTCAAGGTACCACATTGGTGCACGAATCTGTGCACCGCACCTCTAGTAAAAACAATAAAAGGGCCAGGCTTATGTGGCTTAGTGGTTGAGCATCAACCCATGAACCAAGAGGTCACTGGTTCGATTCCTGGTCCAGGCACACGCCCAGGTTGCAGGATTGATCCCCAGTAGGGGGCATGCAGGAGGCAGCCAATCAGTGTCCTCTCATTGATGTTTCTGTCTCTCTATCCCTCTCCCTTCCTCTCTCTCTAAAAAATCAATAAATATATATATTTAAAAAACCAATAAAGAGGAAATTCCTCTGCTGGACACATACCCAGTGGAAGCCAAGATGGCGACAATAGAGGCCTGTTGATCTAGCCTGGGAAAAAGATTGTATTGCATAAGGGGTACAAAACCCCAGAAGATCTAGGAAATAGATTGGTTAGTGGGTGGACCCATTAGAAGCCTGGGAAAGACTGGGTAGTTGATCGGTTAGTTTGAAGAAGTGCCTGGTCCTTCCCAAACCCGAGATAATATAACCCAAGCTTAACAAAGGTCGCTCACTCTCCTTCTTTCTCTCACTTGGTAACATGCCATCGCCCCACTTGCTTGCATGTTTTCCCTCCATAGCAGCCATGTGGGGCTAGCAGCCACAGAGCCAGAAGCCAAATGGACTCCCAGTGTGAGTCTGGGCACAGTCAGCTGAAGTGCAGCTGGGAACACAGACTAAGCCAGTTGGATGGTGACAAAGACCGGACTGGACTGAACCATGGTGCAAGATGTCTGGACCTGGCCCTATTTCTGGGCCTGATGAAGACAAGATTGGACTTTTTCTATGGTGGGCGGGACAGACATGGGACACTGGGAACCCCAGAGCAGTCCTTTGATTTTGCTTCTACAAGGAACCGCAAAACCTCAACTTCCCATAGGTGAGTCTCCTGAAGTGCTTTTCTCGTGACTCCGTGAAAGGACATCATTTCCACTGGCAAAGGCCCTACCAGGCACTGAACTACATTTCACAGCCACAGTACTTAAAGCAGTGTGCAACCATCACATGAAGTTCACATGAATGGGTGGGTCAGAAGACGACATATAGGCCTGAGAAATTTGATAGGAAATAGGTGATGTTTCAAGTCAACTGGGTAGTCACTGAGAAATAGGACATTTTGAATCTGTATCTCATGCTTCAAGTAAAAATACTAAATGCATTGAAAGTAAAAATGCAAAAAAACAAAACAAATCAAACACACACACAGTGGAAGAAAATGGGAAAACTTTTACAATTTTAGGGTGAGAAAGACTTTTTCAAGTATGACCAAAAATCCTATATAATAAAAGGGTAATATGCAAGTTGACCCTAATGGTGGAACAACCAGGAACGACCAGTCGCTATGATGTGCACTGACCACCAGGGGGCAGACGGTCAACATAGTAGCTGCCCCCTGGTAGTCAGTGCGATCCCACAGGGGGAGCTCCTGTAAGCCACAAGTTAGGTTGACGGCTGCGAGCGCAGCGGCAGTGGCAGGAGCCTCTCCTGCCTCCCCCGCAGCGGTAAGGATGTCCGACTGGGGCTTAGGCCCACTCCCCGCGGGCCTAGGCCATCAGTTGGACATCTCCCAAGGGCTCCCAGGCTGCCAGAGGGATGTCTGACTGCCAGCTTAGGTCTGATCCCCCAGGGAGCAGGCCTAAGCCAGCAGGTGGACATCCCCCGAGGGGTCCCGGACTGCAAGAGGGCACAGGCCGGGCTGAGGGACCCCCTCAGTGCATGAATTTTTATGCACCAGGCCTCTAGTAATAATAATAATAATCCAGATGACTAAAAGGAAAAAGAAATTTAGACAAAAATAATTATTTTTTTCCATGGAAAAGCCACGATAAGCAATCAAAAGGTGAACAATAAACTGGGGAAAATGTTTATAACATAAGATAGACAAAAGACTAATTTGCTTTCCTTTCTCCCTCATCTCTACACATATTGATTTAACCAATAGAAAAATGGGCAAAGGCTATAAAGACAGCCAAGGAAGAAGTAAACACTCAAAAGATATTTGCCTCATTCATAATAAGAGAAATGCAAATTTAAAAGTACAGTTCAATTATGTACAGAAAGAAGTTTATTTTAAAAAACAAATAAAAAGCCATGGAGCTCTGCTATAGTAGGTAGCAAGATATTAATAAAGGAAAGGAGTAAAGGGAATCAGACATTAATAAGCCTAACAACTTGAACCTGCTTTTCTAAGAAGCTATAGCTTCACACACTGCCCAGAGAACCACCAGTGGGTTCTCTCTGCAGATTACTAGGGGAGGAATCTATCTTCACTCATCAGATTGGAAAGGTGCAAAGCTCTTTGTACAGCATGACCACCACTATTTCCATCAAGATGGTGTGCCCTCCTCTAGGTTCCCTCCTCTTGCCTCTGGGTGGGATCATAGCTCTTCTGAAGAATGAAGAGTGGAGGGGATGCTGTGTGACATGTAAGCAGGGCTGGGACCAAGGTGAGGCAAGAGAGGTGACAGGGCACAAACTATAAGAGAGGGTCATGCAAATGCAGGGTCGGCCTAAAAAAGTGCCTCCTTAAATTGTGTGCCCTGGGCACCTCCCTTGCTTCTTACTTCCAAGGAAGTCTGGTTACCTTGATGTCATGAGGCCGAAGTAGACCACAAAAGGATAGAAAGACACTGAGTGGTCCCAGTAATTCCATCCCCTGATGATTCTGCTCTTTCCAGTCCTGCAACAGACACATAACTGAGAAAATATTTTTTTTTTTGTTAAAATATATTTTATTGATTTTTTACAGAGAGGAAGGGAGAGAGACAGAGAGTTAGAAACATCGATGAGAGAGAAACATTGATCAGCTGCCTCCTGCAAAAAAATATATTTTTATTGATTTCAGAGAGGAAGGGAGAAGGAGAGAGAGATAGAAACATCAATGATGAGAGAGAATCATCAATAGGCTGCCTCCTGCATGCCCCTCACTGGGCATTGAGCCTGAAACCCAGGCATGTGCCCTGACTGCAATCAAACTGTGACCTCCTGGTCCATAGGTTGATGCTCAACGACTGAGCCACGTCAGCTGGGCGAGAAAGTCTTTAAAATGACTCCAGCCCCAGTCACTGTGTGAATGCAACATCCTGAGATATCCCACAGCAGAACAACCCAGCCAAGTCACCCAGGAAACATTGAAAGATAAAAAAAATCACGATTGTTGTTTGAAGTCACTCAGTTTTGGGTGATTTGTTAGGCAGTAACAGTCATAGACTTTATAGAAAGCTAATATGGGCACTCTCAAACCTTGCTAGTGGCAGATTAAACTGGTACATCCTCCTTGGAAATGGGCAGTTTACTAATGTCTAATCCAAATAATGCAAACTCATGCCCTTTGTCCAGAAATTCCACTTTTAGAATTTTCCCAACAAATATAGTCACACATATGCAAAATGATATGCATACAACACATTTATCACAGTGTTGTTTAAATAGAAACAATTAGAAACAACCTAAAAGGCCATCAATATGGGCCTGTTGAAGGAAATTATAACATTTAATGGAATACTGTTCAGTTCAACAAAGAATGAGGGTATTCTTTATATGGTGATATAAAAAAAAAATCTCTAATGTAATTACTAAGCAAAACAATAATAAGAAAAGTAAGATGCAAAGCAATGTGCAGAGTACACTGACAATTATGAAAGAGGAGGGAGAAAAGAAAATCTGTTCATAATTGCATGAATACGCATAGATTATCTTGGCAAATTACACAAAAAACCTTCAGATCATTGCCTGGAGTAGAGAACTGATGGCTGATAGGAGTGGGAGGGTGGAGGCTCCCTGTATTCCCTTTAATACTTCTTAATTTTATACCAGGTGAACATATTACCTAATAAAAAAAGAAATAAAAATTAACTTAAAAAAAAAGTTTTCAAGTGTTTTCACTTAAAACGAACACTGCCCGCACTTTTCGATAGTAGAGCTGGATCTTCCAACTGGGGTCCTGGGGATCAGGAAGAGGTTCTGGCAGGGTGTGTACACACAGGGAGGAGGTTGGGAGAATCAGTTTCTACATATAGAATGAGCACACGTGCTCCCGCCTGGAGTTCATTTGGCTGGGAAAACACCTTGCCAGGCTGGTTCTGTTTCCTGGCTGCTTCTCTCCCAGCCTTCCTTCTCTCATTTGACCGAAGGCGGGCATACCCCTCACCTGCCCTGCATTTTATTCTGGGTGTTACCGCAGAGTGGAAAGACCCCTGAGAGGCCAAACAAAGGGACAATTCAAAATACTGGCATTGGTTTTGAGAAAGAACAACTTTATAGATTAGGAAATAAGTTCTTTCGCAAGTCTAATTCTTGCAAAGGATCGTTTTCAAGATTTTGCTTTCAAAAAAATTGAAAGAGGACCTGTTGAGGTATCAGTGAACAGCACATTAAAAGTTATTTTTGATAATGGACCACAAGGCCATTTTTTAAAAAATTATCTTTAGTGTTGAAAATATTACAGATGTTCCCCCATTTTTTCCCCATTGACCCCTATCCACCCGCATCCGCCCCTCCCAGGCCTTTATTGTCTGTGTCCGTGGGCTAGGCATTTTTGCATATAAGTTCCCTGGTCAATCTCTCCACACCCACTCCAACACTGCCTTCCCTCTGAAATTCGTCAGTCTGTTCATTTTTTATATGTAACTCAGGACTTCAAAGAAACAAGTGACTTTGCCATATGTTTATTTATATAAACAACATTCCTCAGCACTGACATTTGTAAAACCAAAAAAAAAAGAGAAATAAAATTGATGTGATAAATTATACGCAGTCATAAATAACTGAAATTGCTTAAAAACCAAAGCAGCCCTATCCATCTTACTAAGAGATACATTTTCAATAAAATTACTTTAAAGTTTAATGAGTATATCTGGTCAAAACAATGGTAGTGATAATGTCATCTAAAGTCCCCTTTCCACCCCCCCCCCCTTAGAACATTATGATCACGGGAAATTTCTTAAGTTTCAATCTGTTTACATATTTTTATTACATTAAAGTACAATAGAGTGATTGTAAAAAAGACTTTTAAGCATACAGATATATCAGGGGTCAACTGAATGAAATAAATTCAACATGACAAGGGAACAATGTAAAATTTCCATGTGTTAAAGAATTAACTTATTGATATATTTTAAAAATGATAGTGGGTAGAAAATGGCTGTGGTATTTGGATACATTTTTAAAGAATGATATAACTCAGTTTTTAAAATGTTATATCTTTTGTTGAAAAAGCATTTTAAATAACATAAAACTGTGTGAGAGAAAGTTCTTCAAATTCTTTAAGCAATACACAAATAAATAATTTGAACTATTGCCTTAGAGACCATCTGGTTCAGCTCTCTTTACTTTGCAAATGAAAAACTTGTCCATCAAAGTGAAAGTAACTTTCTCAAGGTCACTGAGTGACAAATGGGGCCAGACCCTGGTCTCCTGCCTCCTGGTCCCGGCAGCTAGAACTAATCCAGGCAACTTGCCTGGTAGGAGTGAGTTCCCTATGGTCCTTGGCAGGAACACTGAGTGGTAAGGAGCAAAGGGAATCAGCCCAGATTCCAACACTGGGCACTCTACTTGCCCTTGGGAATGGAGATAAAACCCAAGCAGCAAAATGCTGTCTTCCCACATCCTCACGGGGCATGTGCAACCTCTTGCTGCCCCCTTAAGATAAACTTTCCTTTCCCATCCTCTCACCTCTAATTTCTGTGAATCTCTTGCTTTCACTTTGCTCATCAGATGCCTTTCCTGGGAACCAGCCTCATCCCAATACCTATGATTCCAGCAAGTGCTGGCCTGGGCCCAATGAGCTGGAGAATGGAGCTGCAGGGGAGACCATATTGGCAACGTCTTTACTTTGCCTTGGTAGTTCTGCTTTTTCTCTGTTCTCACCCTAGATCTGACATCCAGCTTCACTCATTCAGCTCCAGGCAGGGTTGTTATGTAGTTCATTTTCTGTATTAGCACACATGTGAAAGAGAGGTGAACATAATAATTATGCCAGAAAAACAGGCAAAAACCAGAACCACCCTGGGATATACTGTCACCTTAGCTATAAGCTCCTGGTGAGGAAGGAAGGAAGGAGAAAATGCTTTAAATGTTGGTTTAGGCGTGGGGAGTGTTAAAGCAGCAAGTAAATCAGGAAGATCTGGCCTGGAATTGGATGATAAGACCCAAGTGTAGTAATAATGTCTGTTGTGTGGGTTTTTTTGTCCAACCTTCTGGGGAGAGCCATTACTGCCGATAGGCAGAATCAGTAGCTATAACTTAGGGAGTCCAAAAGAAATCCAGAATTACATAGATATGGCTTTCTGATGACTTCTGTAGTAAGAGGACTTCTGACATCTCCCCAATTAAAATTACTGCTTAGACCTTCTGGAAACTAGTACATTTTACCTGAGTGGTATCACTTGGTGGGAATATCATAAAGTGCATCCATTTTACCTTACAGAGAAGAATCATGAAAACATGGTCATAGGACAGGAAAATTTTAAGTGGGAGTTAGAGATGACATAGTCAAAGATCCAGAGCTAAGCTGCTGAACCAAGCTTGTTGGGAGAAGGCAGCTATGGCTGGAAGTGGAGGTGGGTCATTCCGTATGGCCTATTCACACTGGCAACCTCATTGAACCCTTCCTATAACCATGTGGGTTGGGCACATTCTCTCCTGCTTTACCCAGGATGTAATGTCCAGATGGCCTGTTACCCTCTGAAATTTTTTTGAAAGATCATTTTAGGAGACAGATTGTGCCAGAAATCACAACAATAACACCTTGTATGTGTGCAGGTCTCTGTGTTAGTAAGTATTTTTACATGCATTATTTTGTCCAGACTTGATAAGAGCCCCATGGAATGAACTGGCCAGGTATCGTTATAATCGCTTTATAATGAACACGGCTGAGTTCATACTCCTGACTTTGGGTTTAGTGATTTGGTACATTTCCCAGATGCTACAGTTTCTGAGAGATCAACCCTGACAAATTCCCTTGGCTTTACAGGGAGGTTAGCTGAGTCACTCCAGTTATGAATATTCAGAAAATATTTATTTATAATTAGATTCACATACAACTTTTACCAAGGTCTCTAACTCCCTAAAAATCTGATTCCTTTCTACCTTTCCAACTGTCATTTCTTCCTTTCCTCTCTCTATTCTAGTGTGGTCCCCTTTCGAATCCTTGACTACGCCAAACTCTTTGCCATTGGTTGTTTCCTCTGCCTGGACTTCTTTCCCACAGATCTTTGTGTGGCTGCCTTATTCTCAGGCCTCAGGCCAAGGTTCATTTATTCAGTCTCTCCCTCTCCTGCTAATCTAAAGTGGCCTCTCTGGTTACTCTGTTATATCATCCTGCTTATTTCCTTGATTACACAGCACAACTTGCAATTCTCTTGCTTATCTGTTATGTACTTTTATCATGTTTTCTCCACTAGAGCATACTACTAAGTCCATGAGGCATATTGCTCTATTCCCAGTGCTGGTACATAGGAGGTACTCATAAATGTTGTTTTATAAATAAAACAAATAAGCAACTTCAACTGAGAATTCTGGACTGGATCAGTGGCCAGCGAGCATGTCCACTATGGATGGTTATGCTATAATCCCAACAAGAGTTCTTTCAGGAAGATACAGTTAGTCACTCATTTTTCTAACTCGAGGTCCCACAGTGATGGAAGGAA
This sequence comes from Myotis brandtii, assembly GCF_000412655.1. Taxonomy (NCBI): domain Eukaryota; kingdom Metazoa; phylum Chordata; class Mammalia; order Chiroptera; family Vespertilionidae; genus Myotis; species Myotis brandtii. The sequence continues at coordinate 19,428,052 of NW_005353967.1, forward strand.
CCGTCATCACCTTGAGAGGATCTTCTAACATGTATGTCTTAGGAAAGGGAGTGTCAAGATCGAATAGGGCAAACTTGTCAATTCCAAATCCTCCTATCCATGCATAAACTGATTAATTTTTAAAAAAAAGCAAATCTCATATGCTCTCATCCAAATTTAATGGTGCAGTTATAAGCATAATATATAGGACTATTTAATTGGAAAATAGAGCTAGCCAAAAACATCTTTAATCTGCTTTGACAAGATCCTGAGCTCAGAAAGTATTCAATCCCAAGAGATTCCAGAGGCTCCAACACAGCTAATATCAGAAAGATTTAATTAATCTTTAGTCATCTTAGACCTACCATACCATTGTCTGATTTATTTTTATTCCATGTTTATTGCTATCTTATGATCATGATGCTGGTTCCTTTAAAGTGAGAATTCCTCGAGATTCTGGTACAAGATAGCAATCAGAGTGAAAGGAGCTAAAAACTGTATGGAAAGGTAGAGGAGAAAGTTTAGAAATATAGAAAAGAAAAAAATTTGAAGACTGAGTTTTTCAAGGGCAAAAACATTTTCATACTTCCCATAAAGAATAGAGGCCAATCCAAAATGCATGAAGTTCTACTTAAATACATCCATATTTTTTTTGCCCTGTGATAATATATCTAAACGAAGTAAAAAAAAAATTGTGGTTGAAGATTGTAAATGGAGAGAGATCTCATATCGATTTACTTGCTACTATAAGAAAAAACTAGAAATTTCAAAATTGTTACTGAAGCCCTAGCCGGTTTGTCTCAGTGGATAGAGAGTCAACCTGTGGACTGAAGGGTCCCAGGTTCGATTCTGGTCAAAGGCACATGCCCAGTTTGCAGGCTCGATCCCCAGTAGGGAGCGTGCAGGAGGGAGGCAGTCAATGATACTCTCTCATCATTGATGTTTCTATCTCTCTCTTCCTCCCCCTTTCTCTCTGAAATCAATAAAAATATATATTAAAAAATTGTTACTGAAATTTCAGCAATTTTCTTCATAGATTCTAATAAAGGAAAAATATTTTTTATACTTTAATATTCGTACAGAAACTGAATAAATCGCCTTGGAACTGAGATACATTTTTAATCTGTGATGTAATTATGTGATGTAATTAAGTAGATTCCATACTTTAAAAAATAACTGAGATTCTAGTAATGATCCTCTGATCAATTTAAACCAATCTACTCACTGAGGAATATTGGAAGAGTGGGACAAACTATTAAAAACACCTGCTTGCAGGCATCTGCGAGCTATCAAAATGGTAAAGAATTCCTGGGCTGAAAAATAGAGGCCTAGGGAGGTGGCCCAGCATGTGGAGATCTTTTTCCCCTGTGGACACATTAGCCAACTCTGAAGGAAATGTCTTAGAGAGAATGGAAGGGAGGGATGGAGGGAGAGAAACATCGGGAGAGAGAGAGAGAGAGAGAGAGACAGACATCAATGTGAGAGAGACACATCAATTGGTTGCCAATGAGTGCCTGAGATCGAGCCTGCAACCCGAGTCTGCAATGGAGGTGTGTGCCCTTGACTGGGAATCAAACCTGAGACCCTTCGGTGTGCGGGCTGACGCTCTATCCACTGACCTACACCAGCCGGGGCATACCCTATTTACTTTCTTATCCCCTTCCATCCCTGAACCTCCTTGTTCCAGCTGCCAACATTAGCTCACAGTTAAATAACTAAAAGTCTCCACAATCCAGTCTGCCAGGGCAAAAGCTTTCCTGAGCTAGTGGCAACTCAAGACAGAAAGAGATGTGTTTGCATAATGCAAGATGGCAAGAGCAAAGCTGAGGAATGCACAAAGGAAACAGTGCTAAAATAAAAAGAAGTAGATGCTCTCAAAGCAGATGGGAATGGCTGATTCTTTTTGGCTAATTGTTAGAGTGCAGAGTGAGGATAGGCTGGGAGCTGAGCATTCTTAATGCTTTTATTACTGGGGAAAATATTCAAAATTGTCTTTTAATTTTTCTTCTTTTCAATACCTGAAAATGAGAGGGGGCGGGGGGAGAGAGAGAGAGAGAGAGAGAGAGAGAGAGAGAGAGAGAGAGAGAGAGAGAGAGAAGAGAGAGAGAGAGGGGGAAAATATTCAAAATTGTCTTTTAATTTTTCTTCTTTTCAATACCTGAAAATGAGAGGGGGCGGGGGGAGAGAGAGAGAGAGAGAGAGAGAGAGAGAGAGAGAGAGAGAGAGAGAGAGAAAACAGAAAGATAGAAAAGAAGCAAAAAGAGGCAGCTCCCAGGATACAAATCTATTGCTGAAGGAATGTTCCCCAGGATACAAGCATGTGCTTATGAATGTGAATAGGTGGCCTTCTTTCTGCTGTGACCACTAGAAGACACACTCTTTGTGCACCAAGTGCAGGGGGTGGAAAAACCCCCTCTCACAGCCAGAGCAGGTGGGGAGGCGGAAAGCAACTGCCTTCAGTAAGGGCGCTGAAGCAGGATGAACAGGGTTGTAGTGTCCTGAGCCCCTGGTTAGAAGTCAAGATGCACTTTCCAGCAAAGCTGAGTATCTACAGAACTATTAGAAATGGTCAGATGTAGGGTTTATTCTTCATCAGAATGGGAGAAGGAAACAATGTAAATCATCTATAAAAAGTAAGAGTTAGGGTTTTATTTTTCTCCTGTTGAAATATATAGATTTCTATGGAAGAGCTGGAAACTTAGCCATTCATTCAATATTTATGGAACATTTTTTGAGTACCCAGCACTGAACTAAATAAAGCAGGAGGGTTTTCTCAAAATGAGCTGACAGTCTAGCAGGGGATATAGCTATAAAAAGGCAATCACAACGGTGTAATAAGGTGAAATTGGGTGGATTTAGGTGCTGCCAGGGCCCCAGGAGAGGTAGTCCTCAGTGCAGGCTGGCTGGACCGGAGCTTCCAGAAGCTGCCACCTAAGGTGACACCTCAGATAAGGGCCTGTGGCACTGGAGCCAAGGGAAAATGCTACACATCCAAACGTCAGCCTTACTCATTTATAAGGCCTGAGGGCATGAAACTTTAAGATTGCTGTATGCTATTTCTCCCTAACCCAGAGACAGAAGTCAACCATACTCATTGTGGCTAAGACTTCTCTTTTTTAACCAATTGTCTTAAGCCAGAAACCCTTTCTCTTGCTCTCCTTTCCACATCACCACCTAAACAGGTCCCAACCCACTCATCTGCTTTGCTCTACTTCTTTCTAACCCATTAAGCAGTGTTGCCTGCAAATATTACTTGGGAATTCAAGGAGGGTTCATAGTGGGGCAGTCTGGGAACTGCTTTTTCGAACTGGCTCTCAGAAAATGCCATCGAAAGGTAACTAGCCACTTCCAGCTTCTGATCAAATTTTAATGACCACACTGATGCAAGCCACTTTCTGTTCCTGATCTATTTCCCAGGATCTTTCCTGCAATTAATCACCGGTTGAATGGATTCTGGGGCTCCACGCCAAAGTGAAACTGCGTGCAAGAGTCTTAAGTTTGCGCAGGGACATTGCAGAGCACTTTTTATGAGCTCTGACTCACTCTGGGCTGGCTCCACAGCCTGAGGTAAGGCTGCCTGTTACCTTTGTTTGCTCCAGTTTCCATGGATATCGCTCAAGAGGTTTTGAAAGCTTCTAATACAGGCTTCCTCTCTCTTTTAGTCCATCTCTTGGAAATCCAGGGTGGGTTCTCTCTGGCTCTTAGTTTTCTGAAGGCGAGTCATTCTCTTGATCACCTGCCCCCAATATGGCACCAGTTCCCTTCAGCCATCAGAAAGGGGCCACTGAGGTGACCAAAACACATGGCTGCCTCTAGAAGCAGCCTCTTGGATGTGGGATTGGAACCTCGTCAGGAACAAGGCAATGGATGAGTTCCCTGAAAAATTACTCGACAAGCGAACTGAGGAAGAAAACTGAGCTCATTCTCTAAGACAGTTGGGCTAGAAATAAGTAAATAAATAAGAGCAACCTCGCTTCAGTTTTCTGGGTCTTTCAGTAAAAGAATTTTAGCCCACATGATCAGAATTGCCTGCCCTTCCTTCACAATGTATGTGGAGACCAGGCCTTAGGCTGCCCATCCTTTAGCCCCCAAGTCCTCCCCCACACCCACAACCAAACATCTCTAACCTGCAGTCCCTTTTGTAAGAGTGCAAAGTACTTCTTGGTTTCCTCCTTTTTCTTTAGATTCCAAGTAGGGGAAAGAATCATTCCTACTTCCTTTTCTCTTCCAAGCAATGCCCGCACTTGGTCACGGCTAGAAATGTAATAAGCAGGATGGAAGAAAGCATACCCTATTCCCAGGTCATAGGTGTGCCTGCAAATTAATTGCTCATGCAGATACTCAAAACGAGTTGCTGAGGAGCCAGGTAAAGCTTGTGGATGAGCTCAGGGCAGGGAGCTGTCCTTAGCTGAGTCCCCATTCCTCCCTGTGTCTGGGCGGGCCAGAGGGAGGGGCTGGGGCAGGGAAAGGGCAGTGGGGAATTTTGTTTCCTTGGTAGCCCATCTGCTGAGGTCATGAACAAGCCACACTCGGCCTGTGGGTGGTCTCTCATACTCACACTCGACCAATTGCACAACACAGCCCACCCCAGCTTATGGCCTCTGCCAGAGTATTTATTAGGAATCCTGCCTCCTCAGAAGACTAAATAGCTAGGACTTCATAATTAGAGACTTCTTTAGTTTCCTACTGCAAATCTCCATAAGTAATGGGACTTAGGCCTGCATTGTTTATGACATCAGAAGGGGTACCATGCATTAGTAATTGTAGCTATCCTCTTACAACCAGTGCCCACCCCTCACCCCCCTGAGCCTGCCAGCAGAATAGGAGGTAGTCAGTCCCAGAGTTAGCAAGAAATAGACTCTCAGGGTCTCCACGCTGGTCTGCATGAAGTTGTAGTGTGGCCAAAACAAGGCTGGGAAATGTAGCAAGTGTAACACGCATTTGTCATCTTTTCTCCGCTCATCCTATAAGTAAACGGGGCATTCAAGCAGTTGCAGATGGACTTTCTCCCTGGCTTGTCTTTCAAGATTCTCACTAGGGAGAATTTTAGAAGCTCTTTGGGGCAGAGGAATGAAGGCCCTTGGAGAAGAGGGGCTGAGAGTTGTGCTCCAAGCTGCCAAAGGAAGCTGGCAGAAGATGAACATGAGATCAGTACATTTTTCCTAGAAAGAGTCATTTGGTGGCCTAGTTTGAGGAAAAGCTTTCTTTTCTGAGTCCTATTGCATGAGAGAATAATGCTGAGATAGCTATTATGTGTGTACTACCTGTGTCAGAGAATGTTTAAGCACTTTATATACACTATTTCATCTACTCCTTGGGCAGCAGCTCTCCACCACAATCTGTTCCCTCTTCCCTGGCAAGAGTTGTAGCTGGAACATGGCTATCCAGCTTGGGACTACATTTCCCCGTCTCCCTTAAGCCAGGTGAGGTCATGTGTCTACAACTTTCACCAATGGAAGGTGAGCAACAGCATGCTACACTAGCTGGAACCTTCAGGGGGAGCCACCCTCCTTCAGGCTCTTTTCCCCTTTCCCTTTGGTTGAGCTGTAGTGGTCTTAAAATCCATGAGTTGGTGTCCTAAGCCAGTTACCAACCCAGGGTTCCTGTCCTGATGGTTTCATGACAAAAATAAACCACTTGTTCTAAGCACATTTTAAGGATCTTCATTAGAAAGCTTATGTTACCCTAGCATTCTTTGCAACAACCCTCCACGGCAAGTTGTGTGTGTGTTTTTTTTAAATTAACTCCATTTTACTAATGATAAAACTGCAACTCGGAGTAGTTAGGTAACTTATCTAAAGCCATACTGTTAAAAATTAGCAGCATTGGGATTCAGATCCAGGTTTGCTGACAATAGGATGATAGAAGTCAGAACAGTGGTTGCCTTGGGTAGAGTAGGTTGAGTGGGAGGATTCATAAGGGAGTCTCAGACCGCTCCCTGCCCCACACACACCTTTTTTTTTTTAGGTTAATCCTCATCTGAGGATATTTTTTCCTTTGGTTTTTAGAAGGTGGAAGGGAGGGGAAGAGACACGGAGAGAGAAACATTGATGTGAGAGAAACACATTAATTAGCTGCCTACAGCACAGTGCCCCAACCAGGGCCAGAATCTAGCTTGCAACCAAGGTGCCAGTGACTGGAATTGAACCCGGATCCTTCAGTCTGCAGGCTGGTGCTCTATCCACTGATCCAAACCAGCGAGGGCCCACACACACCTTTTTAGGAGAAGGGTGCTTGGATTAGTAACATTTAACATTTAGACAACATTGTATTATTACCCAAAGCACTTTCACACAATTACTCACTTAACCCACACAAATATCTTGTTTATTATATAGATGAAGAAACTGAAGTTTGGATACATTAGATATCTTAAACACAGTAAATAAGAACTGGCTTTGGGCTTTGAACACAAGTCCTCCCTCTAAATCCTGTACCCAATCCATTATATGCATGCTGAAGCAACAACCTCAGGTGTAAATTACAAAAAAAAAACAACTCACACCAGTTTAAGCAACAACCAACACCCCCCTCCAGCCCCCGCCCCGCCATGCACACACCCTATTTGTTCAGTCACATAAGTGGGTGGGGGGAGACAAATAGAAATAGAACTGGCTTCCAAGCTTAGCAACCCCATAGGGAAAACTGAGTTCTTGCCTGCTGCTTTAATATTTATATGTCTAGGGAAAAGACCCTGACTGGCCCAGCTTAGGTCTGTTGCCTTTTCCATGAACCAATCACTGAAGCCAGGGGGATGAGGCAAGACACTGTGATTGGCAGTCCTACTAGAACCACATGGAATAGGTAGCAGGACAGGAACTATTATCCATAGGAAGCAGAGGAAGTTGGAAGCTAATGTCAGAATCAGGAAAGGAGAGACAAAAACAGGTCCATTCTACATACCCTGCATTACAGAACTGGCAGCAGTATTCCTGAGTTTTGAAAACATTGTGGTGTGTGTGTGTATGTGTGTGTGTGTGTGTGTGTAGTGATATATCACCTCAAACCTGTCAGAATGTCTATTATCAAAAAGTCAACGAATAAGAAGTATTGGTGAGGATGAGGAGAAAAGGAACCCTTAAACACTGTTGGTAGGATTGCAAACTGGTGCAATCACTATAAAAAACAGTATAGAGGCTCCTCAAAAAATTAAAAATAGAACTACCATATGATGTAGCAATTTGACTTCTGGATATTTATCCAAAGAAAATGAAAGCACTAATTCAAAAAGATATATGTGCCCCTATATTCATTGCAGCATTATTTATAACAGTTAAGATATGAAAACAATCTAAGTATCCATTAACAGACAAATGGATAAAGAAGATATAGTACATATATACAATGGAATATTTATTACTCAGCCACACACACACACACAAAAAGAATGGAATCTTGCCATTTGTGACATGAATGAACCTAGAGGGTATTATGCTAAGTGAAACAAGTCAGAGAAAGACAAATACCATATGATTTCACTTACATGTAGGATCTAAAAAAAAGCAAAACAAACATTCATAGAATACATTCATAGATACAAAGAACAAACTGATGGTTGCCAAAGAGAAGAGGATTGGGGGATGGGTGAAATAGATTAGGAATTACAAACCTCCAGTTATAAAATAAATAAGTCATGGGGATGTAATGTACACCATAGGGACTATAGCAATAATAGTATAATAACTTCGGTGACAGATGGTTATTAGACATAGCATGTTGGTCATTTTGTAAGGTAATTAAATGTCAAATCACTATATTGTACATCTAAAACTAATATAATATTGCATGTTAACTATACTTCAATAAAAAATCTATGGAGCATTTAGAAAAAAAATAGCCATAGGTGTATGGGCAACAGTCATTAAAAAACTGAGGCAATTTCTTAGTCTGAAAAAAGCAGAAAGTTATATAAGAAGGAAACATAATCAGGGTACATTATTTAGCTAGTTAGTAAATCATATTTATATCACCATGGTGTAAACATTGAGTATTAATTGAACTTCAAAAATTATATAATTGTTGAGAGATGGAGTGGAGAGAAAAAGAAGAGATAAGAGGCATGTAAAAGACAAATCCTTGTTTATGAAAACAACATATCAACAGATGTTAAAATTGATAAAACAATAAACAGCATATAATCCTGAAATATGGAAAATGAAATAAATGAAAAAAATTAAAAGAAATGGACATAGTTGCTTCTGAGGGGCAGTAAGTACCTGGAGATAGGTAGGAAGGAAGAGTGGACAGGAACTGCTAAATATTTTTTAAAATGTTATTTATATTATTATTTTTTAATCCTTACCTGAGGAGATATTTTTAACACTGATTTTCAGAGAGGGAGAGAGAGAGAGAGAGAGAGACATCAATGTGAGAGAAACGTTGATTAGTTGCCTCCAGTATGCACCCCAACCAGGGATTGAACCTGCAACCTAGGTATGTGCCTTGACCAAGAATCAAATCTGCAACCTTTTTGGTGTATAGGACCATGCTCCAACCAACTCACTCACCTGCCAGAGCAATTTTATTTTTCAATTACAGTTTACATTCAATTTTATTTTGTATTAGTTTCAGTGTATGCATAGTGGGTGGACAACCATATACTTTACAACCTGCTAAATCTGTAATGCTAAATTTGAACTGCTAAATTTTGTTGTCCTTATATTTGACTTTTAAAACTATTTGCATGTATTACTTTGACAAAAATACAATTAAAAAATATTATTCGATGCTTCCAATAGAAGTGGCCTTGCTGCCATGTGCATACCTCCATCCTGGTTCTGCCCTTTGAAGCCAGGTGAGTCAAATCTATTTTCCAACACTATATTTTAAAACCTTTGAAGACAACCCAACACCCATAACTGACCTGACTCCTCCATCACCAATTCCTCCCATCTATAAGGGACACAGTTCCCAGGCCCCTTGTCATCCTGCCTGCAGTTTCTGTACACACTCTTGTTTGTCAACACCCTTCCAAAAGTTAGCTCCCAGGGCAATATATACTTATCTTAATCACATTTTAAGAAATCAGCTGGTGTAACAAACAGAGCTCTTGATTCCAAGATTTTTGACACTTGTCCTAGCTGCATGAAACTGGCCCAGTCTCCCTCCTTTTTTGTTTGACTTCTTCTTTGTTAAATTGAGAGGGTTGTGTTGTTTAATGGTACAGAGTTTCAGTTTGAGATGATGAACAAGTTCTGAAAATGGGTAGTAGTGAAGATTGTACAACATTATGAATGAACTTTATGTGACGGAAATGGCTAACATAATAACTTAAAAATGGCTAACATGATAACTTTTATGTTTATTTTACTACAATTTAAAGGGAGAGAGAGTTGGATGTGACAACCTCTAACATTCCTTTCAACATTTCTAAAGCCTTTATATCTGACCCCACATGTTAAGGGGCCTTCCATGGAAGGTGGTGAGAAGATGCTGAGAGAGTCCCAGTGGGTACCAGGGAGGCTGGCATCCCCCTCACCCCATTATCCTGGAATCCTGTGGTCTAGCAAAGCTTAAAGCCTAAGCACATCCCCAGCGAAACTAGAACAGTGATCCTGGCTAGAACCCCAGGGCTCAGAGCCCCTGCAGGGCACTTAAACCAAGCCAGGCCTTAGGGTTATCAGGGCTAACTCAAAGAAGACTTGGAGACCCGGACTTGAAGAATTCCTTCCCTACCCCTGGCTCTGGGTTTTAAACTCATTTTTCTCCTGCTCTCTATGCCAGGGCAGTGGTGGGCTCAGAGAGCTTTGGGGTGCCTGCAGGTGGAGAGGCCATTGCATTGGGCTTTTGTGCCTTCTTTCTAGTTTTGGGAAGCAGCCTCTGCCTTCCTTTTAACAATAGAAACTCAAACAAGCCCAGTCTGAGGACAATATGTAATCTGACAATCAATGGATCCAGGCTGCCTGTCATTACTTGAGCCAATTAAGCAGAGACAGGGTTGAATCATGTGAGTGTTTATTCCAATACTGCCGGCAGTATGGGAGAGCAGCAGGTCAACCACAAAAAATCTGCTCTGCCTCTCCCCATAAGCCAGCTGCTTATATTGGGTAGAAGGACAAAGATTACAAGGGGAAGTAGGCAAGAGGGTATGCCAAATGGGCAGTTCACAGGTAATGCAAAGGCCTGCGGGTATGCAAAGGCTGGGAGTCTTCAAGGGGCAGGCAATTCTGGTTTCCGAAACAAGGTTGTTAATCTTTCCATGATAATAGGCAGCTCCCTGATGGGGAGGATGGGCTGCATTTCCAGGTGAGCTCCCAGGACCCACGTGCAACTTCCAGCCAGGTTAGAATGGGCCTTCTTTAATCAAAACAAAACAATCATGGTTAACAGAGGGTGATGAATATTTCTGGTCCCCAATATTCTATTTCTGCTCCTATCATAAACAGAGGGCCTGGTGGGGACCAGCACAAGGCCACCAGAGGATTGTGTGACACCATCAGCATCTCATAACGCCTCCACCTGGGCTGTACTGGGACTCCAAGTCCCTCTGGAGAAATGGCATCCAAGTCTGATGGCTAAGCTCTCCTGGGACCTTGTAAAAGGCTCTGCATCTCAATCAAGCGATATTTAGGGTCTTTGAAGTGAAAAACAAAGGGGTAGAGTATTGGATTTTCAATATTTTTTTTCTTTTTCCAAACTATGACAGAATGGTTTCCAGTGGGCAGTGCAAATGTAGAAAGTCCAGCTCCATCCACATCCTGTCCATTCTGTTCTTCCCAGTTCATTCACAGGAAACCCAAGATGAAATGCCTCGAAGGAAACTTTCTTTGCTACCACGAACGCCTCCATTTGAGACTGGCAGAGACTCTACCAAGTCAGCTGGTATTTTTTCAGGTTGCATTTACAGAAAGGAAAAGCCATTTTTACCAAGGCTTTACTCTCTGCCTCCCGTGAAACCAAGACTTAGCCAGGAGCCAAATAATCACTCTGACAACATAACTGTCTCATTACCCTGAATGTGTTTCTTTTCTTCCAAAATTAAGAAAAAACAAAATCCTCCAAAGCTATGATCACATATGGTTTTTCTCTGCCCACTGGGGCCTGGGAGGCACTGGTTCTGCCCTGGGGCTGGGAAGGGCTTCTCATGAGTGTAGGGAATTGGAGCAGGAGCCTCTTGCAATGACTCATCTCCACGAGGAGCTTAGAAACTGTGCAATAAGCCTATGTTGGTTTTTACTGCAAAAGTCAGGTCCACCAAAAAAGGTTGCATGCTCAATCCCTAGTCAGGGCACATAAGAAAGGCAACCAATCGATGTTCTCTCATGTCCATGTCTCTCTCTCTCCCTTCCTCCCTCTCTAAGATCAATAAGCATATCCCTGGGTGAGGATCTCCAGCAGCACCATGGCATTCAGAAGGGCCTCTCTGAGGAGACATCATCTCTAAAAAAGGAACAACTTAGGATCTTGATGTTTTTGGGAAAATGTACGTTGTTCACTCCCTCACCCAACCCCCACCTGTTGCATGTGGCCCTGTGGTCCATGCAGGAGTTGCAGACTCTTAGTTACCACTGGTTGTTCTCACGAGAGGCTGGGCCTCATCCAGTGGAAGTGCTGAGAGATGTTTCCTGCAACAGCCGAGAGCAAGGAGGCCAGAGGGAGTGTGTCAGGCCTGGGATGCACCAAGGGTCAAGCCTGGGGGAGTTCAAGTTTAGGTCCAGTGCCGTTCACATGGAGTCTCGGACAAGGACAAAGAACCCACTGCGATGGCCACCGAAATGAATGGAAAGTGAAAAAGAGACAGGAGATTATGGAGAGAGGCCAGCACAATTTCCTGGAATATTGTCCTGGGTAATCAGGACAGTTTCCCTGAGCAGAAATAGTGTATTTTAGTGCTTGCCCAGTACGTGGTGAGTCTGTTTGGTTTACATGAAAGCTCCATACCCAGGAAAACAGCTGCCTTTAAAACACAGCATTAGCAGTTTCACCTTCACTCCGGGGTCAGAAAGATCTGCCCCTTAAATGTACAAGTCAAAGCTACACTGAGTCGAATGTTTTAAACCTATGACCTTTAACCACATTGTTGATTCACAGTGTTAAAAGCCTCAATATTCTTCTGGACTGGAAAGTTTAAAGATACTTGGCACAAAGTTGGATCCCGAATCCACATTTGAAAGAAATATCTTTCCGCTCAGCTAGAAGAGCTTCATTTTAGCAGTCAGAGTACTGCCTGAGAAACTGCGTAAGCCAACTTAATGAACCTTCTAAACAAACACATTAGAATTGTAATCCAAATAAATGTCGGTCTTGAGAGCAATTTTGTAGTCAAATGATACAATTATTGTGCAAAGCATTTTCAAAATTTCTCTTTCAGAGTAGCCTTCAAAACTGGCTGGCACAAAAGCAGAAAGATGTCACTTGACTGGATAGTCACAGGTTTGCTTCCTTGATCCAGTGCAATTTTCTGCCTTGTACACTTTTTGCAGCTGTAACCATGCCCTTCTCCTCTCTTTGGCTTTGAAAACTAACCAACAAGGGATTTCAAGAGATGTGTTGTAATGGTGCCACTCGAGAACAGAAAGATCTGGGAGAAAGACCACGGGGCCAATTATAGCTGGGAATCTAAGAGGCCCAAGGAGCCTGGCCACTGCCCCAGTTCCTTTGGGTACTGAGTGACATTAAGAAAGCCAAGTGTCCTCAACCCAAATTATGTCAAATTCAACCTCCACTGGGGATATTCCCTGGCTACAGCCAAGAGGAGGCAGCATGCATCTAACACAGATCTGGACTTGGTCAACGTCCTTTCCTGTGATGGTCCAGACCATGAACATGGCCAGTGTGCTGGAGCTAGCGGCCACTGGATGGCAGGGAAGTTTGAGGCACAATGATAGGGTAGAAAAAGCCAATTGGTTGGATTCCCTCAATCATAGCAGCTGTAAGAGAGACTCGGAAAAGTTGGCTTGGGCCAGTGCATGAGGGAAGGTTAGTCTGAGTTCTAGTTGTGTGAAGGGAAAGCACTGGCCTAGAGTCTCTAAGAGTAAAGAGAATCTACAGTGTGTACACAGGTTGGAACCAACCAGAACACATGTTTGGCTTGATTTGAGGATTAAATGAAATATTTGTTCAGATTATATATTTAATCCTCACCCGAGTATATGTTTTTATTGATGTGAGAGAAGGAGGAAGGGGGGGCCCAAGAGAGAAACATAGATTGGTTGCCTCCCGTATGCTCCCCTACCAGGGGTTGAACCCGCAACCGAGGTAATGTGGCCTGACCGAGAAATGCACCCACAACCTTTGGGTGTATGGGACAACGCTCCAACCAACTGAGCCCCTGGGCCAGGGCCTCAAATATTTTGAAACTAACAAATGCTTTTATGTGATTCCTTATTATCCACCAGGAAAGCAAACAAACTTCAATCTTTCTGCCCCTCTAGTTGTCACTTACCTACATCTACTCCTATGTCTTTCCTCTCTCCCAGCTTAGGGAAAGCCTGTTCCTGTTCTTGCCCAAGATTAATTTCTATACCTGTGCAACACATGTGTTCTTCCAGAGCCATCCCTTCCTGCTACCTGAGTTCTTGTTGCATTTACTTATGCCTTATTCATTCTCCTCTTCTACCTTTTCCCCACTCTTCCTGTCGTTATTCAAACATGCTCTAAAGCAGCGGTTCTCAACCGGTGGGTCACGAACAATGAAAATACATCCTGCATATCAGATATTTACATTACGATTCATAACAGTAGCAAAATTACAGTTATGAAGTAGCAACGAAAATAATTTTATGGTTGGGAGTCACCACAACATGAGGAACTGTATTAAAGGGTCGTGGCATTAGGAAGGTTGAGAACCACTGCCAGCGGTTCTCAACCTGTGGGTCGCGACCATTTTGGGGGTCGAACGACCCTTTCACAGGGGTCGCCTAAGACCATCGGAAAACACATATATAATTACATATTGTTTTTGTGATTAATCACTATGCTTTAATTATGTTCAATTTGTAACAATGAAAATACATCCTGCATATCAGATATTTACATTACGATTCATAACAGTAGCAAAATTACAGTTATGAAGTAGCAACGAAAATAATTTTATGGTTGGGAGTCACCACAACATGAGGAACTGTATTAAAGTGTCCTGGCATTAGGAAGCTTGAGAACCACTGCCTAAAGTCTCCTGAAATAACAAGAGAGAAACCTTCTTTCATGCCATTATATCCCTATTGGTACTTGTTGTTTCTCACACTATTGCCTTCTGGAAAGGGCAATCTCTACTCACTGCCTCACTGCTTGCATCCCATTCATCCCCGAGCACTCACAGTCTGGCTCCCGAATCCATCACTGGGCTGGAAGTGGTTTTGTCAAGGTGACCAGGGACCACCCCCCATCAAATCCATTTTGTTCTTCTATCAGTCAACTTCCTAGACTCTCATCCCTCAGCTTCTATGGGAACACACCCTCCTGTTGCTTCTCCCACCTTTCTAACTGCTTTGTCCATTTTCCTTCCTCCATCCATTCCTTGAACATTGGGAATCCTTCTTGGCCTCGAGGGGCTTGGATGGTTCTTCAACTCTTATGGGAACTGGTGGACACATAATTCACAGTGAAGCCCTTTTTTCAGCCAAAGGGTTTGGAGTTGATGCTTTCTTCCTCTTGGAACCTCCTTCGGGGTTCTTATCTTCCCAAGTGTCTGGTGTGGTGAGTCAGTCTGTGGCCATCTGCGGCTGGGAAAGTACTTGTCCTACAGGTGCAGTTTCCATCAGCAATGCTCCAGGCACCAGAACAACGCCCCCTTTGTTTCCTTGTCATTTTTTGCCATGGGTTTTCTAGGCTTCATCCTGCCTCTCATAAGAGGGGTAAGACACAGCGCAGATTTGCATCTGGGCTTAAGAAGACAGGTGGCTTAGTCTGTTGGATCTAAGCCTTACGTCTGCCTCCGCAGGCCGGAGAGTCTGTGTGGTTCCATAAGGAATCCCAGTGCGCCGGGCTAGGGTTCCTCCCCAATCCAGGGGCCAAAGCCCATTCCTTGGGAGCTTCCTCTGCCTGGCTCCATTTATGAACGCATCTGCCTCAGAGTCCCAGGACAGGATCCAGGTGGTGAAGTCCTAGGTGCAGGCATTCTCAAATGTATCCTGACCTGATCAACTTGTACTCACGGCCTCTGTCTTCTCTATGGGGTTGGCAAAAGTAGGCTTACAGCCATGAGTACATGAAACAGAGTTTATTCTTGTATAATTAATTATTAACTATGTATTATTTTCCACATGAACTGTAAACCTACTTTTGCCCCCCTGCCCCTATATGTGCACTTATCCTGAGAGATCTGATCTGCCCACAGGGCTCCAAATATGGCACGTGGGGATGGTGCCGAATTACACCTTGAGCCCACAGACAGGCCTCCTGACCTGCAGGCTCATATCTACTTATATGATCAATACACTTAAAAGTCAATTCATCAACACTCCCCAACCCCCTCCTTTCTTTGACCCTCTTCCCATTCTGTCTTTAACCTCCCTCCTACCCCCTCTTTGGTCTGGTCAGCTCTTACTTTTCTATAAAAATGCAGCCAAGATGTCACCTCATTGAAAGTCTTCCCTGGCCCCCAAGATGGGGTTGGTGGCCCTCCTCTATGTTCACATGGTGCCCTGTACCTTCCCAATACGTGTATCATAATCACTTATTCCCTTTCCAGTTTTTCCACCAGACTGTGCATTCTTCCAGAGCAGGAGCTCTGTCTTGAAAGTCTAAGAGTAAATGCACATGTGAAATGGAAAACCTCTTCTGTTGCAAATTGGAATATTACTCTTTTTCAAACACATGTCGCCAGTTTATTGAGCAAGCGTAACTTGGTAAGATTCAATTTCGTGTGTTTTTTTTCTCCTACCACTGTCTTCAAATAAGTTCTGTCTGACTCTCCTTTCTTGCTCTTTGGTGATT
This sequence comes from Myotis brandtii, assembly GCF_000412655.1. Lineage (NCBI taxonomy): Eukaryota > Metazoa > Chordata > Mammalia > Chiroptera > Vespertilionidae > Myotis > Myotis brandtii. The sequence goes on from NW_005353967.1 coordinate 19,443,907, forward strand.
TCTTCTGGCAGATCTCAAACCTTGATCACTTTCAGATATCAGAACAGTACCATCTGGGCTCTCAAAAGCTCCAATCTAAACCCAAACTTGAATCTCACACCCACTTTAAAGTTTCTTCACTCTATGTAGCTCAGATCTGACATGGGGGTTAAGAACCTTCAGTGGGGAAGGGGCATGTTTTATTCTTTCATTTTTCTTGATTTGCCTTCTCCACTTCCCCCTCCCCCCACCAGCCTTCTTCAGGATCCTCTAGGGCTGAGCAGATGAGGAAAAATGAGAGCAAAGGGGCAGAGGTCATTCTGTTCAACACATGCCATTGGTAGCTTTTGCCTAAGTGTCTGGAGTTTCCTGTATTCTAAGCCCAACCCCTTTAAGGGCTACTAAGGGCACTTTTGAGATCTCCTCCCCTATTCCCACGTGAGATTTCCCACACCGCACCAGGATAACGCGCTCTCCCACACCGCACACCGCACCGGGATAACATGCTCTCCCACACCGCACCAGGATAACGCACTCTGCCACACCGCACCAGGATAACGCGCTCTCCCACACCGCACCAGCATAACACGCTCTCCCGCACCGAACCGGGGTAACGCACTCTCTGCTGGGACCCTCTTCCCCAAAAGGTAGCCCTCTGGCCAACACTTGGTTCATAGGAATCTACTCACCCATCGCCTTTCAAATGGCAGAAATGTATCTTACTATCCCAGTTGCCATCTTCCCCCTTACCCTGCCACCTAGTTTCAACTGGCCTTCTGCTTTCAGAACTCCCTGACTGCCACGTGCCAGTCTTTATCCCCTTTCTCCTCCTTCTCCCCCACAAACTTCAGCAGACACACAGCAAGCTCTCCCAAGACCCATGGCATTCTTCACTCTGGTGGTTGCGCTGTGCAGTCTGAAATGTTTTCGCCATTCAACAAGCTTCTATCCATGAAATGGGGGACCAGTCACTTAAGAGGCCTATTTGCCTCTGTTCTTGCAGGCCGTCCCCAACCCTGAGGTTCTCCTGGCCGTTCTCTTTGCTTGCTTGGGTGACTGGCTCCCTTCCCCACGGAGAAGGAAAAAGCAAAACGTGCTCCTCTTACAAACTCCCTTCAAAGAACTTTCTCAGGAACCTCTAGCCTTTCCCTAGGAAGCGCTGTGGGATTTCGTTAGCACCTCTCTTTAGAGTGTGGGGTTCCTTATCACACATTGACTTCAGCTTTGAAGCTCTAGACAACAGGAAACAGTCCATTCCACATCCTGTTAGCTGTTGCTTAAAATATTCTCTCTCCTTTCTTAGGCCTGCCTGCAGCCTCATATCACTGCCCTCACCAACCTTATCTAAAATGCCATAATAAATGGTAAGAAAAAAAGGGGAGGGTTTGATCAGAATTTAATCTTTGAACAAAACTAAAAATCATAAATATATATTTCATTTACTTAATAAAATGGATGTTGTGTGTTCTTAGACTAACAAAAAAAGAATGAGTGGATATTTTTGGCATTAGCTGTTTGACAAAATTAGATGACAGCACAGTATGTCTTCCTTCATTTTACAACAAGGACAGGAAGATAAAGAGGAATCTCTTTGCAAAAATATTAAAGAGCTTCATCAGTTTCCTGAGGGCCTCTCTTCCACCTTTGATATTCAAATTGCCTTCTTTTGAAGCGCTTGTGTCAGTGTCCTTGTCAATTTTCTGTCCTTCTTTCTGAGCTGCTCTATTTCTGCCAGATCCTTCTTTGCTAGTGGGAGGACATTGTTCTCCAACCTCATTGTCCCACTTGATGAAAGGGCATCCGATTTGCCTCTTATTTCTGCGTATGTGCAACACTGGAAGGTCAGCTGGGGGATGGCTGACAAGGAGGATGGGGTGTCTGGCTGGCTAGGAAGAAGGCTGGTTTGGTTGGAATTGAGATATCTGCATATGGCCCATGGGAATCTACTCACCCATAGCCTTTCAAATGGCAGAAATGCATCTTACTATCCCAGTTGCCATCTCCCCCTTACCCTGCCACCTAGTTTCCCTGCCACTTTTGTGAGTGGTGGATAAGTTCATCAGTTGTGATGAACTTATCCACCTTATAATAAGGTTATAACTTTGGGACTTAGATACTGAAGCCCAAGATAACCAGGGGCCTCTGAGCGCACCCAGGAAGAAGTTGTGCCTTAAGTGCTTCCCAGCTAAGATCCAGGCCAGGACTGGCTGGAGCTGGTAGAGAGTTCACAGGAGACAAGGATGACTTGGGGCTAAGGATGCTTATGCTGCATCACAGAACTGGAAAGGGATTGGGAGTGTCTTGTAGGGGTTCAGAACAAGTCACCCCAAGATGTGCCTCCGTGGTATGTGGATTGTTTTGAGCTAAAGGTAACCAAGACCCTGTGTGCTCAAGAGAACACACCCTCCCTCCTTAACTACCTAGAAGAACTTGAATTAGGGGCCTTGACCATAATAAAGATTATCAGACATAATCTTTTTTGACCTATTTATAGGGCAGGCAAACTTCTGCTCTTCTTATCATTCTGCAATGACCTCCCTCCCCGCTGAAACCCCAAGGTGACCCTTAGCTCAAAATGCCATGTATAGTATACCAAATCATTTTCCCTGTCTGTCTTTGAAGCTTTTGTGTATGTGAGGTCTCTGACTCTCATGTATGCAGGGTTCCCATACTTACCGTATGTATGTAATTAAATTTGGTTATTTTTTCTTGGGAGTCTGTCTCATGTTTCTCTGATTAGACCAGTCCAAAGAACCTTGGGGGTAGAGGAAATGTTTTTCCTCCTCCACAGGCTGCAGGAAGATGGGGGAGGTACGAAGATCAGTGTGGACTCTGTCACCACATGCATAGATTGTCCTCTCCTGCAAGACAGCTCTTTGGTCCTGTCCTTTAAGAGAACTGCAATGTCTTTATAAGATGGCAGGCTACTTAGCATCAAGGACAGGCCAGGCCTTGAGTCATTTTGCAAAATGGATCTCCTCTAGGTAAAAAATTCCAGAAATGACCTCTTCCTGAACCTAGCACCTCTGACCCAGTACTTGGCCTCTTTGGAGGGAGGCTCTGCCAGCATCACCAAGTCCTTCTGTGTCACCTATGTACACAAGCAGAACATCCAATCTAATGTCCTGTTGTGATTTAGGGCCACCCATTCCCTACTCTTGGTGACATAGAGGAAAGAAGGAAGCAACCCCCAGTCATCCTGAACTGGGAAGAAAGCAATGAGATAAGAAGGAAAATAGCCTTTATGGTCAATTAATATTTGACAAAGAAGGCAAGAATAGCCCTCGCTGGTTTGGCTCAGTGGATAGGGTGTTGGCCTGCGGACTGAAGGGTCCCAGGTTTGAATCTGGTCAAGGACACATGCTAGGGTTGTGGGCTCTATCCCCAGTAGGGGGCGTGCAGGAGGCAGCTGATCAATGATTCTCTCTCATCATTGATGTTTCTATCTTTCTCTCCCTCTCCCTTCCTCTCTGAAATAAATAAAAATATATTTTTAAAAAAGAAAAAAAAGAAGGCAAGAACATACAATGGGGTGAAGATAGTCTATTCAATAAATGGTGCTGGGAAAATACATTAAAAAATGAAAGTACAAGTTATAACAAGTTATAACCATACTAGAGGCCCGGTGCACAAAAATTTGTGCACTGGGGGGGAGGGTCCCTCAGTCCGGCCTGTTCCCTCTCGCAGTCTGGGACCCCTCGGGGGATGACCACCTGCTGGCTTAGGCCTGCTCCCCGGGGAATTGGGCCTAAGCTGTCAATCAGACATCCCTCTGGCAGCCCAGCAGCCCTCGGGGGATGCCCACTTGCCAGCAGGGAGCAGGCCTAAGC
>NW_005353967.1:19447891-19453132 GCF_000412655.1 Myotis brandtii
CATTGAGTGTCTGCCCCCTGGTGGTCAGTGTGTGTCATTGTGACCAGTCATTCCCAGTCGTTCTGCTGTTAGGGTCAATTTGCATATTACCCTTTTATTACATAGGATACTAGTATAAGAATAAACTCAAAATGAATTAAGACTTAAATGTTAGGCTTGAAACCATAAAAATCCTAAAAGAAAACATTATAAAATCGCGGACATTTCTCATACCAATATTGGTGATGGAAGGAGACTTGACTTAGGGTGGTGAACACACAATACAATATACAGATGATGTATATATTGCCTCAGGCAAGGGAAACAAAATAAAAAATAAATAAATGAGACTACATCAAAATAAAAGTTTTTGCACTGCAAAGGAAACCATCAACAAAATGAAAAGACAACTCTCTGCATGGGAGAACATATTTGCCAATACATCTGATAAGGGGTTAATATCCAAAATTTATAAAGAATTTATAAAACTCAACACCAAAAAACCCAAACAATCCAATTTAAAAATGGGCAAAGGACCTGAAGAGACACTTCTCCAAAGAAGACATACAGATGACCAAGAGACATATGAAAAGATGCTCAATGTCATTAATCATCAGAGAAATGCAAATTAAAACCACAATGAGATATCACCTCATACTTGTCAGAATGGCTACCATTAACAAATCAACAAACAACAAGTGTTGGCAAGGATGTAGAGAAAAGGGAACCCTTGTGCACTGTTGGTGGGAATGAAGATTGGTGCCGCCACAGTGTAATGGAGTTATCTCAAAAATTTAAAAATGGAACTGCCTTATGCCCCAGTGATCCCACTTCTGGGAATATATCCAAAGAAACCCAAAACACTAATATGAAATAATATATGCACCCCATGTTCATTGCAGCATATTTACAATAGCCACCATTTGGAAGCAGCCCAAGTACCCATCAATAGATGAGTGGATAAAAAAGCTGTGGTACATCTACACAATGGAATACCACTCATCTGTAGAAAAGAAGAAATTCTTACCCTTTGCAACAGCATGGATGGACCTGGAGAGTATTACGCTAAGTGAAATAAGCCAGTCAGAGAAAGACAAATACGATATGATTTCATTTATATGTGGAATTTAATGAACAAAATAAACCAACAAACAAAATAGAAACAGACTCATAGATACAGAAACAGACTGACAGCTGTCAGATTGAAGGGGATTGAAGGGCTGGGTGAAAAAGGTAAAGAGATTAAGCAAAACAAACCACAAAACAACAACTCACGATACTGGTGATTACCAGAGGAAAGAAGCAGTGGGGGAAGGTAGAAGAGGGTGTAGAGGGGAATAAATGGTGATGGAAAGAGACTTGACTTAGGGTATATACAATATACAAATGATATATTATAGAATTGTACACCTGAAACCTAAACAATTTTATTAACCAATATCACCCCCATAAATTCAATTAAAAAAAATGAAAATGGGACTGGGTGGAGGAGTACAGTGAGCAGCCTCTAAGATGATACCCAGGGATCCCAGCTCCCTGGCATCCATACCATTAAGTAATCCATTCCCTTGAGTATGGGCTGGATTTAGCAACTGGTTTCTAACAAATACAATATTTGAAATGGATGGCATTTCTGAGAGACTAGGTTGTAAATGACTGCGGCTTCCACCATGGGTACTCATGTTCTCTCTGAGTCCTACCATCCCCCACCAAGTCGAGCCATCAGTAGAGATGGCCACCCCATGATTGCCAGAGCCACCTAGCTAAGCTGCACCTGGATTCCTGAGAGAGATAATAAATATTTTTTGTCTCTGGATATAATTTTGTGGCATTTTGTTACACAGCAATGTATAATACACAGGGCAGGTGATATGGGGGATGAGGACAAAAACATCAGAATCTCCAAACAATCTTGACCATGGAAGTCACCTGTGATCTTGGGCCCCAAGTGTTTGAGGTTTATTTATTTACTAGAGGCCCAGTGCACAGATTTGTGCACATTGAAAGTAAATTAATTAGAAGGTAGCTGGTGGGGCAGGACTGGGTGAGATGGGCCAGACATGCCCTGGAGCCAACCTCCCGCAGTCCCTCCCCAGCCAGCCGCACCTGGTGTGGCACCAGGGCTCGAAGGGCATCTGTGGAGTGGGGTTCCTTTGGCAGGTGGAGTCCCTCAGCCTGGCCTACGGGGATTGGGCCAAAACCGGCTCTCCGACATCCCTCAAGAGGTCCTAGAGTGAGAGAGGGCACTCTGCAAGGTTTCTGTTGCTTGGCAGCTCCTGCATTGAGCGTCTGCCCCCTGGTGGTCAGTGCATGTCATAGCTACTGGCCAGTTGGCTTTTTATCTATATATATAAAAGCCTAAGCTACCAGAATGCCAGAATGACTGGAATGACGGAAACAACCGGTCGCTATGACACGCACTGACCACCAGGAGGCAGACACTCAATGCAGGAGCTGTCCCCTGGTGGTCAGTGTGCTCCCACAGCCAACCTCTTGCAGCCAGCCAACCTCCCCTGGTCCCTCCCACAGCCGGCCAACCTCCCGCGGTCCCTACCCCCATCCGGCTGGCCGCCAGCAGCTGGCAAGAAGGCCCCAGCCGGTAGCCAGAGGAAGGCCCTGGCCAGCAGCCGGAAGGCCCCAATTGGCCCTGGTCACTGGCCAGGCCTAAGGACCCCACCCATGCACAAATTTTGTGCACCAGGCCTCTAGTATATATAGATTTTTTAATGGTTTTCTGGGTCCAATTGCCACAGTCAGGGCCAACAGTGCCAGGTCAGGGGATGTGTGTGCAACCCAAGTAGTTCTGCTCCCCCTGTCTCTGACTCTCACCTGCACACCTGTACATGACACTCCCCATTCTGTACTGCTGCTGTCCTAGCAGACTCTTAGCTGCTTGAGGGTACGGACTGCTGCTTATCTATCTCTGTATATGGGCATACATAGAAGATGCTCAGCAAACGTGCGTGTGTGCTCTTACACAGGTTTGTGCCTTACACCGTCACCAAGATCCATGCTACCCTAGTTTGTCCCTAGGTAACTAAGCTTGTATCTCTAGTAACCCTAAACCCTGCCTTTAACATTTTTTCCCAATTCCACTTTCCTTAAAGAAAGCAACCACTAATTTATCTCCAATGTATCTATACCAAAACCCCACAAACACCTACTCCCATCTGTGGAAGGAGAAAAGCCTCAGTAAATAGGGATCCATAATTAATAAGCATCAGGAAACATGCCCTCTGTCCTTGGCAGCTTGTCCTTGGCATTTGCAAGACGTATCTCAGCACTAAGTGTAAGCCAAGAAGCCAGTTTTCTGCAGGAAAAGTAGCACACGGAGAAGCATTTGTGACAAAGTTGAACAAATGAAGGGGGTGAATCTTGGGGAAGGACTGTAAGATGAAGGGGGGAAATCTGAGTCTGTGCAAACCTGAGACCATAAAAAGGTCTGAAGCCATCAGCTGGTATCTTGGAGGAGATCCCAGGGCAAACAAAACCTGCCTGAGGAGTCTGGAAAGTGTAACGTCCACCCGGATTTCACAAAGGCGCTGAAATCCTTCACGCTGATACGGAGGAAGCCCTTTGAAGATAGCCAAGGCTCTAGGACACGTGCCCCCGAGGAGCAGGCAGCAGGGCAGGGCTGCCATCAAGGCTGAGTCAATAGGCCTGCAGGTCGGATGGAAGGCTTGGGAGCAGGGCCAGACTTTGAAATCAGGGACTCAGATGTCATCTTGAAATCAGAAGGTGGTTAGGCCCTTTGCATTCAACAAACGGAACATTTATCCAACAAGTACTGTTTAAGTGCCAACCTCTGTTCTATGAGACAAAGATATCCATTAAACAAACTAGATAGGAGACTTCTGCCTGGTGGGGAAGACAGACTTGTACAGGAATAACAACACAGTATGCTGTCCACTCTCACAAGCTACGTGTGAGTCAGGAGCAGCATTCCAGCTCAGAGGGTAGGGAAACCTTCCGGGGAAGGGACCTTTCCATTTAGACCTGGAGGATGAGCTAGTCAAGCAAAGAGGAAATGAGGAGAAGGAACTACACAAAGAGACTAGCCCGGGTTCAAGCCTGAAATCCTGCGAGCGCTGGCAGATTGGCTGAAACACACGCAGGAAGTCAGATGAAAGGCACTGGGATTTTTCATACTGGAAAAGGAAGGGCTAAAAGTTGAGTGAAAGTTTTCAGTTATAATAAGGTATTTATACAGAGGGAAAGCGGCTGTAGGGGTCTGCCAGAGGCCAGCCAGTGTATAAGGGTTCAAGGACATAAAAGCACTGTTACCAGGGAGAGGCAGCTGAGCCATGTAGCTCCTCTCCAGTGGGGATGAGGTCAGGTCACACCAAGGGCCATGCTTGGTAAGAAGCAGGTGGCTGTTAACTGCCTCTAGGAAGGGTGAGTCACTTACCTGCAGGGCTTTTGTTTTGTGGGAGGGGTGTGCCTCAGGACCAGACTTGCTGAGTTTGAGATCACAGAGCAGTGACTGGGCAGCTGCTCTCCAGTCTCCCTCAACCCTCCGCCCCTGCCCCCAAGTGCTCCTGGCCCAATATTAATATCTCAATATGAAAAGAACATCACTTTGAAGGAGCCCCGAATTGTTAGCCTTCCCAGAGTCTCAGCTTGGCTCTGTCCATAAGAAAGGAAACAGACTTTGAACATTTATTCTCCATCTCTTTACTTTTCCCTGTCTTCTGATGCAGTTCCAAAGACTGAATTAAAGCAGAGGCAATGAGCCACTCAAAAAGCACCGCTTGCTAGGGTTGGACTGGGTGCCCCGCTGAGATGGTGGTTCAGGTCCATACAAAGGCCTGGCTTTTCCCTCAGCAGCTGGGGCTCGGGTTCCACCCCCTCCCACTCCTGCTGGATAGGGCCCTGGAATTGCAGAGGGGGATGGGGCTGATCAGGAAGAGCCATAGTGGCCAATAAATGTATGGAAAAGTCCAATCTCCTGGCACCAAAAGGAATACAAAATAATGTAACATTTTAAAGCCTGCCAACCAGGAAAATTATCCTATATAATAAAAGGCTAATATGCAAATTGACCGAATGGTGGAACGACTGGTCGCTATGACGTGCACTGACCACCAGGGGGCACATGCTCAATGCAGGAGCTGCCCCCTGGTGGTCAGTGAGCTCCCATCGGGGAAGCGCCACTCAGCCAGAAGCCGGGCTCATGGCTGGCGAGTGCAGTGGCGGTGGCGGGAGCCTCTCCCACCTCTGCGGCAGTGCTAAGGATGTCCAACTGCCAGCTTAAGTAGGGAG
>NW_005353967.1:19453196-19491764 GCF_000412655.1 Myotis brandtii
CCCCCCCCCAGTGCATGAATTTCATGCACCGGGCCTCTAGTATAACAATAAGTACTGATAAAAGTAAGGTGAAGTTCTATTCTCTGATGGTGTTATGCGCAAAACCTTAGTGATCAAAGTTGGTTAATGGCACCAACTGCTCATGTTTCTGTTCTGCCATCCCTGTCCCAGGACAGGATGTTTCTTCTCACTGGGATGGTGAGCTAGACCTTGGCTTGGCTCTGCCTGGTAAGCAGGGAGGTCTGCATGGGGTCATCACTGGGATGACTGAGCCTGAAAGCCAGCAGCAGCCCACAGCCGTGCAGTCCCCCGCAGCACCCGCAGATCCCGCCTTCAGGAGCAGACCAACCAGCCACCCCAGATGGTGTGTAAGAAGCAGGGAATTTCCTCTCACTGACATTTTTCCTTCAACCAGTACGTGTTGTGGGCACAATTCCTATGACTCAGCCACAGGACTATTTTACCTAAGGCAACAACGTTTAACCAACTACAGAAATCCAAGCATTTCTCTAACCAGGTCCTGTTGACCAATATGGAGCTCTCTAACTACGTAACATTTAAACCAAAACATGCTGCCTGCACCTAAACTGTCATTATTTGTTCCTCTTTTCAAGGAGAGACTCTCACAAAGCAATATCCCTTAGAAACAAATCCCCGTGAGCAGGCTAGCCTCTGCATGACCTTCTTTCACCCCAATGCCAGAGAGAAGGCATTACAAGCAGAACTTGAAGAGACAGCCTGGGTATCTGGAGTGTGTTCCTCTTCATTTCAGAGCCTCAAACACGGACGGTGGCTGAGGTCCTGTGGACTTTGTGTAAATGAGAGTAGTCAGGGGAACACCACTCCTCCAGGATGTAGCAAGATGGAAACTGATTGTAACTAAAGATTAAAGACTGGTTGATGCCAATCTGTTACAGAACGAGACACGACATTACATTCCGAAGCCAGGGAAGCCAGCGCCGGCATCAGAAGCCACAATGAGCTTTAAGAACCCACCTGTGAGTCTCGCCCCGCCTCCTTCAGAGCAGCCTCGTGCTGGCGGATTCGCCTGTGGTCACTGGGACGAGGGCAGATGGTCACCAGCCTCGGTGACCTGTATGTGGGAAGGCGATTTTCCTATGAGATATAGAAAAAACATTAATAAAGTTCCTTTTCAGGCTGAGTAATTCCAACTACTTTCAATTTTTTTTTCTTTTTCAATTTCTAAGCCTCCAATGAGCTTTTTCCTGTTTCCATACCTCTTTAGCTGGCATTACTTCTTGGTGAAACTGTTGCACTTGCCTCCCCACTGCCCTCCCTGCCCCCCACCCAGCACAGGCCTCTGCCAGGTGGATGGTCACTCACCGAGGCTCCTGAGGTGTAAGAACAGGACTTCCTACACATTATCCTCTGTCCTTAAAGGTACAGGGCAAAGGGAAGGGAAGGAAGCCCAGCACTGGAGGTTGCAGGAGAGCACAGTAGAGAGTGGGGCTTTTTAAGAGCAAGTTGGGCTCCATTTCCAGCTCTCCTGGCTGCTCGACTTCCTGCAACATAATTTCTGAAACGCAAAAACCATTTACCTAATGCGTGAATACGATTGTGAAGAGTTTGGTAGCCATCATAAAAGGCAAATGGTGTTCAGCGTACAGCACGTCCTCAGTGAGGGTTCCTTGCCTTGCCCCTGTAATTAGCAAGATGTGGCATACCTGATGGGCTCATTTACAGCCTCCGAAGAGGTGGTGGTGAATTTGGGCCTCATCTCGGGGGATTGAGCTGGCTGGTGAGGCAAGAGAGGAGGAGCAATTTCTAAGGCATTGAGTCTCCTGGGAGGGCTGCATTATGAGCGAGGGGACCATCGACTATAATCTTGGAATTTAAGATTCAGCGGAGCCTTGCCTGGTTTGGTTCAGTGGATAGAGCATCAGCCTGCGGACTGAAGGGTCCTGAGTTCGATTCCAGTCAAGGGCACATGCCCGGGTTGCCGGCTGTGTCCCCAGTGGGGGCCGTGCAGGAGGCAGCCAATCAATGATTCTCTCTCATCATTGATGTTTCTCTCTCTCTCTCTCTCTCTCTCCCTTCCTCTCTGAAATCAATAAAAATATATTTTAAAAAAAGATTCAGTGGAAACCTCCGTGTTCCTCCTCTCAGTGTTTCTTTCTTCAAAACTTTTATTCTCTACATGTTGCATCTCCACCAGCTTGTTTGTTGACTTTCCTGCTTCTTCCTTTGGTGGGATCCTGTGCTACTTTCCCACTGCACTGCCCAAGATGGGTGTCCATTTCCTCTTGTGTTTATACATTTAAAGCATTTTGGATGCGTCCCTAGGTTTGAGGTCTGCAGGTACATGAACAAAACACACTGTTCAGGGAAAAGTGCAGCTATGGTTCTTGGAGGAAACAGCCCCGCAGGGGACAGAGGCAGATCAGATGGGGACAGACCCAGATCAGATCGCTGAGTGAAGTCACCAGTCACCGTGAGGCACCACCCAGCACATACTGACCATGTGCCCTGAGGGAGTTTCCTTATCTCCACCCCAGTGTTGCCAAGACACAGCTCTGCACTGGTGGTAATAAATCATTTAGTGACAAATTGACTCACTCTTAAAATTTTTCCTTTCCTTCCAGGTCAGGAATAGTTCTTAGCTCAAACTCAGGAGCAATTTGGAGTTACTGTACTGTATTTTTATGATTATAATGATACTAGTTTTCCCTTCACTGAGGTGATAAAACAGCATCCCTTAAAATTACTTATTTCTGCAAAGAATGTCAATGTCTTCTGGCAGTGAGAGGGCCTGAGGAGCTGTGGGATGGCTGGGGTGTCCTCCTGGCCCTGGCTGCCTAGGGAGTGAGACCAGCTTTTGGGGGGAAAGAAGGACCTGTGAACCCCAGTGACAGAACACACACAGGTCCCACTCAGAGGGGCCTGCTCCTCGGCCTAGAGTCCTGGATGTGGCCCACATCCATCCATCACCTGTAACGCCTTAAACCCAAGCACTTGCATTCAAGCGCTGGCTTAAGAACAAGAAAACACAGCTACCTTAGTGAAGCCCAAGTAACATGTCCACACCATACAGCTGCTTCCCACACACCATCAGTGTATCCTCTAATCCAGTGGTTCTCAACCTTGGCTGCACATTAGAATCACCTGGGAACCTTTTTAAAATCCTGATTTCTGGGCCTCATCCTCCGGAAATTCTGTTTCTTTGTTACTAATGTGGTGGCCCCACCCCAAAGAAACAGAGTTTCTGGAGGACGAGGCCCAGAAATCAGGATTTTAAAAAGATTCCCAGGTGATTCTAATGTGCAGCCAAGTTGAGAACCACTGCTCTAATCAAAGGCTTTAATGCAAACAGTTTATGCAGAAAGAACTCACTAGCCTCATGGGTGTAAAAAATAAAAAGCAAAATTTCAGGTAAACACATTCCGCTGTGGATCTTCAGGCTGAAGTTCCTCGACTCCTGAGCCTCTCCACCTCCCCTCTGCCCTGTCCGGGGACCTCCGGTCTGCTGAAATCCCTGGTGGGTGAGCCTCCGGGAGCAGGGTCTGATCCCATGCACCCTCCTCCCCTTACTGCACAGCTGCCTGTCCTTGCCTCCAACGCAGAGTGCACTTGAATGATCTTGGCTACAAAACGATTGCCGAGAGGGCAAACCCCAGCTTCGATTTATTTAATGTAAATAAAAGCACAGTAAGTCCTGTTTACCGAGGAGGGGAGGAGTGTGTGTATCGACTCTGCCCTGCTCTGCAAGGCTCTGGTGTGATGTGAACAAGAGGCAGGTGCCTGCTTACTGGCTTGTTTGCAAGCTGGCTCCTCAGTGCCCAGGCTCGGTCTTAAGGCCCATGGAGAGGGAGCGAGGAAGGGAGAGAATGTGTGTGTGAGAGTGTATGCGAAACCATGAGCCCTTGGAGTAAAAATCCTGGGGACATCCATGTTTAATAATGGGATTAAAATGAAGATTTCCAGAAGAGGTGAGATTTTATTTATCTACCATCTTGAGTCTCCAATGAGGGCTCAGCTGGGCACAGTGGGATATGAAAACCAGTCTGGAAAGTGGGCCCCTTCATTCTTCTCTTAAAAGGGTGTAAGAGGTTTATAGTGGCTATCTGGGGGGTAGCTTACAAAGTGTTTAATTTTCTTTTATGGTGTTCTGTATTTTTAAAAATTGTTAGAGACATTATTATCTCTATTGTTAGAATGACAAAGGTTATTAAATGAAATACCTTAAGCTCAATGATTGATTACTTGGGTGAATTAGTTTGAGAACGAAATCGCCTCTCCTGATGGTCACAAGGTTCTGAGGCCGGGCCCAGGGCAGTCTGAGTCACCCTCTTCTTCCTTGTGTCACCCGATGGGTGGCTCCTATGGCAACAGAGCAAAGGTGAAAGAGCTGTGGGAGGTACCTCAACACTGACTGAACATACCTGCTCTCAGCAACTGGTAAGGGTGGTCACAGGTGGGCAGGCTGGTCTTTCAACAGCCTGAAATCAAACCTACACAAGTGATAGCTATTAGAAAAAATAGATTTTAAAGTTTAAGAGTTGATTGGGAAAGAATAAAAACGGGCCAACACATTTAAAAAACTGGGATAAGCCCTTGCTGGTTTGGCTTAGTGGATAGAGCCTCAGCCTGTGGACTGAAGGATCCTGGGTTCGATTCTGGTTCAGGGCACATGCCCAAGTTGCAGGCTCATCCCCAGTAGGGGGCATGCAGGAGGCAGCCAATCAATGATTCTCTCTCATCATTGATGTTTCTGTCTTTCTCTCCCTCTCCTTTCCTCTCTGAAATCAATAAAAATATATTAAAAGAATAATAAAATAAATAAAAATTAAAAAAATTGGGATAAAAATGAAATAACTTAAAATTTATCATTTTAACCATTTTAAAATGTACAATTCAGAGGCATTAAGTACATTGATGATGTTGTGCAACCATCACCTCTATTTAGTTCCAGAAATTTTTTATCGTACAAATAGAAATTCCACACTCACGGCTGACACGTTCTAAAAGATAATTTATTCTTTTTGTTCCCCCATATGTGGGACAATTGTGAAGTAACAAGGAAAAACAGTTAAACAAAACCTTTCTTTAAACATAAACAAATTAAAAAGAAATGACATTAATACTTCTAATGAAAACATATGAATCTGTTCACAGTCTGGTACAGAAAAAAAAATCTAATGCATTCTATTATGGATAAAATAAAATCTCAGATAAAAGTGTTACAGAAAATTAATCTTTAAAATTCCCTTTAAGTCCTGAGTGCCGAATGTGCACACTGTACATAGCAACCAAGAAGCCAGAATCGGGGACAGCTGCCGGGAGAGTAAGAGAGGTCATCTAGTGATGCCTCCAACCTTAAAGTATTAATGGTACCTATAGCGCTGGGATTAGAAGGATCCAGAAGGAATATCTGGGCTCAGTTAGTTCATAAATCTGCCACAGGCTCGGGAGAGGTAATAGTATTTTGGCCGGCTGTGTGCCAACCCAGGAGTGTGGAATAGGCTGGTAATGGGTGTCATTAGTTCTAGCACCATTTCCTTCCAATCATCCTATTTTAATACAATCCAAGTTGGTAGCGACCAGAAAACACAGCTACTGAATGGAAGGAACCTAGCATATTAGTTGGTGGTTTTGTTTCTAGTGTCCTACGAAGAATAAATAGAACTGAGGATTACTGGGAAACGAACAGTACCTTTGGCAGGCACATTCCACCCCTACCCCAGCGGACATTACAACTTTACTATGGCGTGTTAAATGACTGCCCAGATGTGCAGACTGTGCTCCTACCCAACGAGGCAGCTTGAGAACAGAAAATCAATGGTTGGAAGATATTTATATTATCCCTGTATTCAACTCATTGGACTATCACCTTTCATGGTGTGAGACTTTCTCATTTGCTCATTCATTCATTCACTCATTTATTTTTTTAAAAGTGTATTGAGTGCCTTCTATGTACCAGGCACTGGTGATAAGCAGCAAATGAAACAGTGGAGCTAATGCAAAAAAAGGTATAATTTTTGCACACATTTCTCTGAGTCTGATACTCTTTGGAGCTAATCTGGACCGATGCATGTCAGTAGGATATTAGTGGGACTGAGAAAGGGCTGGCAGGTCACACTGTGCATCCTGCCCCTCACCCCAGAACCTCAATAAAAGCAGCGAGACTGGGAGAATAAGAGAAATATGAATGTGCCCTCCTGGCTTTCTCAAGGCCCAGAATCCCAGATGCTGGCCATTTCCTTTTTTAAATTGCCCACTTCCATCATCTTGAAAAATAGTGCCCTTTCCTGGGGCTTTTCCTCACTGCCGGGGAATAGCTGTCAGTGCACTCATCCTACATTATGAGACGAAGCCATAGTCATGATAATAAACTCCATGTAACTAGAAAAGTGCTCACCAGACAGATGACCCAGACCCAAGCCTTGCCCACCCAGGCCTCTTCGTGTCTACCATGAACTCACAGAGCCGGGCGGGCCGCCTTCTCTGGCAGGGCTCTCACTTGGGTGTTGGGGCAAAAGGAAGGCAGAGCTCAGTGTTCCCCAAACCAGTGGTGCTCAGAGTGGAGAAGCAAGGCAGCCTTCTCAGGCACAGGACGCCTGAGTCACAGGGAAGGGGAGGAAAAAACCAGGGGGGATCTGCGGGTAGCAGGAAGTCTAGACAAAATGAGCAATGGCTGGGGGGAAGTTGGGGCTAAAAACACAGTTCTTTATTGTAAAAAGCAGAACCAAGGAGTAGGCATGTTGCCATACTGACCTTACCAGTGAAATGGGCCTTATGCTCCAGGACGGGCTGAGTGATGAGGTGTGTGAGCGAGGGTGACCAAGGCGCGTATTCACATGGAACGTCTGAACATGATCTCTCCCAGACAGGGAGACCCCCTGGCCAACAGAGCCATTAACAATTGTCTGCTCCCTTCATTTGTTACAAGAAATGTGAGTCACGCCAATAAAAGCTGGCTATTGGCAGAAGGAAACCTAACATCTGACTTGTGAGGCAAAAGGAGCCAGCTGCTCCGGCCTCCAGGACTCACTAACTTCCTATTTCAAATCAAGTTCCCAGCGGACCCACGGCTCCGGAAAAAGGGGATGAACCCAATCACCCTCTCCTCTAGACACACACACCCCAGCCAACAGCGGGAGGGTTCCAGATTTTATCGTCTTCTTAAATGCACAAGGGGTTGAAATGAGACAATCACGTTAATGTGGTTTAGGGGCAAAAGAAGGACTAGGTGAAGCCATTGGGAGAACAAATGAGACACACGAGTAGAGTCTGAAGTCCAACTTGCAACAGAAAGGCTTTCTAGCGACCCACCCAAGGCTGCCCCAGATCCTACATCCAAGGGCCCCAAGCCCCAGTGCTCTTGGGGTCACAGCGGGGGTCCTGATCCGGGTAGAACACGGGCACTGAGTGTTTGTGGTAGAACTGTAGCCGGGAAAGGAGCTGCTTGACCACATGGGGATACTCCCTGGACAGGTCATGTCTTTCTTCTGGGTCCCGATCAATATCAAAGAGCCAGAGGGTCTTGCCTGGTGGGTCCGATGAGGGTATCTCAGAAACATTGTATTGTGATGGTGGAGGGAACCAGTGACCACAGCCTGGCAAAGAAATATAACGGTTTATTGAAGAGAGACATGGTAGGTCAGTTCTAATTTCATGGAGGGTACCCGGGGGACAAAGCTGAGCTGGGTTGTGGGCATGGACACATGAAAAAGACAGGGCCCTTGATGCTGTGTCTGGACCGAAGACTCGGACGTCTGGTGCTTTAATGAGACATGTCTCACTGCTTCACACCCAGGGGCGTCCAGAAAGATGAATGCATGCGTGTGTGTATGTGTGTGTGTGTGTGGGGGGGGGTATTTGTCACATGACTTGGTATTTAGTGGTCATGGGCCAGGGATGCTAAAATGTCTTGCAACACATGGTGCAGTCCCAAACAATGAAGCATTGTCTTGCCATAGTCGCCAAGAATGTCCTCATTATACACACTGCTTAATCGCATCATGACCTTAACCATCATGCCACATACTCAACAAGTCCTTCACAGCTGTCGCTGTTAGAGAAGGTGCTCAGGGGAAGCAGCCTCCTCCCCCAGCTACACAGTGGGTTGAGGATGTAGCTCTCAGAGGTTCTCTTTGTTGTGCTTGAGAACCACGTGTATCTGAAATCCTTATTTTCCCTGAAGCACTAGAGTGGCATTTCTTCCCTTTATTCCTCCTACAGTTAATTCTTAGCTTTTTGGGGGTGAGGGGTCAGGATTAGTAGTAGATCCCACCACTCCCCGCCCCCTCATTCAACAGCCCCAGAGTTATGAGTTGTTCCATTACGGAGAGTGCTGAGCATTCTACCTGGATAGCCCGTGAGGAGTTTCCAGCTTCTGTGTCGAATTGCAGCATGGACAGATGTGTTGAAGGCTGAATATTCTGGAAGAGAAGAGTCACCCTTTGCTGGAGCCGTGCTGTTCCCAGGACCTGGGAAGAAATAGTTGGGGAGAATTAGATCACTGCTATCGGAATGTGTCATTATAAATCAACATTTTATTTCCTTCTTGCAGAACAGTAGCTTTTATTCAACACTGGAGTGTAAATGTGTATCCTGCCACAGAAATGAATCTTCTATTAAGTATAAACAGAGCCAAAGTTACATTAAACGTCAGTCATAAACCACCACGAATATAAAAGAAATCCCAAAGAGATTAGAATACTAATTCATCCTTAAAATCACTGCGTTCTGCCAACGCACAGCTGGCCATGTGCAGAACAGTGTTCTGTTACAGCATGCTGGGTTGTTTGTGTGTTTTGCTTATGCTGTTAAATGACTGAATTAAATAAATACATTTTCTGTGTAAACTTATACCTAGGGAGAGAATATAATACACCATAAAATGCACATTTTAATGGAGTCTATTTCAAGCTATGCGAGGTCAAGCATGCAATGATAAATAGTACATATATTAATTTTTTAACCACAGGTATGAAATCTAAAAGTAATTGAGCAGTGCTCAACTAACCATTCAGACAGGATAATTATGGGTGTAGGAATAAATTTGATACACAAATTATTGGCTGGTATTGTGGAGGACATTAATTTATCATCTTGAGGTCTTATATTAATTGATCAATAGGTTTTTGAGGAGAGCAATGAATACCTGTCCCTCTTCCCCTTTTGAGTTTGGAACCAATTGAGGTAGAGGCCAAACAGACGAAGCTGAAAATATTGCTTTTGTTTCTGATAAACTTGACTGGTGAGAACACAGGTTCAGATCTGTGACAGGGAAGCCTTGCTAATAACTGGCCCCTGACTTAGGAAGCTAAGCCACCCAGCACTGGTCTCGCTGGACACCCACCAGGCTCCCCCGGGATGCACAGCTCAGAGCAGACCAGGGTGCTTCCAGATACCCACAGACAAAGGCTCTGACTTGAGCAAGCTTAGTTCCTTCTGTAGGAGAACTCCCTCTTTCACCTGCTTATGGGGGTGAGGAGTAAGGTCCAGAGAGACCCAAGTTCACCTCCAGTTGATGATCCTGGAGGGCAAGGTATGAAGGCCCCCACCTCCTCTTACCTGTCTATGTTTAAAAGCCTCAACTTAGGGCCTAACTGTATAATATTTAGTCTAAGTCCACATTTATCTGTTAACTTTTCAAACATGGTCACAGCAATCACCTTGGGTGCACGTCCAAAGACGGCCAGACCACCCGCCCAGTGACTAATGGCCGTATTAGCCTGTGATAAGCCTGTGCCCGTGGTTGGTCCATCTGTCCATCTGGTGCATGGACTTTGAGGGCGCCCTGCTCCCTGCCAGAGCAGACTTCTGTGCTGCTCAGGGCTGCAGGCAGAAGTGTTGGGAAAGGCAGGGTCCCATTCTTTTGCCAGTCTTGTGGAAATGACCCTGAAGACATCTTGGAGACTGAGCCAATCAACATGGGTGGTTTTAGACCTTCAGTCCTAACAACTGCATACCAACAAGCCATTAGCACCAAAGGAAATCTTTCTGACTTCTTCATTCTGTTTGCTTGTGGCTGTTTTGGCTCCAATAGCTTGAGGAGGTGGATCACAGGAAGTGGTTGTTAATAGACAGACTGTGGTGAACTGCAGCCCTCATGATTTACTCCTCACAAGTCTGCATGGCGGCCACGTTTTGATACCAAAGAATGTTAAATAACACAAGTTTGCTTTGTGGAACATAAACAGCAACAACAAAAAGGAAATTCGGCTATCTCAGCTATACTTATATTTACATACTTTTTTTTTCTTAAAACAAATAGGAACATAAAATACCCAAACAATAAATAAGACTAAATGATGAAAGATGCTGTTATCTCAATGAATTTTTCATTTTTAGAAATTAAACAAAGGAAAAATTACTAGAAATAGTATAGCTAGTACCCTGTGAGCTGTCACCCAGAATGAACAGATGTTAGCATTCAGTCACATTTGCTTTTTATTTTTTAATTAAAGAAACAGGACAATGAAGATGAAGTGACAGTTTCCTTTGTCCCCATCCTCAATCCCAGACCCTCACCCACTCCCCAGAGGCTCCTGCTTCACCCTGGAAGTGTACAGTGTTTCCTTCAGCTGTTTAAAAATACGTTAACATAAATATGTGTCAAGGAATAATATAGTACTGTTTGATACTTTAAAAATGCATGTGTGTGTAAAGCTATACATATTCTGCATCTGTTGTTCACCCACAATAGTATTTTTAGAGCCCTATTATAAACGCATATGTATTTAACTGTTTAACATTTCACTATATAAAAAACACATTTTATTTAACCTGTGAGGGGCTCTTAGGTTCCTTCACTTTTGCTTTTTCCTATTATAAGCTATCCTGCAGGGAACATGTTGCCCACAGCTCCTTATGCATACGGGCTCTGGGTGTGTGCCTGGCAGAACTGTCTAGTTCAAGTGGTTCTCAACCTTCTGGCCCTTTAAATACAGTTCCTCATGTTGTGACCCAACCATAAAATTATTTTCGTTGCTACTTCATAACTGTAATATTGCTACTGTTATGAATTGTAATATAAATATCTGATATGCAGGATGGTCTTAGGTGACCCCTGTGAAAGGGTCGTTCGACCGCCAAAGGGCTCGTAACCCACCGGTTGAGAACCGCTGGTCTAGTTGCAAGGTGCACACATTTCCAACTTCACAACATGTACTGATTGGCCCGCCTACCAGTAATGTCCCTATTTCTTCACATCCTCTCTGATACTTTCAGAATTTAAATTTTCTACCTCTCTAAAAATTTGAGAGAGAATCTATAGCTTAAAAAAAAAAATCATTTGACCAGCAATCATATCTTTCTTTTTCTGTGTCAATCCTAAGACTGCTTTAAAACATTTTAAAATAACACTCATAGAAAAATGTGCACAAATCTCGCTTGACAAAGAGTGGACTCTCCCTTGTAAACACCAGCCCACTCAAGAAAGAGAACATTACTAGGCCTGCAAAAACCTCCTCTCCCCAAGTTAACTGCTTTCCTAACTTCAACTGGTGTTTTCAGGATTAAATCCACAGTGTATGAGATAAGACTATCAAGATGAGGGATAGGAGGCAGAGATTACTTAGAATGTTAACAAACTTTTAGAATTTCTCTGAGGCAGTTGGATTAGATCCAGATTTAAGAAATACTTATTGCCCAGCTGGTGTGGCTCAGTGGTTGAGTGTCAACCTATGAACTAGGAGGTTAAAGTTTGATTCCTAGTCAGGGAACATACCCAGGTTGCAGGCTCGATCCCCAGTAGCGGGTATGCAGGAGGCAGCCAATCAATGATTTTCTCTCATCATTGATGTTTCTCTCTCTCTCTCTCCATTCCTCTCTGAAATCAATAAAAATACATTTTTAAAAAAACATATTTATTGATTAAAAACTATGTGGTATGAAAGCTTTGTGTTCTAAAATTCTATGACATGAAGCACTAAGCAAAGAGACACCTAAGAGAAGTTTTGAATGTAAAATCTAATATATTTAGGAACTAAGTTATAAATAATAAAATTTCAAGTTTGGTGACTGGGAGAATAGAGTTGCTGCTGGCAGAATGGAGATGTTGGGACAAGAAATAATGGCAATAATATGATTCTGGAGTCAGGTATACCAACTTTAAAGAATTAATATTAGCTCAAGGTAGAACTATCACTACACACTGGAGCTAACACACTGGCCCTGCATGAGAGACTGAAGCATACTCTCACTCAACCACCACCCACAACGCAGTGATCACTGGACCCTGGGCACGCATTAGTTGTCTGGAGAGAGAAGCAAGAAGAAATCACTTGCCCAGAGACAGAGCACTGAATGCCAAAAACCCCACCGAACTGTTAGCAAATGAAGCAGAGAAGAAAATAATATGAGGAAGAAAAGCAGTTGAACAGGACATCATACAAGTCAAGAGAGCAGAGAGTTTCAGACCATGAATCACAAGTACCAAATATTCCACCCATCAGCTTGGTGAATAAATAAATAAATAAATAAATAAAAAATAATAAGCAAACTGGATTTGTTAACCTTTGGGAAGAAAAGTAGGGAGTTCAGAGAGAAGCATAAGCAAACAAATCTTTCTCTTTTCCTTTTGAGCTAAAGGCCACCTCTACGATGATAAGGCTTTCTGGCTAGAATAACTACTCAGTTATAAGATGGATTAGTCATGTGTATTGGTTTTGATGTGAAAAAGATCAGCAGAAAACCTGAGGGCAAACGAAGGAAATCAGTATTTTACATAACATTTAATGAGCTTTATAGAGGTCCTTGTCTGCACAGCCTCTGGAAATGTGAAGCAGTTCAAGTATCCCGAGTGAGGAGGACCAATCAATGGCTTCGTGGAGAACTGTGCTCACCAGAGCCAGGGGTTCCAGACACGCCTGGGAGTGGTCTCTAGGTGGGATGGTGAGTTAGTGGGTGGGGGTCCAGGTTCCCATCTCCACTTCAATCAGCACCCACAGTTTAACCCTTTAGGAAGCACCTGTAGTATTTGCTCAATATACTGTACATCTCTACATTTTTGTTTGAAGAAAGGGCCTGTGGCTAAAATATAATTTGAAAGACAGTAATTAGTGATAGGTGAAGGATTCACCAAATGGAAAAGGGACTGAGAAATGCCCAAGGACACACCTGACCTCCTGGTATTCAATGCTTCTGTCTCTTGTTTGTACAATGCATCCTCCTGACTCTTTGGAAACTACTGTCTCATATCATCTATGATTGTGTTTTATAAAATACATTAATTTTTATGACTATGTACTTTACACATTTATTGCAGATACGTTGAAAAACACAAAAAAAAGTATGAACAGGAAAATTAAAATTACCTGTAGATTTATTAGCTGTTATTTAGATTTTGGTGTATAATCCTTGAGACTTTTAACTACACAAAACTTAAATAAAATAAACGTGTTAGCTGACTTGCAAATAAGAGGTAGCTTCACAGAAAACAAACTTTTCATGCCTAGAGGAATCGGGGCAGGGTGGGGAGGAGTCCCCAGCATCAGTGCAGGGTGAACAGATGGCTGGGTCTCCGCTCACTGAGCGTGAGCGTGGCTGGAGAATGGGGCTTAGAAAGAGTTAATTCTCTGACTGTGTAGGAAGGGATGGTAATGAGGACCTCGCTGTGGGACTGAAGTGAAGGCCCGCCCCCACTCTCCCAGAAGGCAGGGTGCACAGCAGTTCAGAGCACACACTTTTGGAGCCCAATTGCTTGGGTTTGAATCTCAGCTCTGTCACTCACTGGCTGTGGGACCTTAGGCATTAGCTGACCTTCCTAGGCCTGGATTTCCTCATCTGCAAATGAGGATAATATCATCTATTTCACAGGATTGTTGTGTGGCCTAAATGTGATGATAAATAATAGCACTATGCCCAGTATATAGTAAGTGCACAATAAATGTTATTATTACCAGTTGTGCAATCTTGGGCAAGTTTCTTAACTTCCCATGCCTCAGTTTACTATCTATAAAATTAGTATAACAATAGCTAGTGGTATTAGGCACATACAGGACTTAGCACAGTATCTGGCACACTGTAAGACTACTGTCAACATTAATGATAACAGCTTTATGTTATCAAACATAAAGCACTGTGTTAAGTGTTCTAAGTTAACTCATTTATTCCTTGCAATAGTTCTATGAAATAGGTAATAATGTCTGCCAAAAACTGTCATTAAATGCTAGAAAGGTTTTTTTCCTTTTATATCCTCTTTTACTTAAGAACTTAAAAAAAGGAGAAAAGTAGGCAGAAGCAATTACTATATCAGAAAACAAAAAACACACAAAACAAATCACTTCTTTGGCCTGGGCTTGGAGAGGATCTGCATTTGCTCCCCCATTAGTGTTCCAGACTTCGAACAGGAAGTTTTAATTTGCTGCTTTTAGGGTTTAGTCCCTTTTCTGCCCTGTTGAGGGGCCTGCCATTTATTTCCTCTAAGCTCTCTTTCTTTTTGATCACTTTAATAATGTACAAAGATAAGTTTAAATTTTTGTTCTAGCTCTAATGACCCATTTTATTCCTCCTGCTGATATGAAGCCATCTTCACACTTTAATGTCACATGCCTATTAGAACAAAACTTACTCACTTGGGCTAAGTGAAGAAAACCCCCTAGCTTTTCTAGATATCTGGCTGTCAATGTTTTTCCTAATATGGAATCCTTCATGTATGTTCTTTAAAGTGTTTCTTTTTTAATTGATTTTTTTTTAGAGAGAGGAAGGGAGATAGAGAAAGAGAGAAAGAAACATTGATATGAGAGAGAAATATCGATCAGCTGCCTCCTGACTAGGAATGAAACCCACCACCTTTTGGTGCATGGAACGACGCTCCAACCAACTGACCCACACCGGCCAGGGCTCACGTATGTTTTTTAATGAATAGGTAAGACTTAGGTTTAATTAGCACAACTACCTTCAACTTCTGTTCTTAAGTTAAAAGTTCTTGAAAGTAGATTGTTTGCTAGCTTATTACGTGAGTCAATATGCCTCAGAGTCTATTTGCACTAAACATTTGATTGGTGGACAATTTCTTCATGGCTAAATCCAAAAAAAGTTCAAAGGACCCCAAATTCAAGGGAAGTTCAAGTCAATAGGATCCTTATTGTGCCGCTAGTCTGAGCCTCAGTGCCCACAGCCTGCACGTTCCCCAGATCATAGCACACTGGGGCTACATCTGGCCAGATGCACTTGGGCACATGTGAATCAAATCTCCAGTCTGCTCATGGTTTTACATGTTCCCAGAGCTGTGGGCTCAGACCAGGCTGCCTCGCATCCTGCTGTGTGGCAAGGACTTACCTACCCAGATGCAAATGTGTACACTGTTGTCTTGATGCTTGTTTTTGAAAACCATTCTGAATCTAAAAATATGTTTTCTCTAAAAATAATTCCCAAAGAAACACTGGCCAGAAGCCCTACACTCTGAGCTGATGCTTCACTGACCCTCTTTGCATAATTTTCAGAAGCGAAAAAAGACCCCAATAGCCATACGTACGGCCCTTGGGGCTGGAGAGCTGGGATTTACAGAACTGTGAGGAATTAGCAGCAGCACTCTCTACACTGTGGCTCTAGTTCTGGGAAGGAACTCAGAAAAACCACAGTGCATTTTAGTAGCTTTCAGAATAATCTCTCCTTCTAGTATCTTATTAAGTTACTCAACCACTCTGACTTCCTGTTTCCTTGTATGTAAAATGGGGATAAAAATAATGTCTACCTCCCAGGATGACTGTGAGAATGAAATGAGATCCTATGGGTGGTGAGTGTGCTGTGCACTGTGAGTATAAAAGTCCTGGTTCCCGGTCTCTCGAATTCCCGCAGCAGTTGCACAGGACTGGTTGAGAGAAATCATTTCAGTTTTGGTTGAACCTATGGCCTTTGATTGATAGCCATCAAAATCAAGGTGTGATCAATAGCCCAACTCTGTAATGACCGTTAGATCTGAACCAGCTGCCAAGGGACCAAGGTATTAGAAAATCATGGGTAAGAGGGGATGAGGAAATGTGGAGGTATTAGTCATAGGGTACAAAGTTTGGTTATGTAAGTCCCAGGGATTTACTGTACAGCCTAGTGCCCATAGTTAACAATTCTGTATCATCAATACTGTGTCATCAGTACTGTATCATCACTACTCTATCATGCACTTAAAAATTGGTTAAGTGTTCTTATCACACACACACACACACACACACACACACACACAAATAAATAAAGAGGGCAGGAGGAAACTTTTGGGAGGAGACAGATATGTTTATATTATAGATTGTTGTGATGGTTTCACAAATGTATATTTATCTCAAAAGTCATTGTCGTATACACTAAATATGTACAGCTCTTTGTATGTCAATCAGACCTTAATAAAGTTGTTTAAAAACAAATGAATAAAAAATAATGTGAAATAATAAAGCAATGCCACATAAATTCTATATTTAAATATGTACAGCTCTTTGTATGTCAATCAGACCTTTATTAAAAGCTGTTTAAAAACAAATGAATAAAAAATGATGTGAAATAATAAAGCAATGCCACATAAATTCTATATGCTAAATCAGAGGTTTAGCCAAGTATTGTGAAAATAGAGTGAAACAGAACAGGGATTGCCAATTATGGTTCTACATTGGGATTGCCTGACACCCCAGTCACCATCACACAAACTCGGTCTCCTTGAGCCCAGCACAGCTCAGCCCTGGGCTCTCGCCTGGCCCAATGTGGGCTGTTTGGTCTTCTGTCACCTCCAGTGAGTTGAAATCACCATCTTTAGCAGCAGTATCTATTATGCTTGCGATTGTCTTGAGTAGCTCCTCCCTGCAAACAAACTCTATGCAGCTGCCCCTATAACACAGCTAAAAGCAGGAAAGTCCAATGTCCACTTGCTTCCGTGTTTTCAGTCTGCAGAGGACTCCTCAGGCTCCAAGGATCTCAGGTGACAGACAGTGGCCAGCACACTCTGCTGGAGGCACCCACGTGGGCAGAGGTGCAAAGAATGAGGGGGCCTGTGGGCATGGGCAGCATGTCAGCCTTGGGGGACGGTGGAGCTGGTTTGTGGTTCTGGGTGACAGTGGCCACATGCCCTTTGCCCATTGGAGCCAGTCCCACCCCTCGGTCCCTGTACAGCTCTACCGGCATGAACTCTGGAGAAGGGGAAAATAAGGAGGCCTGACCACCACTAGAAATCCCCCCTAAATTCATCCTGCCTTATTTCTGGACATAAACCTGATTGCGGCACGTTTTCTGTTGCATCCACACCACTCATTTAGAATCCTCTTGGCGAAATCCTTACAACACAAAACAGGAGTATCGAGGAAAATATAACGCCAGACAGAAAGCTAATCAGAAAAAGGTGAGGAGGAATATTACAGATGGTATTTATTACCTACTAGGGACAAATCAAAATGCTCATAATTTTTATACATGCAGTCCACATGACATATTTCAAATGAATCTTAAGTTTACAATTTTCAGTTTACAAAGTCAGTTTCTCTGACACCTACTCATTCAGTCCATATTTGATATTTTAAAAGTCCTAGTGAAAAGAAGGGCTTTGATGTGGCTTTCTCAGCCTCGGTGGAGTTCAAATGTTAATCATTACTGAATTGTGCATAATAAGTATTCAGAGAACGTGCCTGTGTTACAGGGAACTTCAACAGTTGGTTAATGTCTGACATTAGCCCGGAGTGTCAATTGAGCAGTATAAACCAAGGACTCAGTGAATCCTCAACTCATGACTGTGCTAGTAAATTAATCCATTTATAACTGAAATGGGTTACTCATTCATTTGCCTATAAAAAAATATTTATTTTGTTGATCATTCTAGGTGCAATATATTAAATCTTCAAAATGAATAAACCAAAGTCCAGCTGTTGATAATAAAATAATTTTGTTAAGCCCGGCAGGTGCGGCTCAGTGGTTGAGCATCAACCCATGAACCAGGAGGTCACAGTTCCATTCCTGGCACATGCCTGGGTTGTGGGCTCAGTTCCCAGTTGGGGACATACAAGAGGCAGTCGATCAATGATTCTCTCATTGATGTTTATCTCTCTCTCTCGGAAATCAATAAAAATATATTAAAAAATAATTTTGTTAACTGCGGGCTCGATTCCCAGTTGGGGACATGCAAGAGGCAGTCGATAAATGATTCTCTCACTGATGTTTCTATCTCTCTCTCTCTGAAATCAATAAAAATATATTAAAAAATAATTTTGTTAAAACACCACAAATTCTGAAATAGTGGAAAATACATTTGTTGACTGAGTGAATAAAATGCACAAAGTGCCTGAGAGGGTCCAGGAAGGCAGTGCTCACTGATCTGGGCCCTAAAGGACAGAATGAACGTGACAGCTAAAGAGAGTGTGACAAAAATGATCCAAAAAGTGGGGGGTGTCTCTCTTCTTGAATATTTCTTCTCCCTATGGAAACTTCCTCTTTCTCATAGTTTATGTACTCTCTCTGGCTCCATCACATTTCCGTTGCACCCTCCTACCCGCCAAGCCACCCTGCCTTCTTTCGACCCTGTGCCCAGGTGAGGAGCGGGGGTGGGGGCAGAGAGATCCTGTCTACCTGACTGCCCCTAAGACAGCTTCCACAGGAGCTCCTCTCTGATGCACCATGTGCACTGGCACATCCTGCACCCCCGAGCTGGGTGCCTCATCTCCACATTTTCCTGTTGTAGCTAAAGTGGTAGAAACATTCAGACTGAGACGAGAGAGGGGCAGAGGATGGAACCCTAGAGAGAAACGCAAGTGAAAGGCAGAGCAGAGGGGAAGGAGCCTCCCAAAGACAGAGGAGGAGGTAGACTAGAAGGATGCTTTGGAAGTCATGCAAAATAGTCCATGGAGAAATGGTTGCTGTCAAAGAGAGGAAAAGCACAAGAAAGCAGGGAAGGAGAGCCTGGATTTGGAGACTAGGATGCCATCCATGACTGGGAAGACAGCAATGTCCCTGGGCTTGTTATATATAATGCCCATAATAAACATGAATGAGGGCTCCAATGAGCTTACAATAACAAAGGCAGATAGAAGAGTGTGTACTTTCTCTAATCATCCTCCAATTAAAGTGAAAACAGATGATCATTTCTAGCTCTGACATCACTGTGCATGTGCCAACCACCGTTTCCATTCTGGGCCTGCCCCACAGCAGGCTAATCTAATGCAGAACTGTGGCTAGCCTTTGAATTCACATTTTTAGTTTTTCTTTCTCTAAATACAAGTTTTTCAAGTAATTGGTAGAGTCCGTCAGCAAATCGCTATAAATGGACACTGTGTATATATAAAAAAAGGGGGAACTAACCAAAAATATTCCTCTTCAGCCTGTGATTAAGATGATGAGCATGAACCAGGCGGAGTCGTCTGTTCTCTGGCCAGGGATGAAAGAAGAAAGGCTCCCCGCCCCGCAACATGGCATTTATTGAAATCCCAACTTTCACAAAGCCCCGCGGTCCAAATGCCTTGCTGAAGGCCACACTCCTGTGCCTTACGGCTCATATTCCAGAGCGCAGGAAAGACGTGTCTAGGCTCTGAGCACATTTTTGGAGAAGGATAAAATAATGCAAATTTAATACTTAATTTGGAAAGGGGGCCCTGCCCATGGACTCAGCCCGTGATGGCTGTCAGGTGGGCCTGGCCCCTCCCTCTTGGCAGGGTGGTGGTGCCGTCCTTCCAGACCCTGGGAGCTCACACTGGGGCAGCAGTGGCGGCAAGCACATGCAGAAAACTAAAGCTGGCTGGCGCTCTCCCAAGGACAGCCCTGCAGAGCATCGCTATCCCACGTCCCAAACCCGGCATGTTACACAAACCCTATAATCACTGAAATGAGGGCCACGAGGTGCTGCTTGCCAAAGGTAAAAAAGCAAAAATTTGAGACAACTCTTTCTAGCCGACCCTAGTTCTTGGCAGCAGCCCAGTTGAAACTAAGGATGTTTTATATTTTGAATCTATCAAGGTCTCCAATAACCCAGGATTCAGAACAATCTCCCTTTCCAAGGAAAACTGAACACACATCTGAGACAGTAAGCAAAGACAGTGTCTTTAAAGAGGTGCCACCAATTCTCCAGATCAACGTGCAAAGTTCGGTTGCAGAGTATCCACCTTACGTGTTCATGAATTTATACACACTGATTTGAATCTGGCAGCTTGATTAGGGCGTCCAACAGCCAGCCAGACTGAGATTCCTGAAGCCTCAGTCCTTTCCCTAAAAACCTGTGTTAACTGTCCCATCCATAACCCCAAAGTGATTCCTGGCTGCCAGGCACCTCACACATATCCATGAAATGACTCACAGAAGGGGCAGATCTAAATCTGTGCTGGCCAACCCAGTCCTGAGAGACACTCTCTCCCTACCAGCCATGGTGCCATCATTTGAAGCCCAAAGGAGATGGGAGTGGGGGAAGGAGGGGGGAGACTCAACTCTATTGTCACTACCCACTCCTTCTCTTTCCTCTGATAGTACTGTTAGCGTTCACATGGGGGGCTGATGTGTACAGATAAACCTCACTTCTAAGACCTGCATATGGAAAACCAATTAAGATGGGGAAGGGAAAAAAAAAAACAGAACTGAATTTTCCATCTGACTCAAATAAGAATGCTGAGATCTTCAGGCAGATGAGGACATGGATGGCAAGCCTGCTGTCATAGCAGGGGCTCACGGCACTAGAGGGGGGTGCTCTGCAAAGGTTAGGTGGTTCCCTGGTGTACCACACACTCAGCGCCTAGCACTGCGTAGGTATCTGGTCAATATGACTGAATAAGTCAATGAACTGGAGCTCCAAGGTTGTGGGTAGATTTTACAGTGAGCTCAATAAGGTCAGACAGAGAGAAGAGAACAGCAGGCTGAGACACAGCCCAACCGTGGGAAATGTACACTTCTCAATTTCACACCTCCAGACAGGGCCATGGTAGAAGAATAAGGTTTAGAGAGAAGACACTAGAAAAATTAAGGAGATCGTTATTATAGAATGAAGGAAGTTAGAACTACCAAGGGGCCTTAGACATCATGTAATTGCTCTCCCCTTTGCATACATGAGGAAACAGAAGTTCCGTTCCCTGACCCAGCTAGTTGATGTCCAAGATGGGAGCCGCTGGTCAGGTACCCAGCTCTGTATTAGGTCATACTAACAAGAAGTTTGGGCTTTTCTTTTTGTAATTATACTGAGAAGGAATGTAACTTTAAATTTGTGGCCAGGATAAACCTGTGGTCCCATTGCTAGATCTAAGGGGCATCTAATGATGTTAAATGATAGATTTAAATGAACAGATAATTCCTAACATCTTAACTCCATTCCTGAGTGGTCCAAGGGAGCGAGGCTGTTTGCAAGCATGAGGAAGGGACATGTAGGCCCTTATTTGGTTGTGTTTGCTCTACTACCGGTGAACTTCTTATCTGCATAAGATAAAGAGCCTTCCTCAGAACAATGAGGAGCACACATCCTGGGACCTGGAAAGAAGCCTTTATTTATTTATTTTTTAAATTCTCACCCAAGGATATGTTTACTGATTTTAGAGAGAGAAGAAGGGAGGAAAGGGATATGGAGATGGAGAGAGAGAGAGAGAGAGAGAGAGAGAGACAGACAGACATCAATCGGTTGCCTCCTGTACGTACCCCGACAGGGGATGGAACCCGAAACCTAGCTATGTGCCCCGACCAGGAATCGAACTCACAGTCTTCTTGGTGTACAGGACAACACTCCAACCAACCAAGCCACCCAGCCAGGGCTGGAAAGAAGCATTTTTCCTTCCCCCATGTGACTCACCCTCTCTCACGGAGTGTTTTCGATCATGCATTGGAACTGGAGCTCCAGGTCCAAAACTGACAATTCACCATAATACGTTTCCCTCTGCATTGGGGACACTTTTTGTATTAATATGATTAAATTCACCTGTCAGTCCACCGGTATACCCTTTGAACACTTGAGAGAAAGCCAGCAGCTTACTGGGGCTTTTCCAATAGAAATATCTGCTACTAAAAGGTGATTTCCACACATATCCCCTGCCTCCCTTGATCAGGAGATAATTACTGGGCTGTTAAAGCCGCTGAAGCTGAGGCCTGGCACATACACTGTGCTTTTGTAAGAGTGCCAGAGGGAGCGCAGAAAGCCCTGGATGTGCACCACTCCACCCACCACTGCGAGCTTCCATGAGGTCAGAGCATCCAAGTTCCCACAGAAACAGTGCTGGTCTCCTTGGCTGGAGGGCTTGGATCAGCCCTCTGCCTCCCTGCTTGTGGCTGCTTTCCTATGTTATCCAGCCTAAATGTCTTCCAGAGGCTCAAATGATGCAAGCTCTACGAAGACTGGGATTCGTCCCCATGGAATACAGGAATTTACATTATTTCAACAGAGATTTCTTGAGCATTTACTCTGCACCTGGTGCCATACCAGGAACTGGTTTTATTCCATTAGGTGATTATTTACTAGTATTGAACAGCTACTATGCACTAGGAACTGGGCTTGAGTGCCATTCCCTGCAAGGAGGTCCTGGCCTAGTGAAGGGCCTGTTCATTATTTCAGATGCCCCCTTGTTCTCTCAGTTGAGGAGAGCAGGCAGAACT
Organism: Myotis brandtii; assembly: GCF_000412655.1. Lineage (NCBI taxonomy): Eukaryota > Metazoa > Chordata > Mammalia > Chiroptera > Vespertilionidae > Myotis > Myotis brandtii. The sequence continues at coordinate 19,475,685 of NW_005353967.1, forward strand.
AGACAGGGTTCCTGGCCATCCTGGTGAGTCAAGGGTATAAGCACAGTGTCTCAATGGCTCTAAGAGTATTTTGCCATTAATGTTTTGAACACCATTTAGTTTCAAGGAGCTCACAGAAGATATATGCAGAGATAGACTCCTGCAAAAAGCAACAGAAATACCAGGGGAGAGATTATCTCTAAGGATTAGTAAACTGCTCATGATGATGTAACTGACACGTGGAGTGAAAAGAAAAAAGAGTGTTTTTTGTTTGTTTTGTTTTTTTATGAAAACTAGTTCATTCCTTTTGTTGCCTTGCCACTCCATGAAACCCACCTACCATTGGTTAGAGAGCTTGGTCAATGTAATCACACAAGTTTCTCTTAAGGAAGAAAGTTAGAGAGGAAGGTTGGGAACTGCTTAATTTTCATGTGACAGGGAGAAACAGAAACCAGGGGACTATTCTGACTTATCAAGCAGATGAAACAGTCACTGGGGGAAAAAGGGCGAGAGCTCAGAAGGATCAGGGGGAAATACCTTGACATGGCAGGCAATTAGTACACTAAAACTAACAACCAAAGGCAGCCATGGAAGCTGCGATTACCCAAATGCTTTTCACAGGGGATGCTGGAGAGGAAACAATAGTGGGCAGTTCCTAATTTCACAGATGCTGATGGCCAGGTAGAAACTGGCCCTGCTCTTCCCTAGGGGGGTTGGGGAGAGTTGTCTGCCTGCCTGACTCCCACCTCCCAGTTCGCTCACAAGTCTCCCTGCTCAAAGCCGTGCATGCTTTGGGAGTGGGGACAAGGTTGCAGGGAGTTCTGTGTCCTCACAGGTCAAGTCAAGTCTCCTCTAAAATCAAGGACAGTTGGACGCAGGGATTATATCACCAAGTTCTGTTTAAATTACTCAGTACTTAGTTTAGTAGGAGCCCCATAAGTATTTTTTGAGTGACTGATCTTTCTCTGCAACATTCATGACTCTATGGCCTATAGACTGTTGGTGGAGTCTCCGCATCCACTTCCATGGTTTTGTGAGAGCGACACAGACAGTTGCTTAGAAACAGTGAGCTCCTGCCTGGCTGGCGTGGCTCAGTGGTTGAGCATTGGTCTATTAACCAGGAGGTCACTGGTTCAATTCCCTGTCAAGGCACATGCCCAGGTTTCGGGCTTGATCCCCAGTGTGGGGTGTGCAGCAGCAGTCGATCAATGATTCTCTCTCATCATTTATGTTTCTATCTCTATCTCCCTCTCCTTTCCTCTCTGAAATCAATAAAAGAAAAAAAGAAAGAAAGAAAGAAAGACAGAAACAAACAAACAATGAGCTCCTCAAAGGAATGTACACTGGAGAGGGAGGCCCCGGCCAATTATACTAGTAAATCTCATTGTAAAAGGGACCGTTGAAAACACCAAAGCCTTTTCCTAATAATTGCTGAATCACATAACAAGCAAAAAGGCTTAATCCTATAATCATATCAAGTTTACCGGCACACTGAGTGACTTTCTGCATTTGCCGCTTATCTCTGGCGAGAATCTGACATATTAGTGACATGTCCGAGCAGAACTGAGTCAGCAAACCCCACAGGCAGCTAATATTACAACGTTAGGACCTACATTTTAATCTGTGATTTTATGCAGGCATATAAAGATTTACTAAGATTAGAAAAAGGACTAACTGAGGTTATTAGGAAGAAAATGTCTTTTTGTTTCTATTCATTAATTTTACTTCTAATTATTGTCCTTTCTATCGATCTCTCACCATGGAAGAGGCTAATGCAAATCTGGAAACATGGCAGTAACAACTGTTTCTGAGAAGCAAAACTCACTCTTTTCAGCAGAGTTTTCTGGTTCCCTCTGACCTTGACTAGAAAAGCAAGCATGAAAGAGAGGGAATGATAATATGTGAGGATTAATATGGGGTGTGTGTCCTGTGATCCGGAAAACAGCTGGGTGAGCTGGCATGTCCACTGGAAGCAAATTTAAATGTTTGGTTACGACTGACAGTGCACCGGGCGCTGGTGCATGTTCACAGCCCGACTCGATGCCTAGGGACAGGCTGCAGCCAAGCCTGCAAGGAGCACGACAAGAGAACTGTGGTGAGAGGGCGGCAGGGGGTAGGTAGGAAGAGCCTGGATGCTGGGACCCAGGAGCCTGTGCAGCCTTGGGCCATCTACTTAACTTTTCTAAGACGGACTTTATTTTTCTGAAAAATAGGAATAATACTACCACCAACCTTCCTGGGGGTTTCTGTGAGGATTAAAGGGGCCAATGTAAAACACTGAGCCAGTGCCTGGCACAAAATAGAGGGAAAATACAGTGGTCTTTATTGTTATTATTACTATAAAATCTCCTCTGGCCTTATCCTCTTCTCCCACCCTATTGTGTAACTTAGCAGCTTAAAGGCTGTAGCAACAAGAAAACTGGCACCCGAAGGAAATAAAGAAGAGTCACAGAGTCACAGTGTCCCCTGACATGCATAACGACTTTATATCTGAAGGATGTCGGAGGCTATTAACAAGCAAGATCTGTACAGATGATCTCCTGGGTGCAACACACAGGGCCAGGTGCCACCGGAGAAGTGGGAATGAATGTCTTTCATGCTAACTGCTAACATTTATTCAGATGGCCCCTTCAGAAGCTTACAGGAAGCAAACATGGTTTTAGATACGTCAAAGTACTGACGCTTTCAACCTTTTTTATCCATGCAACTGGATTTTTAAAAATGTGTTTGTAGGCCTTGCAGCCACATCATCCTGTTGCCTCCTATTAAGTTTCCAGTCAGCCACTGCTCCCCACCCTGCTCTTTGGGATGGCCCCAAGCACAGCACTCTACATCTACCCCATGACATCCAGCCTGTCAGATCTGCCTCATGATTCTCGACTGTCAGCCGCTCCTGGATCCCGACTTAGTTGTCCAGTGTATCCACCCTTACCCACAGCTCTATGGCACCTGGGGTGTGGTGAGTGCGGCTTTGGTAGCTTCCTCTAAGTGACACCACTAGAAAGTGGAATGTGCACAGGAAGCTGGACAAGATGTTAGCTCAAAGGAATAAGCATCCCCAAAAACCTGCAAGTCTTAGCTCATTTCACTGACGACTTTACCAGCTGGCACACAGTTGCCATGCTTACTCCTCCACTCCCTGTCACCCCCAATCAGCTCTTCTTTCTTAATTCTTGCAACCATGTCTGTGATCTGCACAGGCAGAAAGCTGGGCCCTGAAGCTGGGAAGTGCCGAGGACAATAAAGTGAGCAGAAAGCATTCCACGGTGGGGTGGGGGGTTTTGTGGAAACAAGAGGGTGATGGAAATGAAGCCAATGAAAATCTAGTCTGGAAAAGTTCAGCTAATGGACTTCAGAGCATCCAGTCTGTGTGGGAGATAAAATAGAAACATTTGAGAGATTAATTCAGAGCAGAGCCTGCCCTCCACAGTGTGTGTTCCTGACTGACTGGTGGTCCCCAGGCTGTATCGGATGACACATCTTCATCAGCTGGTTTCCAGGTAGAGCAGCCCCATGAATCATTTATCTCTGTTTTAAAACGTGCTCATGCCAGCTCCCCTGGGATACGGGCACAGTAGAAAGGCACCGTTCTCTTCTGTCACCTGTCATCAAGGAGGCAGTGGCTCCTCACCGGGGAGAGGCAAGTGCTTCGTCCCAGAAGGAGCCTAAGCCCAGAGTGCAGAGTGCAGACCTCATTTTCCTCACTTCTGGCTGCCCCCTCCCTTCCTGAATCAATAAGAGGAGGAGTGTCTTATTTTCAAAGCCCTTTAAACATATTTGAGGAACCTGAGGGGAAGGCCTTTTAAGAAGGTGCTAGAGGTGTGAAGATGCCAATAATTTGGGCCATTTTTCCTAACTAGGAGATCCTCGGGGGTGACCTTGAGCAAGGCAAAGAGACATCATAAAGCAAATCCAAGAATGAGAACAAAATAACCTTACTTCCACCTTCTTTTCCACATACTTAAAATAACACCTTATTATAAAATATTTCAAGCACACACAAAAGTAGACTGACAAGCATAATAAACACAAGGCACCCAACACGCAACTCCAGTAATTATCCACTTATGGCCTATCTTCCATCTTTTCCTGCATTTCCCTCCTCCCCACACTGTTTCAAAGTAAATCCCAGCCTTCATAACAGTTCACCGATAAATATTTCAGTATATCTCTCTCAAAGAAAAGAATTCTTGAAAGAAAAGCCATAATCACAATACTATTATCACATTTTAATAGTGACTTAATGAGCAAGGTAAGTAATGTTTCCTGGAACACTAGCAGCATTTCCCTAATAGCTCCACATAGCCAGAGCCATAGTCTGAATGTTTATGCCCCCAACCTCCCCCCACATTCATATGTTGAAATCCTAACCCACAAAGATGATGGTGTTAGGAGCCCTTGGAAGGTGCTTCCTTCATGGGAGTGGAGCCTTCATGAGTGGAGTTAGTGCTTTATCAAGGAGGCTCCAGGGAAGGCACTGGCTATGAACCAGGAAGTGGGCCCTCACCATGCAGTGACCATGCTGGTACCCTGAACTTGGACTTCCCAGCCTCCTGAATGATGGGGAATAAATCTCTGTTGTTTACAAGCTACCCAGACTGTGGTATTTTGTTAAGGCAGCCTAAATAGACGAAGACATCCATTAGTGTTCAAATGTCTGCCTCCTCATGGTCATAAGACACTTTTACGACCTGGCCCGAGTTATCTCCTGGGAGCCTGGGAGGACACCATCCTAGGGCACGTAGCTGCCTCGGGCAGCCCAGCCCGGCTCATCCAGTACTGGGTGGAGGGGGGTTCATTCCATGTTGCAGTTACACCTCCCAGCACAGAGAAGCATTCCTATTAAAGCATTTCCCTGACTTCCGGAGCTGCAGGCAGCTTCAGAAAGCCAAACCTTGCGAAGGCCAAGAGGGACCGAGCTCAATCCAGCCTTCAGGACTGCCCAGCCCTCAGCACCAACTGCGCCATGGCCCTGTTTGCAGTGTCACTGGAGAGCCTCTTGCCCACCTGCTCGGCCAGCGGTGTTCTGGCTGACATTCTACTGGATGTGAAGGTGGGACAGCACACAAAAAGGCATCAATGAGTGTTAACTATTTCTCTTGCCCTGCTTTTGACTTTTTCAACTGTCTGAGCTAACATGTTAATGTGCTAAAAGCTTCTATCTGAGGTACCAGATTTGCAGGTCAGACATGTGTAGATTATGAACCAGGTGCCAGGCACTGTGCTGGGAGGGGATACAAAGATGAAGGAACAGATCCCCCCGCCCATCTTTGAGACTTTTGGAACCTAACAAAGAAGGTGCATGAATGACCCCGAGTGGAGGAGGAGCCATGAGCACGTACTTAATTCTGCCCAGAAAGGTGAAGGCAGTGCTCGCTGGGAAGACCTTATCAAGGAAGGTTGTGTTTGAACTGGATCTCAAAGGATTAGCTAGACTTAACCAGGCAGGGGAAGGCTAGAAAGAAAAAAAGAACAGCATGAGGAAAAGCATGGAGCAGGAAAGCATGCGTCCCATTGGGGGACAGGAAGAATGTGGCATTGCTGAGCATGGCAGGGAGGTGGAGGGGGTGGCGTGGGTCAGGAAATGGGGCTGGACCACTTGGCTGGACCCAGTCTAAGCAGGGCCTCTACAGTGTGACCCTGAGTCCACTCTACGCTGGAGCAGCCACTGGGCACTCACTGAGGGAGGCTAAACAGGCAAGTGACTCTTACGGAGAGGATTTCAGGCCCATCTCCAGCCAGCGGAGAAGCATCAGGTGACAGACCTTTCGCCACATATCATGGGGGACTCTCTGCTATGTCTACACCAAGAGCCAGTTCCATGAGTAGCTGGAAGGAGTGAGGAACAAACGAGGAGACATAGTTTTGGAGCATGTTCAGGGAGGAGGGTAGGGGCTGTCACATCTGGCTCAGCTCCCAGATTAGGCAGCACTTCTTGCCATTCAGCTGGAGCTGGGAGATCCCCAGGACCAGGCAGGAGCAACTCCGCAGCTGTTTGATATTCGGCATCTGGCCACACTTGCTGCCTGTGGACTTTAACCCCGTGCTCCTGCTCTGATAACACATCCTGGCAACCTGCCCATTCGACCTGAGCCAGGCCTGCCTTGCTCTTCTCAGAGCAGGCCTGCAGGCCTGGCCCTGAACCATATCCCGTTGACACACTTCTTAAGCTGCACGCCTGGCCCTGGGATTCTGGCTGACCCTGGGAACCCCAGTATCAGCAGGGCCCCTGGGGCCTCCCCATCAAACCTTGGTCTGGTGGCTCAGCACGGTGAGCACCCCACTTGATCCAGCAGAGAGTGGCCCATCTGTTGTTCCAGAAGAAAAGTCATTGCTCTCCAGTTTATCCTTAGCAAACTTAGCTCTCCTGATCTCAAACTCTCCTCTCAGATCTCCCTACCAAAACTGAATATGAATCTGTCTTTTCTTCTGGTGCTCAGAGTAGGACAGTCATTTCCATACAGGGAATGAGAACAGGATGGGGAATAGAATGGAAGTGATTAAATTTATGTCCCAAACCAGCATGCAGATCCCATGATTTCTGGTACCACTGGTACAAGTATTCCACGGAGAACTCGGTTGCGAAAGGACAGAGAAGCAGCATGGTGAAAACCCTTCTTGCTTTGAATGGAAAAAATGAATTTGGTGCCTGTGAATTATTTGTTTCTCATTTGCTTTGGAAAGAGATTGTGGAGGGAGTTTGGAAACCTACATTCCATTTCAGAAAGCAGAGCAGATTTCAGCTAACATCAGTTTGGCAGGGGGGTAGATTTTGCCTATTTTTGCCACGTGGGCTCATTTTCTGGGGTACGCACTACGGTCCTAATTCTAGACCCCAACTGAGCTGCACCTTCAATCATGAAACTGTAATTAGCATTGAATGGCTTTTGGGTTTTTATTTAGGGCGTGTTTTCTCAGAAAATACACAGCCTTCCTTCTTCAAACAGTGAGCGCCACTGGGGACTACGTTAGTTAAACATCTTCAACCAGGATCTGCACTCAGCTTTCTTATGCTCTGAGAGTTTCAGGAACTTCCAACCACCAACTCCCATGTTTAGTTGTATCAGAAAATGATTGTGGTTGGATTTCTCCCAAGACTCAAAGGCCTTGAGTCTTGACCTAGTGTTGTTAACATAAACTTCTTGCTGCACAGAAGGCTTTGCACAACAAAACCACTTAGAAATACAAGAAACGTTAGGTAAATTTCTGTGGAAAATTCTGGCTCTAAAGTGTCAGATTAAATATCAAATCTGAAAAAAAATGTCTGGATGTGGGTGTGGTAAGCTGGGGGCCCTCTCTTATTGTGAGGGCAGCTAGAGCACAGTGCAGAAGCATGGTCTGAAACCACACACTGCCATCCATTGTTATTTTAGGTCCCACCTGTCCAACTGGACTGCCCATTTTGGGGGGGGGGTCAGTATCCTTGCCCTGCCCACATTTCCTAGCAGAGTGAAACAGTGAGTGCTCAGAAATATTTGTTGATTAAATAGTTGAGGGCACATACTGATAGGCTAGAACTTTGGGGAGGGCTGTTGTTTTGGTTAGTGGGGTTCTGCTCTGGGTAGTAAAACTACTTTTCTCATTCCTTCCCTGAGAACCTAAATTCTCTCCAGAGAATTAGCAATATAACTACCAATATAAACTATAGGACCCAGATATTCATCCTAGGAGCCCACTAAAGAGTTAATTCAGTTCTGATATGAGAATTAGGAGGCCAGGCTATAAGGATTATATACAATGGATTTATAACACAATAAGATTTTTTTAAGGGCAAGAGTAGTGACTGGGGACATTTCAGATGAAGAAATAACCATGTTAACCTCACTGCTTTTTAAACATTTGCATCTGTGAACTGCAGAGGCTCAACAGAAAGCAGATTGCCTATATCCACTGAAAGCCATTCTGGCATGAGAAATTTCTCTTACATAAAGCAAAACAGATGTGTGAGAGGGAAAAGCAAACTCTCTTTTGGGTGTATCAACATTTGGAATTATATAGTTGTCTCAGAAACTATATATTGTGTGAAGCAGTGAATTTGGAATCTTGACCACACTCTATCCCTAAAAACTCAATATAAAAATCAGAGACTTAATATCTGGAAAATAATAATTATTAATGCAGATGGAAAACAACAGCATATTCACATTTCATCCACAATTTAAAAAAAAAAAATTGGAAGGCTATCTGCCAACTGAACTAACCCTGAACCAGAGATGAAATATCCAGAATTTCTGGCCAAGTGCCACCTGGAAGATGTGATTCAGATCCACTTGACTGTTTAAGTCATTAGAAGAAGTGCCACGTCCTTGTAATGGGGAAAGAGTACACCAGGGTCATATGCACATGCATCTGCATATTGGGAACCACAAGCAAACCAACTTGGAAATACAAAAGTGCTCCAAGGCTGCCCCATTCTAGGTACAGGTCAGTATTTACAGAGCAGCGGGCAAGTGCCCGGCTGTCTGCTAGGTTGTGGGAAGAGCACAAGGAGCACAAACAAGAGCACAGGCACTGGGCCTGGGAGGAAAGCAGTGCCCTGAGGGCACTTCCTGGCCTGAGAGAAGAGTATTTACTATTTACCGTAGGGAGGAGAGAAGAGAGAGCAGACAAACTCCTCAGTGAGCGAGCAATCTGAAACCAGCCTGGGAAAGTTGTTCAATGGACCTTCAAATTGGATCTACACGCAAAAAATGTATATGTATAGATTGGGAATGCCAATATGACAGTCAAAATCAATTTGCTAGAAATGAATGCTAGTATTATTAAAATAACTACAAATATTAGATATGATCACATTACAGAAACAAAGTCACAGGACATTCTGTTCAAATACACACACACACACACACACACACACATACACACGCGCTCACACACGCACTCACAAGCACACTAGATGTAGCACAGATGCAGCTTAGAGGGCTCAGCATTGTCCTGGACACACAGGAGCATAACAATAAGGGAGGATGGTGATGAAAATATTTATAAGGCATGAGTGTACAGAAGGAATAAGTGAATACATTTTCACTGATAGTTTTTCCACGTATGCAGTTCTACAATTAACTTTAGATACAGTCTCCACCTGAAGCCGCAGAGCATTTATTTATCACTTAAAAAAAACCACAGCAGTGACTTATATTCTAAATCAGAGTCATGCAGTGCTATACAAATCTGTCCTTTTCTCATTTTGTATTTAGTATGAATATCAGTAAACCAGAGCTCTCTTTATTTCCTTCTAATTTTACTAAATATATTTTCTGAAACTGTATTCTGATGTTCAAAACTGCTTGAGGGAGAAAAGGGAATTATAAAACACAAGTATCAAACACTCTCCAATAAAAGCACTTAGATAATAATCCATTTAAGAAGAATGAGCTCCAAATCTCGGTTGTATGAATAAACAAAGCTCCGCATGGCAGAAGGTGGAGAGAGTGTTTTCACATTTAACTCTGTGACCACTGCCTTGATTTCCATGCCTGGCAGGAGAGTCTGAGATGTCCGTAGGCCTCCCACTTCTGAAGGAACATATACAGAGCGAAATGTTCATTGTTCACGAACGGCTCTGGCATCTGAATTTAATAATCAGATGCCATTTGGAGTCTATATAGTTTTTCAACAGTATAGACACTTAAACCAATCAGGCTGAAATTAAACATAACCCACTGCATATATTTCAACTGTGATTAATCTCTGTTTACACGCACATGTGCAGTCTCTGACGAAGCATTCTTGAAGGCGGCCTAACAAGGAAGAATAAGGTTGCGGTTCAAGAGGGATCATCAATGAAGCAATGAGCAGAAACAGTTCAGTGTTCCCCTACGTGGCTTTGAGCTGTCTGCCATCACAGAAGACCACAGTGCCTTTATGAATATATTTTCCCTACCTGGTGTCCTCTGCCATCTTTTAAAGACCCAGTTAAAATCCAACCTCTTTTCTGAAATTCCCTGAGAACTCTTCTATTTAGGCATATTCTTCCTCTCCCCATATTTTTATTTTCTCTATTACTCACTTAGCTCTTCAGTTGTATATTTATTAGTTGTTTTGAAATATTTCCACATTTTATTTTCCCGACTCATGCATAAGCTCATTGAGGACAAGAAACTCTGAGTTATGTGCTTTCCATCCCTGTGGCAACCTTCCTCAAAGCATTGTCCTTAAAACTGCCTGGGTGTTTCATCAAAATATATTCAGAGATCCTGAAGCTATGTAGAGGGAGGGCTCAGGGAGCTGTGTTTTATTTTTTTTATTTTTTAATATATTTTTATTGATTTCAGAGAGGAAGGGAGAGGGAGAGAGATAGAAATATCAATGATGAGTGAGAATCATTGATCGGCTGCTTCCTGCACACCGCCTACTGGGGATCGATTGAGCCTGCAACCCTTGCAAGCCTGCATGTGCCCTTGACAGGAATTGAACCTGGAACCCTTCAGTCCGCAGGCTGAAGTTCTATCCACTGAGCCAAACCAGCTAGGGCGGGTGCTGCATTTTGAAGATGCTGCTAGGTGATTCGTATACACTCTCCAGATTGAGGACCATTATATACAAGGACTATAGACAAGAATTAGGGGAATGCTGTGGGCATAATCAGTATCAAGAAGTGTTTGTTGATATATAAAAGAACACACAAAAACCCCAAACCAAACCAAATTAACAACAAAAACAAACAGAAAGCCATGTGTAAAATTAAAGGCATTAGGCTTAATCTTATGTCTATAAGTTGAATCACAAGCCAATAATCTTCTTATGAAATGTTATTTTAAAGAGAATGCTTATTCTCTAGTCTCATGGTCGCTGAACAGGGCAGACCATCTGCCCCGCACTCCTAATTAGGAGGTCATGCCGCCACCCCTCTCCCCCTCCTTCCCTATTCGCTTTCCCCAAGAACTCTTCCCTTGGCTCTCCTTCCCATCTCTACTGCTCCTTCCCTGTTTTATTATTTAAGAGATTAATGGCTTTTCATACATCTCAGTCTGACTCACAGATAAGGGGAGAGCAGGCCCCAGAGAGCAGGGCCCCACAAGTTTGTGGAGCGCCTTATTCAGATTAGAACAAGACACTCCTTCTGTGCCAAGCATGACTTGGCAAATGGAGGGCAGGCTGTGCCCTGGTGCCGTTAGTAACCTGCGAAACTATGCATGGCAGCCTGTCCAAAAAAGGTGGAAGCAAGCATCTGAGCCCACTGTCCTCGCTCCCACATTCTTCGGAAGATGGCTTTTCCGGATCTCTGTTTTTTCTGACTTGACTCTTTCTTTCTCAGGTCCAGATGCTATTGAGTAAAGAAGAGCCAACATTACTCACTGGAAGGCTCAGAAGAAAGCTGCGTGTGACTTATGATTGTGAGACAAATGTGAAGGGCTTGCTTTTTATTTCCATGAAGGGATGAACAAAGGGAAAGGATTTACATTGTGGGAAAAGGTGAACAAAGAACTTTGGAGTGTGAGAGAGACCGAGGAATTCTCATCTGAAGGGGTTTTAAATACTATGAGGAATGATCCACCTTTGGTAGTTTATGGTTGATCTGAGCTGGGTGGTCTCCTGGGGGCCCCTCTTTCTCTATGAAGGCACATTTCCTATAATGCAAGGCTCTGGGTCCCTGCCTTTGCTGCCATTTCTGCTGAAGTCCCCCTGAGGCCTTGAGAGGGAGGAGGAGGACTTGGCTCTGAAGTCCTTGCTTCTATGGCCTGACTTATCCTCTTTAGCAGAAGGTTGACTAGGAGCTGCAACAGGAACAGGCAGTCAGACTAGTCTATCAAATACAAAAAAAATTATTTTCCTGAAGATATGTAAATTTCTCAGGGTACAAATTTGGTAAGGACAGCATCTCTAGTCTAGGAGATATTTTATAATCTTACTAGTCTGTGAACTCCTAAAGGACAGAGACCCCATGTTCTCCTTCGTTATTCCAATGCTTATGAGGCCTAGCAGGAAGTTTCTCAACAAAAACCTCATTTATTATTATTATTTTTGATCCTCACCTGAAGGTATTTTTTTTTAAGATAGATTGGAGGGGAAGGACAAGAGGGAAAAGGAGGGAGGGAGGGAGAGAGAGAGAGACATCAATGTGAGAGAGACACATCGATGGGTTGCCTTCTGCACATGCCCTGACTGGGGCTGGCGATGGAGCCTACAACTGAGATATGTGCCCTTGACCAGGAATCAAATCCTTGACCCTTTGGTCCTAGGGCCTACACTCTAAGCCAGCTGTCGCCAATCTTTCGGACCTCACAGACCACTGGTTGGCGACTGCTGCTCTAACCAATAAGCCAAACCGGCCAGGGAATAACAAAATGCTTATTTTTAAAAAATATATTTTTATTGATTTCAGAGAGGAAGGGAGAGGGAGATAGAAACATCAATGATGAGAGAGAATCATTGATCAGCCGCCTCCAGCATGCCCCACACTAGGGATCGAGGCTGCAACCGGGCATGTGCCCTGACCAGGAATCGAACCTGACCTCCTGGTTCATAGGTAGATGCTCAACCACTGAGCAACACCAGCCGGGCCAAAATGCTTATTGATGAAAGGAGCTTACTTTCTCAGTTCAGTCATCTGACCCTGCCTCCAAAAGTCCTTCTCTGTTTGGCTTCTTCCCTGTGTTACTCTCCATCCTTACCACCCTCAGTCACAGTTCTCTGGGCTGTGGACTCTGGATCTCTAGGTGTCATTTCAAGGTCAGATGGAACCACATCCTGGGCAGCTGTTGTTGTCCAAATTCTCAGCCCCTTGACCTTTGCCCCTAGGTGTAACCTCTGTGATTCTGTGACTTCTGTGGCAGATCTGATCAGTGATCTCAACAAAATGAACTAACCAGCAAAACAGAGACAGCCTCATAGATAGAGAGCAGGTTGACAGCTGTTGGGTAGGGGGCGGGGGGGAGTGAAAGCTGGGGTGGTGGTGGAGAGATTGAGCAAAATATTAAAAAAAAGAAGAAGAACTCATGGACACTACAACAGTGTGGTGATTACTGGGGGGAAAGGATGTGGGGGGAGGTGAAGGAGGGCCTGGGGGGATAAATGGTGATGGGCGGAGATTTGATTTGGGGTGGTGAACACATAATAATACAGTGTACAGATGATGTGTTGTAGAATTATGCACCTGAAACCTGTATAATTGTGTTAACCAGTGTTACTGCAATACATTCAATTAAAAAATTAATTAATTAATTAATTTTTAAAAAGATAGGGAGATTATCTGGGCAGTCCAACCAAATCATGAGTCTTTTAAAAACAGAGTTTTCTTTGGTTCATAACAGAAAAGTCAGAGAGATTCTAGACATGACAGGGATACGACAAGAGAAGGTTCTTCTTGACTTTGACATAAAAGGGAATCATGGGGCCAGGACCTGAGAACAGCTTCTAGAAGCTGGGACCAGTCCCTGTGAGAGAACAAGGATCTCAGTCCTACAACCACAAGCAACTGAATTCTGCCAACAACCTGGAAGTACCTGAAAGCAGATTCTTCCCCAGAGTCCCCAGGTGAGAGCCCAGCAAGAGCGACACCTGGACTGCAGCCTCGTGAAACCCTACGGAGAGAACCCAGTTGAGCCTGCCCAGACTTTCAACCGCTAAAACTGTGAGATGATAAATGGGTGTTGTTTTAAGCTGCACTGTTTGTAGTGATTTGTTACATAGCAATAGGAAATGAATACAGCAGCCCTCTGAGAATGTCTGTGGCAATACTTTACTTGCCTCCCAACTCAAGTTCAATCAGCTCTCTAGTTGGAGAGATAAAAAATGGGCATTAGTAGACCAAAAATAAACAATAGCTATGGCTATTATTATTGTTGTCCTTGTTCAATGACCCATTCAACCAATTGCTTCATTCTCTCCCGTTTGCACCGCCCTCCCCAGTCCCATGCATCTGTTAAATTTCCCTTTCTCCCCCTTGTCTATCAGGTTTATAGTTTATGGTAAAAGCCTCTATGCTTGAGCTAGATCCCTTATGCTTCCAGGATCCCACCCAACTTCAACATGAGCAATTAGAAATATGAATATAGACCCTGCAGAGCATCTACACACAGATCTAGAGCAATCCGTGGGTGTGCCTTTAAGGGTTAGATAACATGTCTTGAGTAAAATGAACTTGGACAGAAATAAGCCAAATTAAGATCCTTGACATACAACCAGGGCTGCTCAGATGTGAGCATTTGGGACCAAGATAGCCACAATCCTGGATGCTTTTATTGAGATCCGAGATCAATATCTGAGGTAATAACTCCCTCGTGTAAGGTCCAGGGCCTTACCCAAATTACACGGTGCTCAGCAGAACGGTGCTCTAGAACCCAGCTCTTCTGACACTTCATTCTTCCTTTCAGAAATCCTACTTTCCTTGTGTTAAATCAAAGAATCCTTCAAACATAGCTGCTCTTACTTCTAGGAGAAGAGGGGACATGATTTTCAAATGCTTGCTTGATCCCCTGTTTTCCTTAAGCAACTTTGCTCAATCCTCTTTTTAGGGCTAGATTTATTTTGCTTTGCATTCTAAGCTGTTTATTTGTGCCCCCTCTTTCCCCACCCCCACCCCCATGCATGCTGCAGCCCCATAAGCTTCTTGGGAGTAGGGCATCCGGTTCCATATATCTTTGTATCTCCCTAGAGCCTGCTGTACATGTTTTAGGACTCTAATCTGAGCACTGAGTTGGATTTACTGTTGAGATTTCCTTTATGGTCAGGTTTCAGGTAGGGGGTTAAGGTCCCTTGATCCAGGGAAACAAAGACCAGGGAGCAGCTGTAGCTTAGCCCACTCCTGGGGCCCCCCAGGGAGGCGATGGTCCCACAGCCCCAGGATGCTGAGAAGAAGAGGAAGGGATGAAAGTTCCAGATGGAGAGGAGGGAGTGCCAACCTCGCTCACACCCCTCAGCCAGCAGCGAGGGGGGTTGCTTCTTCTCCAATGTGATCTTTCCCCTGCCTTGGCCAAGGCTGAGAGCATTCCCTGTAGAGCCAAAGTGAAACAATGCAGTTGCTGTTTCAAAGCAGAAAAAAAGGATGGTGGTGGGAAAATGTGAGGATAGCATTTTTCTTGATTTATTTTTTTAAATGTATGTCGTGGGAGAAGTAGTCAAGAAGATAAAATATGCAGTACATTCTGGGCCATGAAGGAAAAACATTTTATATTGTCCTTTAGAATCTGTTATACCAGGTCTAACCGCTTATTCAGTCACTCAGCAGACCCATGCACCCTGCTCGGGGCATGTTCCACTCGGCTCAGCTCCTCTCTGAGCTTGTCTTCTAGGCCAGAGGGTCTCCAGGGCAGGGACCTGCACACAGTGCACGTTCACATCCCCAATGCCCAGCACGGTGCCTGGGGGACAGCAAGAGCTCAGGGCATGGTGGCGGGCCAGCCACGGAGACGGAAAAGGGGCAACAGAAGTAGAGAGGAAAGGGCAGAGCCTTGGGGCCAGGGGACAAGTGCTTTCAGGGGTGATGGGCAGTGACAAATGTCAGGGAAAGGGCAAGTAGGCTCGTCCTGGAAAACAGCCACGGATTGGGAAATCAGGAGGCCACTGGTAACCTAGGGGGCATTTGGGGAAGAAGACAGATGGCAACTGGGTGAAAAGGTCAGGGAGAAACACTCACTGATGGGCACAAATACATCTGTTTTTTAAAACTCCCCTAAATGTACATTGTTACATGACTGGTGAAGTAAGTGACAGAATACTATGCAGCAGTTAAAATGATAAAGTAGATCCATATCAGGGTTTCTCAACCTCAGCATTACTGACATTTGGATGGATGATTCTTTGTCATGGGCTGCCCTGTGCATTGTGGGATGTTTGGGAGCATCCCTGGCCTTTACCTACAAGATGCCTGTGGCATTACCACCCAGCTTGTAACCACCACAAATGTCTCCAGAAACTGCCAAAGATTCCCTGGCAATTGAGCAACGCTGCTCTATATGTACTGACCTAGAAAAATCTCCAAGGCAGATGTTTGAGTATTTACAACATGCTTCAAAAAAGTACATTCATACACTATCATTTATGTGAAGAAAGTATTTTATATACACGCACATACATATACAACTGCATAAATCCATATTTTATATCTAAGTACATCTACAGTGGTCTAGGACAAAATTGTTCCAGGGGTCATTTCTGGGG
>NW_005353967.1:19491798-19498003 GCF_000412655.1 Myotis brandtii
GGACTGGGGCTGGGAGTCATTGTGAATTTTGGCTTTATTTGTACTGTTTGTGTTTTTAAAAAAATGAAAATGTACTTGTTGTTAAAATTAAGTCTATAAATGAATGGAAATTGACATATGGAGAAAGCCCACGTAAATATTCTCCTCCACAAAGTTTAGAGATGAAAAAAGGTGGCCAGAATGAGGCAGAATTAAAGGAAGGAATTTTAGGATGTGGGAAAACTGAGCTAAATTCAATCCTTACAATTTTGTATAGGGCATGATGAGTGGAGGGGTGAATCATTTCTAGAATGCTTCCACTTATTAGCTCAAGATTTTAATAGTGCTTTGCCAGCAATGACTTTCCCACTCCAGTTAAATATGCATGAAATGATAGAATTTTTCTCCCTGTTTTTCCACTGCATGTTTCTTTAATTTGTATTTCTTTGGAGTGTGTACAGCTTTCTGTGACTAAAGTGCTGATGCCATTATGGAAACTGTCACTCTTCAGCACTGGAAAGACCTGGGAATGAAAGCGGACTCTGACTGTGTTTGGTCTGGCATGGCTGGGTGTACTGCAGGAGTATATTTGTTTTTCATTAATTTGTTTGTCATTTTTCTCCATGATCTATGGAACATTTATTTCCCCTGAAGCAAAAGAATCTGAAATGTCAGAGGTTTCTCTTGGTTCTGCTGGGCTAATGAATTGTTGAGAAAAAGAAATTTTTCTTATATGCTATTTGATTGTGGAAGGAGACATTTTGCGACCTTTTGCTATTTTACGGTGATAATGAATTTCCTGACAAACGTGGAAACTCTGGGCTTCTTTATTAAAATAATAAGGTTTGAGGAATAACTTTGACCTGCACCTTTGTAGAATTAATCAAATACAGATTTTGGAAAAATTGATGAGTTTGGTCTTTACCGAGACACTCTAATTTATTCCTGTCACCGAGGCAGTACACAGATCTACACCACATAAAAACATCAAACAATTAACTACAGACCCGAGTCCCTGAGCAGAGATTTATACACATTTGGTGGGAGGAGGTACAGGCTCAGGGACTTGCAGCTTCGTCACATCATTGCTTTGTTTCCTTTCTGCTTTTTGTTCTATTTTTTCAAATGTAAAAATAATACAAACTTGAAGAAAATCTGGCCTATTCTGAACAGAATGAAAAAGATAATAAAAGCATCCATATTCTCACTCTTCAAAGCTAATGGACCATCATAACATTTATTTTTTTAAATCCTTTTTTGATGTCTATGTTTTCTATACAATTGAGATGATACTGAATATAAAATTTTTGGAGTTTTCTCCTCACTTAAATATTGCATACAATGTTTTGTTTCCAATCTTTAAATACTTGAAAGGAAACCAGTACTGAGTCCTCTTATGATGTTCCAAACAAAGGTACTAATTCATGGGGAAAAAAGAAGTAATGGGTTTTCTTCTTTGCAATATAATAGGAACTTAAAATACTACCAGTTTCCCTCTGAATATAATAAGTGATTAGATCTATTTTTCCAATTTTCAGAATTTGTAGATATATTTATGCCTTTATTTTTTTACTATATATATATATATACTCACACGCATATATACATATACATATATATGTTTGTATATACGTATATATATCCTATATAATAAAGAGCTAATATGCTAATTAGACCAGACGGCAGAATGACCATCCGGAACAACCTTCCAGAATGACCTTCCGGAACGACCAGTGAGTGGAAGGGCGGGGCTGTGGGACTGCAAGGCAGCCAGGGCTGCGAGGGCCTACAGTTGCATGAATTTCGTGCATCAGGCCTCTAATATATATATTTGTTGATCCTCACATGAGGATATTTTTCCATTGATTTTTAGGGAGAGTAGAAGAGAGAGGGAAAGACAGAGAGAAACATCGATGTGAGAGAGACACATCAATTGGTTGCCTCCTGCATGTGCCCCAATCAGGGCCCAGGCCAGGGAGAAGCCTACAACCGAGGTATGTGCCCTTGAATGGAATCGAACCCAGGACCCTTTGGTCCACAGGTGGATGCTCTATCCACTGAGCCAAACCGGCTAGGGCTATGCCTTTATTTTTGAGAGGTAAGAAAAGCTTCCCGAGTCTAGAATGCAAAATGAGCTCACACAAGGATTGGGGAAAGATGCTTTGTGTCCCTCAAAGACAGAGTGACTGACAACAGGTCCCAGCTACTTGTTGACCAGCCAAGTGGATGCATGGAAGTCAAAACCAATACCAGAGTTACCTCTCAGCCACTTCCATAGGCCTGAGCACAGGGAATTGTCCTCCTTCCCACACGGAAGTAGTACCACTGGTCACCGAGTTCCTCTACTTACTCTCTCTGGGGCTCATTGGAGTTGGTTATACCATTCCCAGTACTCTGCAAGATCCGGAGAAGTACTTGAAAGGAGTCAGAACCCACAAGCCAAGCAAGGTCTCAGAGAATTTGGGGAGGAGAAGTTGGCTACCTCATTTTCTGCTTGGGAACCACTTCCTGGGTGGTAGATGTTCGGTCCACTGCCATATTTTGGAAGTTTGGGCTTTCTTTCTCAATACTGACAGAATGCAAACATCAGGGACAAAAGGAAAAAGAAGCCAAGCTTCTGAGATGAACCCTAAAATCTTCATGCCTTGCTGGCTTGAACATATTTTGAACTTTTTTCATCAAATGCTCAATCACTTGAAGATCAGAAAACAATTAGGCACTTGGAAAAGGAGAACAGTAATATAAATTGTTATCCAACTAGCCTAAATAGGAACTCGGGAGAGGGGATTATAAACACTTATAAAACAGTTTTGAAATTTAAGATCTCACATCTGTCTTTAATTATATATCTCATAAAAATATTTAATTAATCTTAAAAAATATTCATACAAATATTTTAAATTATAAATCTTGAATTTCAAATTGGGTGAAAAAACTTTTCTAGACTACGGGTTGGCTACTCAAAATGTGGTCAGAGCCCTGGCCACTGTGGCTCAGTTGTTTGAGCATCATTCTCTGCATCAAAAGGTCACCATTCGATTCCCGGTCAGGGCAGGTTTGATCCCAGATGGGGTGTGTATGGGAAGCAACTGATGGATGTTTCCTTCTCACATTGATGTCTCTCTCCCTCCCTCCCTTCCCCAACCACCCCACCTCCAAAATAAATAAAAACATTTTTTTAAAAGTGCGGTCAGAAAAACAGCAGCACTGGTACAACCTGGGAGTTCGTTAGAAATGCTAAATCCAGGTCCCACCCCAGCCTACCGAATTAGGTCATCTATATGCTCATTCAAGTTTGAGAAGCAGTGGATTAGAGTAGGTTGACAGACCACACCTTTCAAATGCAAGTGTTTGTACCTGGTGGTCACAGTTGATGCAGGAAAATTGTTAGTACTGGTCGCAGACTGCTTTTTTCTTCCCCATTAACAGCCTAATTTCTAGAATTTTCATCACTACCTTATTGATTGATGGTCAGAATCTGCCCCTGATTGCAGAGAGCGCCTATAGTTCAGGTAACTATCCGTGATGTTCTCAAGTGGGAAAACAATGCTAAGATCATTATCCTCTTGATTTGGGACCAGGTTAAGGTAGAGAAAAGAAGACAATTGGCTGAAATACCACACTGATGATATAGAGCATTTTGACAGAGATGATGAGTAACTCTAAAGAGTATATTTCTCGGGGGAACCAAGATGGCGGCATAGGTTAATGCCGGAGTTTGCTGCCTCGAACAACCACTTCAAAAATACAACTAAAAGACGGAACGGACATCATCCAGAACCACAGGAAGGCTGGCTGAGTGGAAGTTCTACAACTAGGAGGAAAGAGAATAACATACCGAGACTCAGAGGAGGCGCAGTGCTGAAGTGAAATACTAAGGTGCGGAGTGCATGTGGAGCGGGCTGGTGGCAGAGGGCGCAGTTGTTGTTTTCAATCGGGAGGGAGTGGACTCAAACGGGAGAAGCGGGAGTGTCTGGCATCAGTTGGAAGGCAGCTTTCTCTCCGAGGTTTGCAGCGGTTCCTGGGGTTCTGAGAAGCAGAGCCTCTGGGAACGGGACTGAGGGCACCATAACCGCTCCCTCCGCCCGCCCTGTTGAGCCCGCCCCGCCCAAGCCCTGCGCAGAGCCATTTGCCGGATCGCCTCAGGCAAAGGCTAGATTAGCACCTCCCCAGAGGACAGAAGTTTTCCGCGGCAGACACAGCTGATTCACACAGCCAGTCGGCCTGGTGGTCAAATCCCTCTAGTATTAACTACAACAATCAAGGCTCAACTAGAACAAGACTGCGCACAAAGACCACTAGGGGGTGCACCAAGAAAGCATAAAAAATGCGGAGACAAAAAAACATGACAGAAATGGAGGATATAGAGCTAAAAATCGCAATTTTGAGGGCTTGCAAAAATGTGCTAGAAGCTGTCAATAAACTTGAGGAGAGAGTCACGAAAACTAATGAGACCCTCGATGCTATGATAAAGAACCAACTAGAAATTAAGCATACACGGACTGAAATAAAGAATATTATACAGACACCCAATAGCAGACCAGAGGAGCGCAAGAATCAAGTCAAAGATTTGAAATGCGAAGAAGCAAAAAACACCCAACCGGAAAAGCAAAATGAAAAAAGAATCCGAAAATACGAAGATAGTGTAAGGAGCCTCTGGGACAGCTTCAAGTGCACCAATATCAGAATTATAGGGGTGCCAGAAGATGAGAGACAGCAAGATATTGAAAACCTATTTGAAGAAATAATGGCAGAAAACTTCCCCCACCTGGTGAAAGAAATGGACTTACAGGTCCAAGAAGCGCAGAGAACCCCAAACAAAAGGAATCCAAAGAGGACCACACCAAGACATATCATAATTAAAATGCCAAGAGCAAAAGACAAAGAGAGAATCTTAAAAGCAGCAAGAGAAAGAGACTCAATTACCTACAAGGGAATACCCATACGACTGTCAGCTGATTTCTCAACAGAAACTTTGCAGGCCAGAAGGGAGTGGCAAGAAATATTCAAAGTGATGAATAGCAAGAACCTACAACCAAGATTACTTTATCCAGCAAAGCTATCATTCAGAATTGAAGGTCAGATAAAGAGCTTCACAGATAAGGAAAAGCTAAAGGAGTTCATCACCACTAAACCAGTATTATATGAAATGCTGAAAGGTATCCTTTAAGAGGAGGAAGAAGAAAAAGGTAAAGATACAAATTGTGAACAACAAACATGCATCTATCAACAAGTGAATCTAAGAATCAAGTGAATAAATAATCTGATTTACAGAATGAACTGGTGATTATAATGAATCAGGGACATAGAAAGGGAATGGACTGACTATTCTTGGCGGGGAAAGGGGAATGGGAGATGCGGGAAGAGACTGGACAAAAGTCGTGCACCTATGGATGAGGACAGTGGGTGGGGAGTGAGGGCGGAGGGTGGGGCGGGAACTGGGAGGAGGGGAGTTATGGGGGGGGGGGGGAAAGGGGAACAAATGAAATAATCTGTACGATAAAGATTTAATTTTAAAAAAAAGAGTGTATTTCTCTCTCATTTCTTACCTCTGCTTCAAGAAATAAAGCAGCCTATGGACAATATAAGTCTTCAGGAGTGCTCAAAAGCATGCCTAAGGTCAGAAATGTATTTGGCTTAGCAGTTAGAGGAATTTAAACTTAAATCTAGTTAGTTTTTTTAAAAATTCAACTTAATCACCAAGACTTGATGAAGTGCCATCAAGTTATCTAAAAGAACGTAGATACTGCACAATGGAAGGGTTGATGTCATCCTTGGAGCTGCCAAACCATCGACATTTTGGAAAGTGATTTTTAAAAGGGAAAATATAAAATTATGAAAAACATGCTGTTCTTAGATTTGCTTACATGCCCTTCCAAGTGTCTGGTGATTTATGTACATCTTCTCTTTCCATTCTTTTCTAATTTGGTTTCCATTGTCAATATTTTTTAAAAAAATGTATATTCACTTAAGTTCAATGCTGGATAAATACTGCAGAAAAAAATGACCTCATGTAAATTTGAAAATATGGAATAATTAAAAAAGGGGAAGGTTTAGATTATTTTCAGTCTCTAATATTAAAAATTGTAAACACTAGTTAACAGTTAGAAATTAGGTATTCTAACTTGTCAAAGAAACAATTAAAATCCAACCCTCAACTTTCTTTAAATCTATCTATCTATCTATCTATCTATCTATATCTATCTATATATATATATATGTATGT
>NW_005353967.1:19498016-19518971 GCF_000412655.1 Myotis brandtii
AATTCTTATATCTCAGGTAAAAGATCATAAGAGAGGGTTATACCTGAGCTAAGTTTCTCTCTCCTTTCTCTTTTATTCTTATTTTCTCTTTAGAGAAAGGAGCTGAAAGTCAGATATGCACCAAATTATTTGCTGGAAGGAGCTTTTACAAAATGATATAAAAAGGCTCTGAAATGAATTTTTATAAGTAGTCAAATATCGCGACTTCCTGTTTATGTCATATAAATTACACTAGTGTCAGACTCAAGTAAACTTAAATCTCTTAAACTTGCCATCAATTAAGTGAAATCTAAGTTTTTTGTCTTATTTTATAAAGAAACATTAGCTATCACAAATCAAGTGCCTCTGACATCCAATTTCTTTTTAAAATATCTATTAAAGTCTTTCTTTTTTAACATTTTTATTTAAGTAAAGAAGAACATTTATTCTGCAACTGCTTTTAGTTGTGCCACTGTCCTAGACACTTGGGTACAGTAATGAATACAGGAAACAAACATGTCTGCCCTGTGGATCTTATATTTTAACTAGAGGCCTGATGCACAAAATTCGTGAAAGAGTAGGCCTTCGCAGCCATGGCAGCTGCCTCAATCCCTCCCTTGCAGCCGTGGTGGCTGCCTCAATCCCACAGCTGCAGCCCCGGCTTTGTCTAGAAGATCATCAGGAAGGTCATCAGGAAGGACATCCGGATGGCCATTCGGTCGATTTGCATATTACACTTTTATTATTATAGATTATTATTATAGATGAGAGTGTAAGATGATAACTAAATATTTATAATAAAATTATGCCAGATGGTGATATGCACGCTAAAGACAGTAATGCGGGATGGGATGGTGCCTGGACAGTGCCTAGAGCACAGCGTCAACATTAGTTTCTTCTCTTTATTTCCCTCCATGTGGTTTCTCTCAAGTACCTTATTTAATCTTGTCTGTATCTTGTTCAAAACTGCTTATGTGGAAACATTTAGGAAAGAGGGCAGCTAGTACAGGTACCTAACAACTCTCATATTTAAAAAGAGGGGCTAAAGCTGACTGGAAGCTCCTTTCCTGAGGAAAATAGCATGGTGCTCAAGAGGTAAGTAAGAAATATACTAGCAGAACTTCACAAACATTCCTAATTTGGAAATCAGGGCAGGTCACAGGACCAAAAGAAAGCCTCCATGTGGAAAACTCTTTCATTGCTCTGGGTCAAGAATATTAGGAGTCATCCAATCCAGAAAGACGGAGAGCATCTGCAGCACACTGGACAGAAAGATTGCTTGCAGCAGGTCCACCTTAATACAGGGCACAGTAGTACCAGGAAAGGGACTGGCTATAGTCACCTACATGCCTGGAATAGCATCCAGGCTGATGAGAGGAGACCATAACATGGGTCCATCTCAATGGCTCCATCAAATACAAAGAGAGCACCTAGAGATTATTTTCCTTTATTTGGATGGCCCACTGCACTGACCACTTCTCCTCATCCATAGGCTTTTGTATCACTGAACTAATTCTATGTATCTTAGATAAATAGATCCTCCTGCTTTTATATTTGCAATTATTCTAATAGCTTGCAGAGATGGAACCTAAAGATAATCCATCATTAGCAAAAACCAGCTAATTTACACTCAGTAACAAAATAATACCAGCATGAAACATGAAAACATACAGAAATATGAACACATTTCAAAACTTAAAAAGGAGATGAACATATAACTGTGGAGGTAGAGACACAGCATACCTGAGACTGTTTACTGAAGAAAAAGAATAAACTGGCAGCAGCAACTTTGTGTACTTAACACAATCAAGTGAAATATTAACTATGAAAGAAGAGGCAAAAAGATAAAATTGATCATTCTTTGTTAGTAAGAATTGGAAAGCCTATAGAAAGGTAGCAAGGCAAGAGATTTGCCATACTACATTCTGAAATGCCACTGGAAGCATTAAAGAGAATCAGAATGAGATCTGTAAAATCTCATTCTGGAACTCACCCCAGAAAGTAGGAGAAAAGGGCAAAGAGATGAAAATGAGAAGTGAAAGAACATGTACAATATATTAGGTCATCCAACATACATATAAGTGGTACTCCCCAAAAGACCGAATTATTTTTAGCAGAGATAAAATCCAAAGATATATCAGATTTAAGCTTTCCTGGGATAAAACAGTTTAAATTGTGCAGTGATTATTGTGTACCAGGAAGAACTGATGAAATAAATCCAAAATACACTAGATATATAGTTGACTATCAGTACCAAAGACAGAACACTATAATTATCCAGGTAGGAGGAGAAAAACTGGATACCTCCATAGCAAGGATACCAGACTGTATTGAGATTGCTTTTCTGTAACAATAGATTCCAATGACTGTGAGCAATGTTTGCAGAATTTTGAAGGAAAAAATTGTAACTCTGGGATTATTTACCCAATAAAGTTGCATTATGTGAGTAACAGAAAGACATACAATATTCTTAAATACAGGGTATTTAAGGTACCTAACGAAAACATAAGATACCTAAAAACAAGGCCACCCAAAGCACATCACCCATGACATTTCCATGGAAAGAAGATAATTCAAAGATGTACCCAAACCAACCAATAAAACAAAATTAAAAGAGAAATTCTATCTCACGATAAAATGAATTATAGTAAAAGGAAGTAAGCACTGAACTCTATAAGTAATTTATATAAAATTAAATCTGTTCCTTATTCCTGCACCCTGGGACTGACTATAGTAACTGACTATATGCAAGTTTTGTGTCATGCTTTACTTTCTGTGAACTAAGACGAAGGCAGTGAGCAATAATGAATAATTCATACATGATGCTGAAAATATGAAATAAAACCTTTAGTTCTTTAACTGATACCACATTTTAAACTGAATTAATAGTAACAGAGAGTATTGATGACTTCCAGGAATCGGGGGGTAGGAAAAATGGGAAGTGGTGGTCAAAGGTATAAAGTTCCAATTATAAAATGAAAATTTCTGGCGACCTAAAGTGTGGTAAATACAGTTAACAATATGTATTGCACATTTGAAAGTTACTAAAGAGTAATTACAAATGTTCTTACCATTGCTCTCCCCCAAATGGGTAACTATGTGAGGTAATGGATATGTTAACTAATCTTATCGTGGTAATCATTTTGCAATATAAATATTTATCATAACACGGTATACCTTAAATATACATAATGTTATGTGTCAAATATCTCAATAAAGCTGGTGGGAAAAAAAACACCACCAAATATCCCCAGTTCACAGAAACTCTTCCAGAAGACACCAAAAGAGAGAAGGAACACTATCAAGTTATTCACTGAAAACAGCATGAGCCTGACCAAAACCTTACAAAGATAGCACAAGAAATCATAATTTTAGTATAAACTTATAAGTATGAATATAAAAATGCTAATCTTAGCAAGTTAGATCTAGTAATGTATAAATTGAGTGTATCTCAAAAATGCAAATTTAACATAAAAAATAAACAAGTCAAAGGAGAAAACTATATGACAATATTATTACAGACAGAAAATTTTTGAAAAAAATATCAAGCACCTATTTATAATTTTTAAAATAAGACAGATTAGGAATAGAAGGGCGTTTTCTCACTCTGAGAAAGAATATAAAAAATCTATAACAGACATTATACTTAATGGTAAACGTTGAAAGCTTTCCCTCTGAGTTTGGGAATAAACAAGGATGCCTGATATCACCACTTTTATGCAATACTGAAAAACAACAGTACAATCAGACAAGGAAAAGGTATAGGCCTAGAAAGAAAGAAACAAACAAATTGCCATTATTCACAGATAATATACAAAACCAACAAGGTATTAGACTTGATAATAAGGCTTAACAATGTCATTTATTCAATATAAGATCAAATCTCAACGGAATATGCAAAAGTCAATTGTATTCCTATACACTAACAACTAACATAATTCAAAAAGAAAAAAGAACCATGTATAGTAGCAACAAAAACATAAGGTACCTACAAACAAATTTAAAAAATCTTGAAAATTGTAATATTTTACAGGAAGTCATTAGAGAAGATTACATCAAAGTAGAGATATACAGCATGGAAAGACTTAATATTGTAAAAAGTGACAACACACTCCAAACTTATCTCTCAATGTAATTTCAATCAAAATCTAAACCTTTTTCAAGATGGTAGGCATTACAATATTGATTTTACTATTTTAAAACTGTAAACCTATTTTGCATTACTTCTATTATACCTGAAACTTTAAAAAAAAAAAAAGAGTCAGATAGGACTAGAAGAAGATATAAGTGAATAATTGAACTCAGAATGAATAATTTTTTAAAGTCTTATTTTATTTATTTATTTTTAAAATATATTTTTATTGATTTCAGAGAGGAAGGGAGAGGGAGAGATAGAAACATCAATGATGAGAGACAATCATTGCTTGGCTGTCTCCTGCATGCCCCACACTGGTGATTGAGCCCGCAACCCTGGCATATGCCCTGACCGGGAATCGAACTATGATCTCCTGGTTCATAGGTCGATGCTCAACCAATGAGCCATTCTGCTGGGAAATTTTTGAACACAATGGAAGAATTCTATGAAATGAAAGTTTTAAATTTTTAAATTTAAAAGATGCCATAAAATTTAAAAAATTTGCTACAAAAATTGAATACTACTAGTATAGATATAAAAAGTTCTTATAAATTGATAAGAAAAAACCTTTTTTCTTAGCATGGGAAATTAGTAATTATGGCCCCCAAATATTCAATAAACATGAAAAATAAGCCTAATGCCGGAAGCCGGTCCATCCTTGCTGCTTGACACAGTCGCTGCAGGGAAGAAACATCTGCACAGCATATGTTTCAAGGGACCTGGCGTATATGGCATACTGTTCTTAATATGTTTGCTCCCCTTCTTAGCGCTATGTGTTTTAACCAAGGTCACCTCTCCGAGAAAGGTTGTTTCCCCAGGTGGGGATTTTCCTCTGGAGTTAGGGATTAACAGGACTAAGGAAGGGAATAAAACCCCTTAACTAAGTGCCAGGCCGGTAGTTAATCACTTTAACTATGAACAATCACGCTTAAACTACATAATCTTTACTTAGGATAATCTCCTTCAGTTACTTCCTTGTAGCTTAACAGAACAATAGAGTAGTGACCTTGGAATGGAGATAACAAACGCCCTAACCTTTGGAATAGAATGGATAGGATTAAAATCAAATGGTATAAATACAGATGTAACAGGAGAATAAAGACAGAACCTGGCTGGAGAACCTGGCTATGCTGATCAACTGAACGCTGTCTCCGTGTCCTTCCTTCTTCGCCGACTCCGTCCACACCTTTGGGAACCCCTGGACCTGTTGGGGCTGGACCCCAACAGCCTAACCTCAGCAGTAATCAAAGCAATTAAAATTAAAATACATTATTTTATTTATAAAATTGGCACATGTTTAAAAAATGCTAATATTCCCTCTAGCCAAGATTCCAAGAAATAAGCACTCCTATGCAGTGATGGTAGATCTGTCAACTCATACAATATTTCAGGGAAGCAACTGGGCCACATATATCAAAAGATCTTCAAAATGTTTATGCCTCTTAACACAGGAACTTTGTTTTAGGCATTATCCTCTCAAAATAAATAGATGGTCACTGGGGCTTTATTTATATTAATGAAAAACTGGAAATATCCTAACAAATGCAAAAGCAGGTAATGGCTAAGTAAAGTATTTCCACATGTTAGAATGGCAGACACATGTCAGAAATACCATGACATGCAGCCATTAATAAAGTTATTACACAAAATTTTTAAAGATGAAAAGTTTCTATACTTAATTATGCTAAAAATTAGGCAATAAAATAATATATGATTAAATTCTATAAGAATCTGTGTAAATAAATGTGTGGATCAGTGAGCGAGTGGAGGGGGAGAGAGAAAGAGAATAGAAAAAGTACACTAAACTATTAACAATGCTTACTTTGGGGGCAGGCAGGAGAGTGGGATTAGAATGATTTCTACTTTTGTCTCTGAGCTTTTTTGTATTTTTCAAAACTATTACACAAAACCCCTCCCATGTATTACTTGTCTGTATAAAAAACAAACAGGGAGCTTCCCATTGCAGACAAGATCAAACCTAATCTCCTTGGTCTGGCACACAACCTCATTCATCTTTCCCACCTTCCCTTTGCCCCTGGAACAGGCGCACACACACCCTTTTACTCATACTCCTGTCCCAAGATGGCTTTTCCATCTCAGGAACTCCTGCTTCCAGGTTCAGAGCAAGGCTCCCTTCTCTTCATAAACTAGCCTGTGTGATTATCCCTCCTTCGTTCTCGTGCAGTTCTCTATGAGGTGCCGTGGAAATCATCTGGCAATTCACCACGTCTAACTTGTAATGTCTCTACCATTGTTGTTTTGAACTGTTACTTGATTTTTCTTTTAACTTTTTATATGTTTTTGTACTTCTCTACAACAAGATTATAAGCTACTCTTTGTATTTTTCATAAAGTCTAGTGAAACAGAGTAGGTGTGTCTGTGGTAGACAAAATAAAGGCCCCCAAGATGGCCGTGTCCTAACCCCAGAAGCCGTAAATTACATGCAAGGAGGAATTAAGGTTGCTAACCAGCTGGCCTTGACGTGTGGAGATTACCCTGGATTATCCAGGTGGGCCTGATATCATCACAAGAGTCCTTAAAATGTGGAAGAGGTCAAAGGAGGAGATGTGATGATGGGAGCAAGGTTGGAGGGATGTCCTATGAGAGGGACTCAACCCTCCACTGCCGGCGTTGAATGGAGGAAGGAGGCTATGGGCCAAGCAAGGCATGCAGCTTCTCGAGGCTGGAAAAGGTGAGGAGATGGATTCTCTCCTAGAGCCTCCAGAAAGGAATGCTGCCCTGCTGAAACTCTGAGGTTTTGTCCGGTGAGACCCATTTCAGACTTCTAGCCTACAGAATTCTATGATAAATTCGTTTTGCCTTAAGGCATTAAGTATATAGTAATTTGTACCAGCATTGATAAAAAATTAATAAAGTGTTAACTATTTTTTTCTTTCATTCACATTAAAATCAAGAAAAGATAAAACTAAAGTTGTTGAAATGATAGACAAATTTAAAACTATACTTTTTGAAGAAGTCTAGCCTAATGCCTCTCATTATTTATTGCTCCTTAGTGCTTGCACAGGTGGGGCAAAAGTAGGTTTCTAGTTGTGAGTACGCAAAACAAAGCTTATTCTTAAATTTTTATTTATTAACTAGGGGCCCAGTGCACAAAATTCGTGCACTGGGTTGGGGGGAGGTCCCTCAGCTTAGCCTGCGCCCTCTCGCAGTCCAGGACCCCTTGGGGGATGTCTGCCTGCTGGTTTAGGCCCAGGGGGATCGGGCCTAAGCCAGCAGTCAGACATCTCTCTCGCAGTCCAGGGCTCTCGCAGTCCGGGACCCCTCGCTCCTTACCACCCACCTGCAGTAGAGGCAAGAGAGGCTCTTGCCATCACTACTGTGCTCGCCAGCTGTGAGCTCGCTTCTGGCTGAGCAGTGCTCCACCTGTGGGAGCGCACTGACCACCAGGGGACAGCTCCTGTGTTGAGCTTCTGCCCCTGGTGGTAAATGCGCATCATAGCAACCAGTCATTCTGCCAATCATTCTGCCATTGAGTTGATTTGCATATTAGGATTTTATTATATAGGATTCTTGTATTATTTTCCATATGAACAACTATAAATCTACTTTTGCCCCACCCTGTTTATTCCATTTATTTCATTATCATTTCTTGCTATTTTATAACTGTTATTTTAACTGTGTATTTTATAACTGTGTATATTTTTTCCTCTGATTCAAAAGACTCTTAAAAAACAAGGTACATGTATTCAATCCCTACATTTGCTGCCAGAGGTAATAGACTTCAGTCTATAAATGCCTGTTACTAACATCTTGCCCTATGAGTGACCTAACGTAGACCATATACTCAGCTTTCTTTTATTTTTTTAAAATTAAAATTTTGTTGAAAGTATTACATACTCAGCTTTCTCTCACAAGTGTTTTTAAAAGTTTCATTTCAGCCTTATACAAAAGTGCCCTATAGCCTCTAAAAAAATTTGACTAGATTAATAAATATTTAGAAAGTGAAATGACTACATTTTAATTTCATTGGACATGTCCCATAAAATTTAGTGAGGTTTCATGTTTTTCCAGAATTTTATGGTTGACTATTTCAAGAAAGGTGTATACACTAAGCCTTACAGATTGTAAGTTAGGGAAGTGAGGTAGGAAGATGTCTAGTTTACTGGGAGAGAAAAAACGAAGCCTATCTCAGCAAGGTGGGAATAGAAGGATAGGAAAGAAAGGAAAGAAAGGAAAGAAAGGAAAGAAAGGAAAGAAAGGAAAGAAAGGAAAGAAAGAAAGAAAGAAAGAAAGAAAGAAAGAAAGAAGAGACGGAGCCTGGATATCCCCAAATCTCAAACACACCTGGGTGGGCACGGCTGCTGGGTCTGAAAGGAACTGTTTGGAGGGTCGTCTACTTTTGTGTTGAGTGTCAAGATCAGCACAGACCTTTTAACCAGCTAGAGTTGCCAGGATACTCTTGGAAGCCATGGCTAACATTTCTAGGCTCTACCAGAATTAAATAAAAGTAAGCAAATAAATAAGTGGACAGTTGGAAACGGGAGAACTTGGCATCATTGTAACCCTGGTGGGGGGGAGGGGGAATAAAAGCTGATGTGTAAATGGGGTTCTGGGCAAGTAACCACATGGTGTTTGCAGGAGAAAATCCAGTGAGGCAGCTGGCCCTGGACAATTGCCCTTCTCCCAGCGGCAGGGCCCGCCGGAACCCTTCAAGTCAGCTTCTGCTCTCTGGCCCTGGGAAGCCTTAAGAAAGTTGCTTGCCCTAATTTCTCCAAACATAAAATTGGGTAGTGGGATTTGGCATTTCTGTATAGCCTAGGTCTGTGGTGAGGATTAATTAGAGTTTTTAAAGTGCTGTGGGTTTGGTGTGGTGTATTTATTTTCTCAGGATGAAAGCCAGTACGCCAGCACCAAGTGTTAACAGTGAAGGTTTGATGTATGTTACTTGAGATGCACTGTGTGAAGTGGGGTGGATGGGCTACGAGGCTTGTGGGACTGCCTTCGGCACAGAAAAAGCCACATTTCCAAATACACTTTTGTACGCCCCAAGTGGGGAGTACTAAAAGCCTTTGAAAATTAAAAAGGAGCAGATTATCTGTGTTCAGGCTCTGTGATGGAGGGCATGCACCGACCCACACCAAGGAAAACGTGACGCGCGGCCAAGGACAAATATCGGCAGCTGGAGAAGACACAAAATTCTGCTCACTCTGTGACAAGCTGTACAATGAGCCTCTGTGACCGATGAAGAGAAGGAATGAGAATAGGCAGCCGGGGTTTCAGGCAGGCAGCTGGGGAGAAATGCTGTCACACCGCCCGTCTCTGACCAGGACAGGTGGGCACAGGGAGGCCCCACCTCCCACTCATAGAACCCAGCAGCTTCCATGACATTCCAGTCTCAGAAGCACCCTCTGCACTGAGTGTTCAAAATAAATCTGTATGAACAGGCTTTATTCCTGCTTATGAAAGCTACACACGCTCATTACTAAAAATTAAAATGGCAGAAATACAGAAAGTAAGAAGTACAGACACTTCATCCCAACAGTCAGACTCTAATTGCTGTTAACTGTTGTTTGAACTTATTTACAGGAGACAGCTCTACCTGCCCTCAAGTTATAGGTGATGAAACAAAGAACTTACCCACAGGCTCACAGGAAGTAGGTCAAAGCTGGAATTCAAACCCAGGTCTTCCCGAAACCCCAGAATGCTGCACGTTGCATCAGGTTACACTGCCCTGTGCCCACACCTTGTTCCCCTGCTTCATCACCAACCTCACATGTAATTACCTAAGGCATCGGCAAGGTTTCCACAGCCAGCCTCTCCAGTGGAAGCTGCTAGGTCGTGGGGATGTAACATACAGTGCAGGGAACAGAGTCAACCACATCGTGGTAACTAGGTATGGGGACACATGCTCACTAGACTTATTGTGGTGATCATTTCCCAGAGTGCATAAATGTTGAATCACTATGTGGTACACCTGGAACAAATACAATACTGTATGTCAATTACAAATAACTTTTAAAAAGGTTTGGAATAAAAACGCAGACAGAAGTTGCTATCATCTAGATACGTGGAACCGCTCATGTAACTACTAGAGCCACTTTCCCAGCCTCATTTAAGTGTATAAGGCTCTACCAACATGCTGTTATTTGAGTGACATGGCTGTAGCTAAGATCTGGGTGCCCCCTTCCTACAAACCAGTGTAGAACAGAAAGCAAAGAGACCGCTGAAATCAGTAGGATGTGACCTATGTGTGAGGCCAGGACGTGGACAGCCCTGAGTTCCAGCTCTCTTATTTATTAGCTGTGTGTGTCCGATGCCTCAGTTTCTCCTTTTGGATTATAAAGAGGATGGATGAACTAAGTGCAAGGTGCCTTCTACCCTTGGTGTTTTATGGTGAGCAATCTCATCATTGAGAGTTGATGTGCCTCATGTGTCCCACCTAACTTATTTTACTCTGTTCAACATCTAATTTCAGGCTGAAAGGTAGAAAGTTGCCTCTGTGTTGCTACTTCTCAGAAAGAAAGAAAAGTGCTTTGAAAATAATATATGATGTTATACTCTTGCCAGATTTATTCTAACTCATTCAGTGAATGATAACCTTCTTAAAGGACTGATTTATTAGCATGCATTCATTCAGTATATATAAAATATCTCAAATATAAGGCATCGAGAGAGGTATACAGTTAAAATCTTGCCCTCCTTGGAGCTTATGGCTCCGGGTAGGGGAGACACATGAATATAAATTATTGCAATATGAGGTAGCGAGAGCTCCATGTTCTAGGATGCTCCAGAGAAACTCAAGGGACTCAAGTTTGGAGGGATCAAGAACTTCATGGAGAAGTAGAAATGTGAATGGGGCCCTAAACAAGAATTAGAGAAGCAAAGGAAGTGACTAAAGGAGGGCATTGCAACAGTGCTGAGGGGAGGCAGGCTAAGGAGGCTGCACGTAGCTCTGGGCAGTTGGTAACCACAAACAGCCGTCAAGCGGGAAGTGGGACGCTGTGTCATGCCCTCTTCCAGACCAGTTTCTACCAAAACGTAAGGGCTTACTGATCTCTAGTGCCTACAACAGTTCCATGCACGTGGTGGGCAGACAGCATCACTGATCCGTGACCTTGGGGATGGCAACCCAATGTCAGGAAACAGATTTGAATGCTTCTCTGAAGAGGAAACAGGGAGCAGCTCCCAAGCATGCGAACTGGGACAACCTTGGATCTCAAGTATAGATTTGGCAATTTTACCACAGAAAATAGCGCGTGAGAGAGGAGAGGGCGGGGAGAGTGTTCCTTCCCCCTGTAATCATGAGCAGAAATAACATCTCATTATAAACTTTAAAGAGAGGAGGCCCTTTAAATGAAATAGTAACGAAGTTGGACAGGATCACTTTGAAGACTTGGCTGTAGGTGGTGTGGAAAATGCTAACATCTGTCAGTGCCCTTCGTCTCTAGTGGAGCTCTATCGGCAGAGTCTGAGTGCTTCCTGTGTGCATGTGCGTCAGGTATATGTGTGTTACACCAGCAGAGGCACGTGAGGATGCTAACGATGCACAGAATGCCACACCTGACTGCCAGGGACTGTGGTTGCAGGTGAAGTAGGGTCATTACCTCAGAACAGCCCAGATCAAGCCTGGGGCCTGCAGGTTGATCTAATGCCTTTGAACTAATTTTTCCTCCTGGTCTGAGGCACGCTGGCTAGAGTGGGGGTGGGGGTGGGGTGGCAGGGAAGGAGCATGGAATTTGGAGCCAGAGCTCTTCAGAACCAAGTAGAGCTACCAAGGGTATGTGGCTGTGAAAAAAACCTGTAAGAAGAGCCTCTGGGGGTGCCCGATACTCTTAGAATAAGAGGGAGGAGGTGTATCTGCTAAACACAAGAGGTGAGCCTGGGAGGGGATCAGGTACTACTTAGAAGACAGGCTTCCCTGTGAAACGTCCAGTGTCTAGTTCTGTGATTCATGGTAGCAGGAGGCACTGGCCCACCATTCCCAACAAGACCCACTAAAAAAGAGAGAGCAGATGGAAAAGTTGATTGCTGAGTGATGTTTTAGAATAGGGATCAGAAAGAAGGGCACGATATAGTAATAACAAAATCATATGATATTTCAAATTATTCTAGCACTTTCAGTGTTTCTAACAGTTTCACTGTGTTGACCCATTACAACATGCCTTAGGCTGCATTCCTGCTTGTTACCAAGTGCACCCTTTCTGGTAGAATGAAAAAGGAGAGAAACTGAGGACAGCTTTGCTCATTTAAGGTCCTATTTATATAGAGACCCCATAGAATGTTGAAGCTGGAAGGGGCTGTAGACATCATTTAGTTCAGTCTTCACAGATGAGGAAACTGATGAAGTGGCTTTGGGAAGGTGTAGGTGGAGCCCTACCCTCTCTGCTATCAGTAAGTACACCTAATCTGGGACGTGCTGGCGTTAGAAAGCAGAGATGTTGCTGTGATAACACTGACTCAACTGTTAATCCTTAATTTATACCCTAGATAGGCTGCTTTCTAATTTTATTCCACAAAAGTCTCTACAACATATTAAAAAAATAGATTCTATAAACATGATTTTCAGACTTTGCTGTCCTATCTATAATAATAAAAGTGTAATAGGCTAATTAGACCGGATGTCCTTCTGGACAAAGCCGGGGCTGCGAAGGAAACCCGGTCCCAAGTACCTGCCAGCGGCCAGAGGGAAGCCGGTGCCAGCAGCAGGGGGAAGGAAGGCCTACTCTTGCACAAATTTCGTGCATCGGGCCTCTAGTAAATACATATTTTCCTATAGCTGGATTTAATTTTTCCCTACAAATTAATTGCACAGAAAAGAAAATGGGTGTACAACACCATCCTATAAAGAAGCAGGTCCCCAAAGGTAGCTCTCCTTTCTCCAATGGCTGCACAGTGGATTAAAATGAATATGAAACTGGGAGCAAAGGCCCACGGTGCTGCCCGTGTATAAGAGGGGGCATTCAGCTGCTTACAGGCACAGAGAGCTGCCCTGTTTCTGTGGACAAATAGTGAATGTGCTCTGTGTCAATGTCAAGGCCCGACAGTGTCCCTCACTGCGCACAGAAGTCAGAGCAAGAGTCCAGGCTGGCAGGGAAGGCCTGGAATGGGCTTCAAGGAGGGGGAAGGTGGAGCAGCAATAAAGGGTCTTAGTGAGTCCATATTTAATATGTGGGAAGCTGACTCCAAGCAAAGTGGAGGGACCTGCTCAAGACCTTACAATCTATGGGTGGCAAAACTAAGACGATTCTCTGTTCTGATTCCCATGCCTTTATTAACTTTTACACAGGAGCTGGGGACACTTTAGGGAAGACAGTGAGAGTCACAGCAAGCAGTACGATGGCCAGGTAACACAGGAACAGAGTCCGTAAGCTCCCATTTCTGGTGCCAAGACAAAATATATCTTAGTGAGTGAAGGGGGCTTAAGGCTTTTCATTTATGGATGGGATTTAGTGGGTCAGAACAGTTTACAAACATTATAACGTGGGCAGCATACTCAGCACATTAAATTACTCAGAAGTTTTACAAACCACTCCTGCCTTCCCCCTACTTCCTCTGGGCCCCGGGAGAAGTTCTGATAGGACTGGCCCTTGGTTAAGAACCACTGCTCTGGTGGACCACTGACAGACTGGACCCTGTCAGCTCCCTTAGGTGTGCGGGGGCAGAGGAAGGGTTACCAACCACCGATGTACAGCCTCACAGTAGCCGTCACGGCTGTGGCCCTCTTGTGCAGCTGATCAAGTCATTTCCTAGCACCTTCTAGAATAACCCTTCCAGACCAACAGAAATATATAGGGAATTAAAGTTTTTCTAGTAGCCACATTAAAAAGGAAAAGGAAACAGGTAACATTCATATTAATAGTACATTTAACTCAACATATCCAAAGCATGCCATTTCAACAAGTAGTAAATATATGTTATATTTTACTTTTTCATACTAAGTCTGCAAAATCTGATGTGTATTTTGTACCTACAGCACATCTCCACCCACAATTAGCCACATTTCAAGTGTCCAATAGCCACATCAGGCCAGTAGCTACCAGGCTGGACATAAAACTGCCCTTGCCTCCTTCATTCACCTAAGTTTACTCCAACAGACACAGAGATTTCCCCACAATGTAGCCATTCCTGCCTGTCTCAGGGCCTTTTCCTTTCCAAGTCTAATGTGGACACTTTGGTCTTTATTCCATCCCAGCTCTTCTCCACGCAGTCATCAAGTAATCATCCCTGAGCGCCTACTAAGTGCTGGCTCTTTGTTAACTTATGAGGATGAAAAGATAACAAGTCACAGACCTTGACTTCCAGGAGCTCTCAGGTTAGTGGGAAATGAAGGCACATACAAGAGAGCCCGATGAATGCTATACAGCGATGCCTGCGGAGGGCGCACAGAGGAAGGGATGGCTGCTCCTGCTGGGCTTATGGAAAGCAGTCACAGCGATGGGACATTGGGCTGGTTTTAAGGGGCGAGGAACAGTGGTGGAGAGGCCGAGAAAGTGTTTCAGGCAAAGGGAAAAGTATATTCAACACCTAAGTATGATGATCTGCATGCTTGGAAATGGCAAGTGTCTAAGAAGAAAATGGCAAGGAGTGCCTGGAGTGAGGGTCATTCTCGGAGCAGGGAGACCTGGTGATGGCTTTTAGCATAGACTGCAGAGGACTAAGAAGCAAGGAGAGCCTGACAAAGGGGAACCACCATGTTTAGAAAGGAGGGGATGTGAACATCAAAGTGAATGAAGGAAATGTAAGAGCACCATTTTCTAAAGACAGCCTCCACGTGAGGCATTCTGATGGAACCTGGGCAAAGGGCGGAATAGCTAATGCTTCCCAGCTCAGACCCCGAGGCCCCTGGCACGTTTTATACAGGGCTACTGCAGCCTGTTGGTGTCTGAGAGCATTAAGTGGCCTGAAGAATGAATAGAGAGAGCTACCTAAGTTACCTCCACGGTTGCTCAGTAAGTCATGCCTGCGAGATGCCAGCTTGATCAGATGACATGATGGCTTATTTGACCTTGAGTTTTCTGGAAGAAGGCTGGAGCTCTCAGGTAAGAACAGGGTAACAACAACATGACATTTGCAGTGACAAGGAGCCTCTGAGATTCATGGGTTCTCCTCTCACACATGGGAAAGCTGAGGCACGGAGAGTGAAAAGGCTTAATTAAAGGCCATACAGTTGGTAAGTCTGCAGCGCAGAGAACAGAATTCAGGTTGGTGGTACCAAAGCCACGGCGAGAACAGACAACAGCTGCCATGGAGAACTGTTTTACCTTTCCAGAAAATTCAAGTGGAAAAAGAGAAAGCAAGGCTAGAGACACATTAGGTAAGAAAACCATCTTTGCGAGCCACACAGATTTAGTTTAGCAGCAGCGAACAAGGTACTCACACGGAGAAATGTCCACAAAGCCTGGGTCGATGTTATGTAGCAGCTCAATTCTGGGGGACGGGCTTCCTTCACTAGAAAAGAATTTTTTAGAAAATGTTAATTTCCTCTCTCAAATGGGTATAAATGATTTTAATACTTTCTATCCTTATACTTGTAGAAAATAGCAAATATGCCAATTGGCATGTATCGCCAAGTAGTCCTCATTTGTTTACATTATAACAATGACTGACATTTGTATAAGAACTTCAATGTCAAGCGTATTTAAAAAAATGAGCCTCGTGACCTTTTGCAATAGACAACGTAGCTGTATTAAACATCCTGAATCCTCACAGTGAAATGAAGAAAGAGCATCCGCCCAAGTGGCAGCGTCAGTAGTACAGATGCGACATGCCTCCTGAATATCAGCTTATGTGAGAAAAACTACTGTCTCCCCTGTCCAGACTGGCAACATGGTTAGAACTTATAGTTAATACAAGTACATGTGAAATACATATACTTCTTTAACATAAAAACAGGGTGCATGCAAATACAATCACAACCTACAATAGTGCTGGAAAAAACCTTGGAGATCACTTAGTCCAACCCCTCACGTTGCAGAAGAGCAAGGCACACAAAAAGTTATTGGCCACATATGGGTTGTATGACTCTCAAAAGAGTATTCTTAAAAAAATGGGAGCATAAACATCAGATGTATGTGGGGTGTACATGAAGCACCCAGGTCATTTTCCTAGTATATACTTAGCCTTACGGAAGGTGTCAGACACAATTCCAATCACTGGGAGACAACTGTGGAGAACTTGATCATCCAATAGGAGATTGCCAAGTGTTGTTAATGCCCTGGGATTTGTACATATCTGAATAACCAGTTAAGGCTCCTGAGGTACTAAGAGGCCATGTTTTCAGGTGGCCCAATATCCATACCCCAAACTCACAGCTAGTTATCCACAGCAGTGGATTCTAAGGACCATGAAATTTCAAGAAAATCTGGGTTGTGCCTGGCAATGTTGTATTTGCGAAGTAAGGACATGTTAAAACAAAATTAAATGTATTAAAAACAAACAAACAAAACCCTTCAATTCCCATCACCAATATTTTTCATCTTCTGGATGAAAGTTCCTTATTATATGCATTTTTTGTTAATATTTTCTCTAATTCTATGGGTGTGTTTTTTCTTTCCTGATAGTATCATTTGGAGAACAAAAGTTTTAGTATATGATAACAATTTCTTCCTCAAAGGTATGTGTACCAAAGTGGGTTGGATTAAAATAAAAGTGTTCTGTATGTTTCATAACAGCTTTTAGCAACTATCAACTGTGATCACCACAATCTTAAAGAATAAGTTGTGGCTTCATCAAACTCATAAAATGCTTATGGGATTGATTATTGCTGTATTACAACATGTATTAGCTTCTGTCTTCTCTATGTTTCTATATGTATTTATACATAATGCTATAAATATTGTATTTCACTATTCTTTTGCACGTTATTCCAAAGTTTCTTTTCCATACAACCAAAGCACTAGAAACTGAGCAATGTCAGTTGCTTCAATAATTTATGGTCTTACTTCTGCCTAGTTCTGAAGCCCTGGCTTTCTCGCATGCAAGATAGCATTGTCTTTAAGAGCATAGCCTTTCAGAGTTTGCATCTCAACTCCACAAATTACCAGCTATATAAACTTGAGCCTTGTTTTTCCTCACTAGCAGAATGTGGATAAAAGTACCAACTTAGCCCTGACCGGTTTGGCTCAGTGGATAGAGTGTCGGCCTGAAGGGTCCCGGGTTCGATTCCGGTCAAGGGCATGTGCCTTGGTTGCAGGCACATCCCCAGTGGGGAGTGTGCAGGAGGCAGCTGATCGATGTTTCTCTCTCATCGATGTTTCTGACTCTCTATCCCTCTCCCTTCCTCTCTGTAAAAAACCAATAAAATATTTTTTTAAAAAAGTACCAACTTACAGGGTTGCTATGAATTAAATGAGGCAACATATGTAAAGCACTTAGCACAGTGCCTGGGATATATTGAGGGCTGAATAAGCTGGCCGCTTAAGATCAACAACAACTTTCACTGCAAAAATGCAGGTTTTGACTATGCGGACAGGGGAAAAATACAACCACAAATACAAGGCTACAATCTGAGGTGCAGATACAAGAATAATATGTAGATACAATGGACATCGATATTCTTATCCATTCTTCTTGCTAGCAAGAGTTCTCCTATGAAATATAATGATATGGCTATAACTAATTTCTAAGGCCTGATGTGATACTCTCTCCCATGTGAGAGTCCCTTTAGAAAATTATCAGTGTCAAATAAGGCTAAGTCACACAGTCTACTCATGATGAGCTGCATATAAAAAAGATATGTTGCAATCTGTTATCTAGGAATTTTCCTTATTTTTCAGTTTAGGCAGATGGCACAGTTTAGCTGTATAAGCAACACTACCTCCACTGGACTGTTGATTCCATTTGTGAAATATAAATCTCTGAATAATGACTGATGATGTTTATAGTAAGTGATTTTTCAATACTCACACAAGTTCCTTGTTTTTAGGTGAACCAAGGGAAGGGGTGTTTCTATGATGGCAAATCTTTGGGCTCCAGGTTGATATAACAAAGGAGAGTTCTCTAATAAGGTAAGCACCTATGGGACTCTTCAGGGATCCTACTGCACAGTGCTCACTTCCTGCCTCGCATACATTATTGGCCAAGGCAGTTCACAATGACCACGTAATGATGGACGCCTACCTCTAAACCAGTGAAATGGGCACGTCACACAAATGTCCGTAACAATCAAATTGGAGTCACTTGGGCGTCTTTGGCTGAGCTAATTAGAATAGTGACCAGCATTTATAGAGCATTTGCCATTTTAAATACTTTACATGCATTATTTCATTTAATTCTCAACACTATGATGTAGACACAACCTTGGCACACTGCAGTTAAGTGAGTTACAAGATTAGATGGTTAAGCAGGTGATAGAATTGGGTTTGGAACTCAGGCAGACTGACTCCCGAGTTCCCCACTCCTAACCACAATGCTAAATTGTCTCCTTAGTGAAATGTAGACATGGTCTCAGTATCTCCTTGAATATATTCTATTTCCACTCATGTAGCTTATTATTAGGCACCATTAACAAATATCTCTATTGACTTCAAATGTCTATTTAGAGTTTTTCTCCATCCTCTTGTCTTAAATACTGATACATTTCAGTATTCAATTTTAATTTACCTCAAATTTCATATTTTCTGGATTAATTTTTTAAAAACTAGGACAAGGAGAAATTGATCAGTGACTAGTTTCCAATATGCTATAAATATTTTCTAAAAGTCTACAGTTTCAGACACTGAGATCACAGCACTGTCCATTTATAAATAGAGTTTCCAGTTTTTGACTTTTATTTTCCAACTAGTTGAAGGGTGGGGCACTGAAACATTTCCCATAAATAAGTGAAACGCTATTACATTCCATACTTCTTTTACCACTAGCTACTGGCCATCTGTCATAAAAAGACACACCCTGTAAGGCAGTATCAAATTTTTACAAAGAGAAATAGCCAGGGCAAAATTTTCTGAGGTGAAATTTTGAAAAAAAAAAGTTACTAATTAAAAAAATTCGACTAATACCTACATAGTAATGTCCATCTCATTAACCCTTTGTAAGCATCTTCATCATCATCATCTTCACTTCAAAATACAGTGCTGTTACTATGTCCCAGGCACTGTGCTAAGTGTTTTACACAGATTCTTTTACTAAATCCTCCTATAAGTGCCTATGAGGCAGGTACCACTATTAGTGCACTTTTCACATGAGGAAACTGATGCTTAGAGTTATTAAGTAACTTGCCCAGATCACACAAAACATAAATGGAGACAGGATTTGAACCAGCTATAACCACAGAGTTCACATTTTCAACCGTTATAAATATCTTACAGTATTTATGTTCTTTTTTATGGGGGTGTGGGTGATACTGGGTTTGTGTAAATCCCATGTTCCTTGAAAAGCCATTTTAACATGTAAACATTGTCACAAGTAAAGAGTTTATGCATGGAAATTATAAACTTTTGACTATATTTAATGAGGAAATTAATTTGATATAAAGTTATATATGAGGAATTTTTCATGTACATTTTTATTAAGGAATCTTATTAAAAAATTTAAGTAGGCTACTTAAGAAATAATATTAAGTAATATTATAAAAATGATGGAATCATGCCCTTAATATAATTTTTTCCTACTCATTACTGTAGAATAATTGGTAGTTCTTTTGGGTTAGTATCTAGGCAAACCAGCAGGGCCTAATATGCCTTTATTCCAATTTCCATTATAAAACTCATGAAGAATTACAAAGAGATGAAAACTGGCAACAGTGTTGGAAAATAAAGAGAAGACCAGATGCCAAAGTCCCGAGGGAATGTCCCTAATGCCAGTGCTGCAGAGATTAACAACATATTCCTGGATTCCACCAGAAGAATCAAAACCTGATCCCAAGGCAAACAGAAGAAGATGGTGTCATTTTGTCTTCCTTTAGGTAGAGGACTCAGGGGCAGCATCACAAAATTAGGCAATGCTCTCCCGTTAGCGTTAGTGGGCTTCAAAGCCAAACCTTCCGTCCTTCCTCCCTCGCCCCCAGGCAGCATCCCTCCCTATTTCCACCGCTGGGGCAAACCCCAGACCACAAGGGAGTCAACAGAAGAAACTATCATAGAATAAAGCACCTAACTACAAAAGAAATCTAAAACAGCACGCAGAGCACTACATACTAGGCTAGGGGCATAGGGTAGGAGCTCTTTTGTCAAAAAGGGTAAAGTAGGGAATCAAAAAAATAACACATCATTCTTTAAACATTTTGCTTTAACTTAAAAACATATATAGCCACGTGGCAGTCTTTGAAGGCAGAGCTACTGGCTGGAGTTCCCTATCATCTTTATTACCAACCATACTTATCATGCTTCACCTACAGTTTCTAGTGCTGTTTGTCTTAAACGAGTGCAAGGGCCTAAGAACATGTGAGTTTCCAGATTT
Organism: Myotis brandtii; assembly: GCF_000412655.1. Classification (NCBI taxonomy): domain Eukaryota; kingdom Metazoa; phylum Chordata; class Mammalia; order Chiroptera; family Vespertilionidae; genus Myotis; species Myotis brandtii. The sequence goes on from NW_005353967.1 coordinate 19,518,487, forward strand.
CCACAGAATGGTGGCCATCTAAATTTGAATCTCTCCACACATTTCTCTGAAAAAAACATACTGAAAAGCAAAGAGTAAAATCACCTAACACCCAAGCCCACAACAGAAGCAGGAGACAGAACATATTTAAACCCTGGATAGGGTTTAAACAACCATCTGAGATCCGAAAGCTCAGTGCTGGTGCCCATCCTAGCAGAGTCAGGGGGGAATTATGCAAAGGACAGTGAGGGGTACAAGAGGGGAAGGGACTCAGAGCATGTCTAGTAAAATAAAGCCCACCATGATTCTGATGCAGCCTGATGCCTGCGGATCAGAGAGATGGCTACTGAGGAGTCAAGAGGAAGTGGCTTGGAAAGTGCAGGAGCAGCATCTAAACAATGTTAGCATAGGAATAAAAAAAACACCACACACACACAAAAAAAGTGAGAGTTAAAAACTTTTGGCAAATAAAAACATCCCCCTACTACGGGGGGGGGGGGGGGGGG
>NW_005353967.1:19519347-19532695 GCF_000412655.1 Myotis brandtii
GCAACCCCATGAAGTGGGGGGGGGGGGGAGCAGAAGAAAACGGTAACATGACATTTCAATGTGAATCAAACATAATTAAATCAGAACTGCCAATATAAAAAATACCACGAATCAAAAATTTAAAAATCGGACACTAAACTAAGGGAAGAAACTAAAAGAAAAGACGAAATCTCAGAAATGAAGGGATAGGATATACACTGAAGGTGTATAAAAGCAGATAGAGACTAAAGATGAAAACAGAGAAGATAATTCAAATTAAAAAAAAAATTAAAAAGTAAAAAGGACCAGAGGGAAATTGATAGAAACAAAAAATATATAAATGAGATTAAATAATATCTATAATTGAAGTTCCTGAAGAGGAAACACAAAACAATAAAACATAATATTTAAAACTATAATTTAAAAATCTCTGAAATAAAAGACATCAATGTACAATGCGTTTCTGGAAATATTGACTGGGAACATGGTTACCTTTGAAGCATATCAAGTAAAAGTCTTAGGCTTTAAATAATAATAGTAGTGGTAATAAAAATCTTCTGGGCCTCCCGGCAAAAGGACCAAGTCACTTGCAAAGGAAATAAAATCAGGTTGACATTAAACTTATCAACAGCAACATACAAAACAAGTAAAGAGTAAGGTGACATTTTCAAGGAAGTCAAGGAAAGACAGTCTGAGATAAGAATTTTATATCAGTTCAACTCTTTATCATTTCTCAAGGTTGTAGAAATGTTTTAATAGATATGCATAAATTCTAAGAATCCTGAGAAATCTATTAAAGAATGAATTCCTCCAACTAAGAGATAATTGAGAAAACTTTAGAAATGGACGAGTGCTTAGCATGTAATATATTGTAGAACTGAGGCTAAAACAAAATTGTGGGTAAGGATAGAAAGACAATATTATATATATTATATGCTCTGACACAGTAGAATTAATACTACTAAAAATAAAACTGGCAGAAAAGGGTGGGAGAAAGGGTAAAGTTGAATAAACTAGTTGATTTCCTTATAGAGTCAAAGATGCCATTTTAAGCTGACAAACCAAAGAGTAGAACCTAAGTTTTAAAAAAGGGACTGAGCCATGGCTGGTTTGCTCAGTGGATAGAGCAATGGCCCGAGGACTGAAGGGTTCCAGGTTCAATTCTGGTCAAGGGCATGTACCTTGGTGGTAGGTGAGATTCCCCAGTCCTGGTAGGGATGCGTGCAGGAGGCAACCAGTCAATGTGTCTCTCTCACATCGATGTTTCTCTCTCTCTGTCTCTCCCCCTCTTTTTCACTCTCTCTAAAAATCAATGGAAAATTATCCTTGGGTGAGGATTAACTAAAAAAGGGACTGAGAGGATTATATAAAGATGTTAGTATCATGGTAACAATGAAATAAAATATACATCATTCCATATATTAAAAGAACTAACAAACAAAAGATCAAAGATAAAAGTAAATATAACACAAAATAATAAGACAAAACTAAGAATAAAAATGCCAGTCATAGCAATGCATATAAACTCATCTACTGAAATAAAACATTTTCTGACTGGATCATAAAGATAAACCTAATACGGCACCTAAAAATTACAGAATACACATTCTTTTCCAGTCCACATGGCATAGACAACAAGAAAGACCATATGAAGGCCCAAGTCTTAATTTTAAATGAATTGAAATAATAAGTATGTTCCCTGACCAAAACAGAATTAAACTAGACATAAAAAATATCAATAGAGAAAACCTGAAATATTTGGAAATCAACAACATACTTCTAAATACATGGGTAAAAAGAAATCACCATATTCACCATTTCCATCATATTATTTATCAATAATTTTGACATAAATTCTAACTTGTCTGGCACCAAGATTGCAATGTCAGCTTTTTTAAGATTTTAAAAAAGATTAAACATTTTTTAACAATATATTTTTATTGATTTTAGAGAGGAAGAGGGAAGGAGAGAGAGAGATAGAAACATCAATGATAAGAAAGAACCATTGACTGACTGCCTTCTGCACGCCCCTCACCGGGGATCGAGCCCACAACCCAAGCATGTGCCCTGACTGGGAATCAAACTGTGACCTCCTGGTCCATAGGTCAATGCTCAACCACTGAGCTATGCTGGCCGGGCAAACATTTTTGTTTGTTTGTTTTACTGAGAAATAATTGACATGCGTCGCTGTATAAGCTTAAGGCATACAGCATGATGATTTGATTTATATACATTGTGAAATGATTACCACAGTAGGTTCAGCTAACAGTCATCTCCTCCTATGGATAAAATAAAAAGAAAAGAAATGATAGAAGAATAAAGGAAAAAAAATTTGTTTGCAGGTAAATGTGTTACACTTTTCTAGAATAGTACTTATCAAAAGACAATAAAGCGCCCTTCGGGGGTAGTGGTTGGGTGTGGACCTATGAACCAGGAGGTCACCTTTCAATTCCTGGTGAGGGCACATACATGCCCCAGATTGTGGGCTCAATCTCTGGTAGGGAGTGTGCAGGAGGCAGCAGATCAATGATTCTCTAATCATTGATGTTTCTCTCTCTCCCTCTCCCTGGAATCAATAAAACAATATTCTGGAATCAATAAAACAATATTTTTAAAAAGAGACAATAAAACAATGTCTATATAATACTGAGGAGAAAAGATTTGACAAGAATTGTTTGTCAAATTATTATTTATGTTTGGAGGTAATAGATATTTTTTCATATGCAAAGACTAAAAGAACTCACTATTGGTGTACCTTTACTAAAAATTACTTTAAAATATTAACCAACCAATCAAAAGATTAATTAAAATTAGGAACTGAGGAATGGGAAAGGCATGTAATAAAAGGCATGTTGGTAATATTGGAATTGGAAAGAGCTTGGAGAAGTCATGTCCCCTATAAATGACAAACAAGGTCTGTGGCTTGGAACAGGAAGAAATGGAAGCAGTTGAAAGAGCTTCTGTTGCAAATAATGTCACTCACTCCAGAACTGCTATTTCTCCTAACTTTTTAATATTTTAAAGCGGGTCTAAGCGGAATTGATAACTAGGCAACTAGTGAAACCCTGGTGCTCTCAGCACAGCCAACTCTATTTTTCACCCATTACTGGCATTCCTATTTCATCAGACCTTTTGAAATTTTCAACAACTACCATCATCTTGGATATGGTATTTCCAAATAAATATGTGACTGGAAAAAAATTTGCAGAACTCTGGGCACAGATGATGTGTTTCTGGCATTTGGCTGTCCACGTGTTTCTGGGGCTTCAGAAAAGAGGCTCCAGATGTCCATCTGACCGATGGCTTTCTCGGTCAGCGGGTACCGGTGCCAGGTGCTCTGCCACTGACACTAAAGGAAGGCTTGTGATGGTGTGGGAAGCAACGACTTCATAGGCTAGGGGGCTACCTCATTTTTCTCAGGATCTTTTTTATCAAGAAAGGAGAGCATAATAAGAGCAGTTCTTCACCTATAAACGGGAAATTTGCTGGAATTCCAGAGGAAAGTCTTCAAATTCTTGAGTAAACATTGGGCAGCAATTTTACTTTTTTTAAACATAGAAAAGGAGCATGTACTTCCTCATGGTTTAACATGCTTGGACAAGGTTGTTCACCACACCTTCTGGGTAAAGCCCTGCAGTAACACTGGGCCTGCTCAAGAATGGAGAGCTCTGTTTATAAGGGACTGGTCACTAGGAGTTCTGTGTTCTAACACTGAAGTCAGACTTTCTGCAAATCTGGAGTTCAGGAACTAAACTTTTCCCAAATTTCCTGCAGGCAGAAGCAAACAAGGGCCAAAGGTTACTTCTGATCAAGAGAATCTTAAGACTGACATGTGGACTTACAATCCACAACTTGGTGATATGGATTGACATCAATGACTTGGGCGTTGTCAAAGAAAATAAACTCAGTGAATTGGGGGCAGAGGAAATTATTCAAAATGAATTCAACTACTTCTCAACTCAAGCCTACCATCATTTGGCAAAGTGTGCTACAGAGCTTTGACTTCATTTTCCATGTGTGCTTTTGCAAGCTGGGTTTTATAACCCATTTGTCACACACACACACACAAATCAAAACTGATTGGATGTCAAGCATGACAATATGTTGTCATATTAAATCCACTCAAAACTTCCTCCTACTCTTTTAGTCCAACTTCAGTAGCCTTCATGGTGAAAGCTGGTGATAAGCTGAGCTGAAGTTCAAGTTTTGCTCTGCTTGGGAATTTTTATTTCTTTTTTGTCATAAAGTAGGTATTAATTTTGCATTAAAAATAAGTGATAGAGGCAGAGGTTTGTAAAGAATGTTTTTCACATTTTTCTATGTGAAACCAACAGAAGGCTGAGACTTGCAAGGGCAGCAATGAAAGAATTAGGAAAAATTAGAGAGAGACCAAGACTAAGGTCATCGATACCATTGTACTACGGATGCAAAAGTTGGACGGTGAAGAAGGCTGATAGGAAAAAAAAATGATTCACTTGAAATCTGATGTTGGAGGAGAGGTCTACAGATGCTCTGGACCATCTGAAAGACAAACTAGTGGGTCCTACAGCAAATTAAACCTGAACCATTGGTGGAGGCAAAAATGACAAAACTGAAGCTATTCTACTTTGGGCACATCATGAGAAAGCAAGGGTCTTTGGAAAAGACAATAATGCTGTGCAAAAATACAAGGCACGAGGAAAAGAGGGAGAGTAAATATAAGATGGACTGATTCAATAAAAGAAGCCTTAGGCTGTGGAGGACAGAGCATTGTGAACATCACTCATTCATAGACTTGTAAGGAGTCAGAGCTGACTCAACAAAACGTAACAGACAATCACATAGAAAGAAAGTGTAACCAATGTCTAATATCATAAAAATAAATGCTATCTAAATTTTTGTGCATATGTTTAGGTACCTTTTTCCTGTAAGTTCACATCTTTTAGTTTCAAAGAGGTCTATGAGTCAAAAACCTGAAAAAAATATTTACAATATTTCTAAAGGCCTTTCTTTTTTAAAAATCATTTATCTGTAAACTGAGCTATCATTTTCACAAAAAGCTATCATTCTCACTCAGCTGAGTGGAACTGTTCTTGGAGGGTCTGTCCTGAGAGGAAAAGGGGAAAGATGCGCAGGTACCTGATGGTTTTCCACACGTCGAAGCCGTCCAGAGGTTTGGTACCATTCGTGCTGCCCCCGGCCAGCTTCACCAGAGTTGGCAGCCAGTCGGAAATGTGGATGAGCTCCCGGTTCTTCACGCCCTTCCGTTTCAGCAAGGGGCTGGCCACGAAGCCCACCCCTCGCACGCCTCCTTCCCACAGGCTCCACTTTCTTCCTCGAAGGGGCCAGTTATTGCCCCCGGCCAAAGTCTGCCCGCCGTTATCTGAAATATAATTAGATGTTGGCATTAGGACAATGTTTAAGAACGGAAGACATCTGTGTTTGTTGTTATAAAGGGTGCTTAAGAACTAAAAAAGATAATTCCTCCTTACCCTCTCCTGTACCAACTACCCTTTTCCCTCTTGAAACTACCCTCCATCACACAGACATAACCCGATCTGACAGGAGACCAATCAGTCCTCTGTGGACAGGGCCACTGAAAAACAAAGATGTCCCCTGAGGGTGACTGCTTGGGGTGGAGCCCTGCGCTAATCAATGCATTGGGTTGTTGTTTTTTGTAAATAATATTTTTTTATTTTTCAATTAGAGTTGAGGCATAGGGTTTTAAGTGTATGCTTGCAGCTTGGTGTAACACAAGAGGATGAATCCAGGAAAGCGGAGCCCTCCTGGCACATGAAATGAAACCTGTGAATGAGTTTCACTTAGCGACTTAAAGCTCCTGATAGGTGGGGACAGTGGACCTTTTCATTTTCCTCTTGGAAACGTTTTCTCACATTTAAACTGGTAACTGAACCAACACTCTACTCCCTGGGGATTTGAACTCTTTCTTAAGTGTGAAAGTTGAAGATTTCTCCAGTGGGCTAAATGTCTCTGTAAACAGAGCAGTCGGGTGGAAAAAATAATTGCAAGAAGAATTCTTCTCTTCTCGACAGGATGATGGCAAAACAGAAAGTTTCATCGTGCGCTGTGCCAGGAGAGAGAAGGGTTTTCTTCCAAGACAGTTGAAGGAATGGAGGACCTTGGTGAGGCCTGGAGAGAAGCTGCAAGTGTGCCCGAGGTTAAGTATCCCACCAGCCAGTTAGGGCTCAATTAGAAATGAAGCTGGACTGTAGAAAATAAAAAGTGGTATTTCTTGTGTAGTGAGGTTGTAGAATCATATTATCTTCAAAACTATCCACACACTTAGGTGACGTTAGAGACCTATTTTAAATAACACTTATTTGCATGTATATTATACTACTTTAATTAAACATTTTTTTAAAAACCACTGTTATCCAAATGAACCACATGGGGGCAGTAATACAGACCTGCTCTACAGAACCTTACAAATAAAAATCTAACACAGAAATCAGGATCTTTCAAAGCCATAGGATGCACATGGGAGGAAAGAGAACTAATGTGTTAAGCAAGCACCTACTATGCACCAGGCACCATTTTAATTTCATATTATCTCTCACAGAATCCGGAGTCTGACAGACCGGAAGCTTGATGTCAGTCACTCACTAGCTGTGTGAGGTGGGACAATAGGCTGTCTCAGTTTTGTGTGTTTTTTTACCTTTAATGTGCAGATAATAATTGCTACCTCATGTATTATAGTGAGACTCATACTGCATGACTAAAATGTAAATGACACCTTTTATAATCATTGCTGGGTTGAGTACCTGGCACAATATAAGCACTAAATAAATGGTAGCTAATATTTTAACAACCCAAATAGTCTAGTGTTATAATGATGTTGTTGCTTTAAAAAGTGAGATGTGAAAAGGCCAAACCAATAACTGGGAAATGTAGGATTCAAACAAGGTCTGTGTGAATCTCCAGGTACCATGCTCCCAGAGTGCCATGCTCCTGACGTTCTTGACGTAGGGGGGTTTTAGACCTTAGGCCACAGAAAGCTTCCCTTCCCTATGAAACCATAAGCAGTCAACCTCAGCCAAGTGTGCACTCTTCCTGTGATAGAGCAGGAGAGCTTTTTCAAGGCGGTCGTTCCCTTTGGAGGAGAATTGCTGTTGTTGGTGGGTAAGAAATTCAAGGATCTACTGCCAAGGTGGCTTCTAATTAGCCTTTCACACACCTGGTCCTCCATCCTTCTCTGCTTTGTGAAGGGAGGGAGAAGAGTCGAGTTAGATGAGATGAAGGTAGCAATTCTTCAACACCTTGGTGGGTGGCAAGCAATCTCAGCTGCTGTCACAGACTCACAAGAACCTCTCCTCAAACCTCATATCTCTTCTTTAAAAAGCCCAAGGCCCCAACAGTCACCCAAGCCAGTGCATTAAATACACATTCTATTTCACATGAGCTGATCTGTGGGCACCATCTTTAGACAAAGGGATTCCTCCATGTTCCTTATACTTCTAGAGTATGTGACCCATAACCAACATATTAAAATTTAAAAGAAGGTGGTGTTCATGATACAGAAATATACCAGATAGAAATGCTTACACTCTACCCGTGAGAGCAAGAATGGCTGAGACAGCACTGTTATTTCGCTCTATTGTCTGGCTTGTTATAAACGATACTGGCTCAATGTAGAAGATGTCTGTTTTCTCCATTTTAAATAGATGCACTTTTGAGATTCCAAAATGTCTCTTCCAGTTGCACATATTTGTTAGTGCTCAATACAAAAGTTGGATAATGATGGTGGTGGGAATAGAGTGGAGATGATGGGGTAAGGGCGGCTGCGTCTGGAATCGGATTCTAGGAGCAGCCCTTAGGAATGACTTGGAAAGGAAAACACTCCAGGCTGGAAAGAGAATTTGGCCACCGCTGCTACTGTAGGAGCTGGAAGGTGTTTCCTCATAGTATCAGGGGAGGGGGCCAGCGCAATGAGTGTGACTGCTTTTGCCATTAGCTCAGTGTGATGTTTTTGCCATTAGCAATGATAAGCCATTCTATCGTTGGTTATCAATGTGGCTTCCTCCACATTTTGTTTTTTTTTTAGAGCCCTCCAGAGATAAAGCACTGGTAATTAACACACCTGCAACTTGTTCTCCTCGGCTCCCCAGTCACAGAGCCAACTGTGGACGTGGCTGCGTGAAGAGGGCAATTCAGCTTTGTAGGCAGGGTGGGGTGGGGTGGGGAGGCTTGTGTCTCCACAGGCAGCGCCAGGCTGATGGCTGCGGCTTATTAGGCCTTTGAAAATAGGGCACTGTCCATCAGTCTTAGCACAGTCTCCCCAGTATTTCAACGAGTTGGACACAAAACTGATCAGGGTAACAGCAAGAATCAAATAAGCTCATTTGAAACAAGGTAGAATAGGGGGTTTCTTATATTGCTCACTTAAGTCTGACATAAATGAAAACGGATATACAGTATTGCTGAAAGATAGTAACTAGTCTTTTGGGGTGATTACTTTGTAGAGCATACAGATGTTGAATTACAGTGGAACTTATAGAGTGGTATGTACCGACTTTATATAATATATATCAACTTATATATTGTTATATACCAAATTTACCTCAATAAAAAATTCTTAAAAATATAATGGAACCACCACCATTTCAAACATAGTTCTTCTCATTTTCTCTCCTAATTTTCTTTGGGCAAAAGTTAATTTTTGTTCTTGTAAAGAATTAATTTTCAAAAGAAAATTTTCTTGTGTCATTTCCTGACTGACTTATTAAAAAAAACTTCCAAATCCAAATAAGATGACTGCAACTAGTAAAAAGGAAACTATGAAACATTTTTTTCAGGGAAATGGTTTTTCAGAATGTTTTTTGGCAGAGGGAAAAGCTAATTATAAAACCTTTGCTGTCCAGAAAAGAAATGTCAAAATAAAACAAATGCTGTCATACACAGATGGTAAATCTCACTTTATTATTCATTATTGAACAAAAATAACTGTCAAAAAGTCACGGAAAAACAGCAGTTAGCCAAAGATCTGAGCAAAAGCATTAAGTATACGACCATGAAGCCTCATCCATATCCAGCTGATAAAAATTAAGATGGAACCGTGACAGCAACATTGGCTTTTAGGGCTACTCCCCACACGATGTAATGTTGTGGCTTGGCTGTGGCAGGCTGCCCTGAACCATCAACATATATCACCATCTCACTGCCCCCAGGGATCTTTTAACCCGGCTTCCCCAAGACATCCTCCTCTCTGCTTTGGGGATCATGGAAGGAAAAGCAGGGAACGCCCCAGCAGCCTTGCACGGGGCCTGGACTTCCCTCTGAACAGGGCCACCAGTGTGAGTGTGACAGATGAGTAGACATGATTTCAAATACCAAGAAGCCTCTTTGTCCAAACAAAGGGCCTGCTTGGTGATGGCTGCTTCTTTTAGACAAAATTTCTTTTACATGACGAATATGTACATTGGAGAGTTAACATGTGGCTTAGTAGTTCGTCTAAAAGGTTAGGTAAATTAGATCTTCTCCAACTAAAAAGATTTTGGAGAAAATATCTACCCAGATACTCAGTTTACAGCCTGATGTTCTCTTTCCCTTTTGCTCTACATTCAACCATTTTTGATTGAATGTGCATTCATTTCTGCCAAGTGTATCTTTCCAGTGGGTTTCCAGTCCAGCCACACTGCCATGGGTCTGCCACTCCGCTCACCTGGCCTGCCACTCCCCTTCACGTTTCTGTCCGGGCATCTTGGTGAAGCCCTAAACCAACAGGCCACATCTGTGTTTAAAGATCTCTGATTGCTTTCCAATCAGGAAAAAGTTCCAACTTCTGCCCAACACAGAGAATCCTTTACATCTGGACCAACCTACTTTTGGAGCATCAAGTCCTGCCCTTCCCCATAAAGCATGCCTTGGGCTTCACATAGAACTAACTTCTTTCCCCCTGTAGTTAGAACAGTTTCATGCTGTCTTTGCCTTTGTACATGTTGGTTCCTTTGCCTAAATGCTCTTCTGCCCCTTCTTTCCTGCCTGACTTAAATTTTAAATCCCAGGTTAAATGTCACATCTTTGGTGAACTCTTTTTTGTTTTGTTAATCCACATCAGAGGCTATTTTTCCATTGATTTTTTTTTTTTAAGGAGAGTAGAAGAGAAAGGGAAAGACAGAAACATTGATGTGAGAGAAACACATCGATTGGTTGCCTCCTGCATGTGCCCCGTCCAGGGAGGGCCCAGGCAAGGGGCGAGCCTGCAACCAAGGTATGTGCCCTTGACCAGTATCAAACCCGGGACCCTTTGGTCCACAGGCAGACCATCTATCCACTCAGCCAAACCGGCTAGGGCTTTGGTGAACTTTTCATTTACTCCCCCAGTCTTCATCTCTCCTCTGTACTTCTACTGCACTTCCTGTACACTTTTTTATCTCGATATCTTACATACACTCATTGTACTTATCTATACTTCTACTGCACTTCCTGTACACTTTTTTATGACACTTATCTCGATATCTTACATACACTCATTGTACTTATCTCTGTATAGAAATTAGTTATTCATGGGGTTGTCTTCCCTTCTACCTCTGCCTCTCAAGGGCAAGAACAATGTCTCATTCATTTACTTTCCTAGGACCTAGCACAGGTTGCCAAAGAGAGCTCAGATATTTGGGGGGAACAACAACAATAAAAAACAAATGGAGAAACGGCCTCCAAAAATATGGGTTGAAGACACTGTAAATTAACTTTGATTTCTGCACTGTTTTTACTGAGCCTTCATCCAACCACTCTTTGACCCTGACTTTCAGGAAGCTGTTCTAAACAGATACTCCTTATTTTATAGGATATTGGCAAGGGGGGAACTCTTGGAACCCTGTGAGAATTTAAGCAAATATCAGAATTGTTTGTCCCACCTGGTGCCTGGTCAGTTGCAATGAAGTCAAAGGGGTTGTTCGAGAGCTTTGAGGAAGCACTGGTCCTGGCCTGGAAGAGAAGTCTTACCCCTTTAACAAATCTTCCTGGAGTTCCCGCCATAGACCAGGGACCACTCTAGCTGGCAGCAGACAAGACAGGCAGGGTCCCCTCTCTCTTGGGGTGAGTAGAAAAAGAGACAAGATCTCTCCAATCACGGTAGATGGTCACTGGGCCTCTCAGAAGAGCTGCCACCAGAATGGCAGGACAGAGCCAACCATCACCAGAGGAACAGGAGCCCGGCACAGGGCAAGGGGGCTCAGGACCTTATTCAATTACACACTAGTTGGTGGGGGGGGGCATTCTGTGTCAAGGCTTCTTCTTGAATAAATATTAAATTAACTATATTCTTAAGAATGCTTACGTTCTGTTGTCAGAACTTAAGGAAAACTTGAGCTAAATGATGACTACAAATAAAAAAGGAATGTCTAAGCGTTTCAAGACTGTCATCACTTTTCTCTATCTTCCCTACTGCCCTAAAGTCACTGAAATGTATTCAAGGGATAGGAGATAAATGCTGTGTGTTTGGGAAGGTTACTCTATCTCTGAGTCTAAATTCCCTCTTGTGAAAAATGAGGCTAACAATACCCACCCTAATATAGTGCAGTTGTACTCAACAAATCTTAGCCGTTTTCATTAAGGATAACCACCAGCAGCAGTAGCATCCAAATCTGCAGAGCAGAATAGGAGCCCATCTGGGTATTTATGAAACAAATGCTAGATGTAGGTGTTACAGCCACACTCTAAAACACCATGTTTCCTAAGAAGAACGTATTCCAAGCTCAGAGCCCTTCTAGGTTGCATTCTCTTCTTTGTACGTATTTTTTTTGAGAGTCAAGAAATGAATTGAGAGAGTTTTTGCTGGTATTCTTGGGCAGAGCCAGGGTGACTCCTTTCTGTTTCCACGAGTTTAAATAAAATTCATCAGTTATTAAAGAAAGAGGTACAATAGCCATAGCCTGTGATTCCAATGAAATGCTAGAAATGGAATCTTTATTCAGACGTTCCTTTGAACATTTGAAGGGGTTTTAAATGGTTTGCAACACTGATGGCTCTGACCCTCACCTCCCAATCTGACTTAGTCAGACTTTATATAATGACTAAAGGCACGGGCATAGGAGCATTCCCGCTGCACTGGCACCAGAAGGACTCTGGAGGAAGGGAATTGGCAGCCAGACCCCAAATAAATGATGTAGCCACCAAAAGAGCTGAAGATAGAGGAAGATGGGTGCAGGGAAAGGGCAAAATCAGAAATGAACGGGGATTAAAAAGAAAAAGATTACATAGGGTTGTAATTACGTAGGGTGAAAGATTTCCTCATTTCAATGGGGCCAATGTCATTGCGTATAATAATAACATACCAATGGGATTTTATCTCTCCTTTAACATTTATTAAGGATAAAAAGACTCAACAGTCTGTTGAAAGATTTAAAACATTTGGTCTCTAAAAGTTAAAATGGAACTGGGGAATAGAAAACAGTGTCCTAATTTATTACATATCAGTAGACAACTGAACTTTTTTCTCCAATTTAAAGCATAGGTAGTCACCGATCTTGGAGATCCTTAAATGAAAGTCATAAGGTAAGTACAAAATATTGTGAGTTACTCTCACTTGGGAGACATGAGTAATGCTAGGCTTGATCTGATATTCTAGATCCCCTAACAAGTACCATGGAAACCCCATGTTTGGAATATTTAGGACTAGCAAAAGTACATGTTTGTTTGTCTTCTTTTACAGTGAAAACCCTCCTTGTTATCCCTGCAGTTTGATCTTGAAAGAATGCCTAACATATATATATATGTTTATATATATACTAGAGGCCTGATGCACGAAATTCATGCATGGGAGGGAGGGGGGTTGTCCCTCAGCCTGGCCTGCGCCCTCTCGCAATCTAGGACCCCTCGCTACTAACCGCCCACCTGCTCGCTCCTTACCGCCCGTCTGCTCGCTCCATATTGCCTGCCTGCTCACCCCTTACCGCTTGGCTCACTGTTCCTTAGCACTGCTGCGGAGGCGGGAGAGACTACCGCCGCCTCTGCTGCGCTCGCTAGCCGTGAGCCCTGCTTCTGGCTGAGTGGCACTCCTGCTGTAGGAGCACACTGACCACCAGGGGGAAGCTCCTGTGTTGAGAGTCTGCCCCTGGTGATCAGTGTGCATAATAGCGACTGGTCATTTTGGTCATTCCGCTGTAATGGTCACTGGGCTTTTATATATATAGATGTATATATACATATATATCCTATCTAATAAAGAGGGAATATGCTAATTGACCCTCACACCATCACAAAGATGGCGGAGCCCACAGCCAATAAGGAGGAACTATGCTAATTGACTGTCCAACCCTCAAAGATGGTGGCACCCACAGCCAATAAGGAGGGAATATGCTAATTGACTGCCCTGACTTCAAAGATGGCAGCGCCCACAGCCAATAAGGAGGGAATATGCTAATTGACTGCC
>NW_005353967.1:19532876-19582324 GCF_000412655.1 Myotis brandtii
TAAGGTGCAGGCAAGCCTCAGACAGTGGCTGCCCAGCCACCCAGGGCCAGCCCGAAGCACAGGCAAGCCTCGGCCACCCGAGGCTCAGGTAACCAGGGCCGGCCGAGGCTTGCGCTGCCGGCTGAGGCAGCAGCAGAGGTGTGATGGGGCATTGCCTTCCCCTGATTGCCGGGTCACCTCCCACCCCTGAGGGCTCCCGGACTGTGAGAGGGGGCAGGCCGGGCTGAGAGCCACCCCCTCCAGTGCATGAATTTTCATGCACAGGGCCTCTAGTGTGTGTATGTATGTATGTATGTATGTGTGTGTGTGTGTGTGTGTGTGTATATATGTATTATATATATATATACTAATGAAGTAATGAATTTCAGGGAAACTAAAATTATTTGGCACTAGAGGGAGTATCATAGTTTATTCACAAATTATTTGACTCTCCTTCCAGATCTGAAACCCTTTAAGGTGGCCAGATAATTTTTTACAGCACAGCTATTTATCTGTCAGGAATGTCAATCAAGCAATGATAGATGAAAAAGGTACCAGAGTGGTCCTCTAGAATCTGGCAGGTTCAAGGACAGCAGGAAAAAAGTGAAAATACCATCAAGAAATAGAAGAAAGCCAGGCCGGTGTGGCTCACGGTTGAGCATCAACCTATGAACCAGGAGATCACGGTTTCATTCTCAGTCAGAGCACATGCCAGGGTTATGGGCTCGATCCCCAGTATGGGGCATGCAGGAGACAGCCGATCACTGATTCTCTCTCATTAATGTTTCTCTCTCTTGCTCCCTCTCTCTTCCTCTCTGAAATCAATAAAAATATATTTTAAGAAAAAAGAGATAGAAGAAATTAGAATGTGGATTCAAAAATGTACTGAATACTTATACAGTAAGAAGGATGGGAAGTGAGGTCAACAATTTTTTAGAGAATTAAACTAGACAAAGCTTACATATTCTATTGGGGCAAGCATCAACTACTTCACCTTTATGTTTCCAAATACATAATACAAGTTCAATGTTCTGAATTTACCTTTGAAGCAGAAACACTTCATTAGTTTTCTACTTTATTAGTAGCAAGGATGCCTTTTAGGGTTACTCAGAAAAATCAATAAACCTAACTGAGTAGACAGACAGTTTTGTTTCCCCAGAGCCCTCTCAAAGTTTCCTAAATGCTAAAGGATCTCACTGGTGCATGGTGTCTTATGGTGGAGAGACAAAAAAAGTCAAGAGAACATTGACCAGCACAATCTTCTTGGAAGAACAACAGAGCAATATTTAATGACAAAAACAGAAATAACTCAGTACACCTACATATTAAGAAGTTTGTTAAAAGAATTTAAACACTGAATGCATACTTAATAAAGATATAAGAAAAAGATTCACTTTGGATCTGCAGATGACATTTGCTTCAAAGTAAATCAAACTCCTTGGACTCCAGGTCCTCCTGACCATGTAGGGGGACAGTCCCCTTCTGATCAGGGGCACACAGTGAAAGTTTGAAGAAATCTGGACATCCCAATCGGGGAGACAGTCCCGGCTGTGGGGAGTGAAGGAGGCTGGGGAAGAGGAGAACATGTGGGAAGCAGATAGGTCTCTGAGCCTAATGAAATGAGACACAAGAGGCATTAAATGGAGGCATTTTAGCAAGAGACAAAGGGATGGAGAGAGAGAGAGAGAGAGAGAGAGAGAGAGAGAGAGAGAGAGAGATCCAATATCTGGGAAACTCTGTGTTTCCTCAACAGCCATGATCCAGGACGAAAAACAAGACTAAATGATCAAACAAATCAAAATAAACATTCTTGACCAGAACAGACATCACCAATTTTTCAGGGGAATGCAAGTCAAAACCACAAGGAGATACCACTTCACACTCATTGTGTGGTTATAATAAAAAACACAGACAATAACAAGTATTGGAGAAGATATGGAGAAACTGGAACTTTCATACTATGCTGGTGGGACTGTAACATGGTGTAGCTGCTTTGGAAAAAAAAACAAAAACTGGCAGTTCCTCCCAAAGCGTTACCATATACCCAGAAACATCCACTCCTAGGTATATACTCAACAAACAAACAAACATATGTCTACACAAAAACTTATATATGAATATTCACAGCAGCATTATTCCTAACAGTCCCTAAACTGGAAATACCCAATTGTCCATTAATTAGTGAATGGGTAAATACAATGTGATATATTTTCAAAAATATACAGCAATACAAGAAGTATTCCACAATAAACAGGAATGAAGTACTGATACATGCTACAACATGAATAAACCTTGAAAACATTATGCTAAAGGAAGTCAATCACAAAAGGCCACACACTGTATGATTCCATTTATATTAAGTGTCTAGAATAGGCAAATCCCTAGAGACAGAAAGTCGATTAGTGGTTGCCAAGGCTGGGAGGAGAGGGGAAGGCTAATGGATACAGGATTTCTGGGGGAAGTGGTAAAAATTAGGTAATGGTGATGATTGTACAATTTTGTAAATATACTAAAAACCACTGAACTGTACAGTGTAAAGGGTGAATTTTATGGCAATGTGAATCATATCTAAAAACTGTATGAGAAAAAGAAAGATGGATCAAAGATAATATTTTTCTAGAAGAACATAAGAGAATATCTTTGTGACTTAGGGATAGGCCATGGTTTCTTAAAACCAACAGCTTTTTAAAAAGACATTTGTATATAAAAATTGGTAAGACCCATAAGGGTATAAGAGGATGCAGAGTGATGATAAAAACTTCAAAAGCAGAAATAAGCAGTGGTCAGCTGGTGGGATCTCACTGCAATTAAGCATCATCGTGTCCCTTTGTCCTTTGGATGAGAGGTGTGTTTAGAAGAGACTCTTCCTGGTGTCACAGGAATGTACACCATCTGCTTCATGGAAACGGTCCAAGCCTGCCCACCCCATGCACATTTCAGAACACAGGCAAGGATGCACCTCAGTGCACCAGCTGTCATTCTTCTCGACAGGGCATTCGAAATCCCACCCTCATTCTCAAACCCCAGGGCTTCCAGGACATGTCAGGTTCTTTGTTCTTGTTTTCACCAGTCCATCAAATTCACTTGGCTTTTTTTTTTTAAAAAAAACAACAGTAGATCCTTTCTGGAATCCATGTGTCTCCCTTTCTTGTGCAGACCCCTACTCTCATACTTCAATTTTTCATCAGGGCCTTTTGTTGTAAGCTGACCCTCCAAAACATCTGCCTGGCATGTGAGATGCAAAATTCTTTTCTGAAAAGCTTTTTGTATGTACACAAAGAGACTGCCTCATTGTTTATTCCATTTTTTGGCTTCCTGCAAGTTTAAATATGGAACCAAGTGGAAAATGACTTCAAAATAATTAAGAGATTACATGAATCTTTTCCATACTTCATGTAGTCAGTCATGAAGTTATATTAACCCTATCATGTACCAATGGTGTACTAGTGATCTCTTTTATTTTTTATTTTCTGATTTACATATAGTAAAATTCACTTGTCTTGGCATGCAGTTGTGTGAATTTTGACAAATAGAGTCACACAGTCAGAGTCACAATCAAGATGCAGAATGGTTCCATCACCCCAGACTCACTCCCTTGCACTGCCCCTTTATAGTCAAACCCTCCACCCCACCCTTAACCCCTGGCAACCACTGATGAAGTTTTGCCCTTTCCAGAATGTCATGTAAATAGAATCATAAAGTGTGTAAGCTTTTGAGTCTGACTTCTTTTATTCAACATCATACATCTGAGATCCATGCATGGTAAAGTATCAGTGGTTTGCTACAATGCTGAGTAGCTGTCCACGGCAGAGTTGTGCCACAGTTTCATTTATCCATTCACTTGCTGAAGCACATCTGAGTTCTTTCCAGTTTTTAGCAATTACCAATAAAGTTGCTATAAACATGTGGGTATAGGTTTTTATATAAACATGTTCTCATTTCTCTTGGGGAAATCCCCATGATTGGGATTGCTGCTCTCAGGGTAATTTTTCTTCACCTTTGGTTTTCAGTTTGATTATAATGTGAGTGTAGTTTTGGGGGCGTTATCCTGATTGGATTTTACTGGGCTTCTTGAATCTATCTATCTTGCACCAAATCTGTGAAGTTTTCAGACATTATTCCTTCATATATTTTTTTCTACATCAATATTTCTCCTCTCCTTCTGGAACTCTAGTGACATAAATGTTAGACCTTTTGATATTGCTCCATAGGTCCCTCCCTGTAACTCAGTTCAATTTTTTTCTCTTTCTTCTTCTTTCTCTCTTTTTCTTTCTTTCTTCCTTTTCTTTCTTTTCTTTGTATTAATCCTCACCCAAAGACATATTTTTCATTGATTTTTAAAGAGAGAGAAACATCCATGTGAGAGAGACACATCAATAGGTTGCCTCCCTACACACCCTGTCCAGGACTGAAGAACAAACCTGCAACCCAGGTACATGCCCTTGACCAGGAATCAAACCTGCGGCCCTTCAGTCTGCAGGCTGACGTCTAACCATTGAACAGACTGGCCAGGGTGTCTCTCTTTTTTCTCTCTTTCAGATTGTGTGATATCTACTGATCTATCTTGAAGTTCACTGACCCTGTCCTCTTTCATCTTCATTCTGGTACTTGGACCATAGTGTAAAATTTTAATTTCAGATACTATATTTTTTACCTCTACAATTTCAATTTGGTCCTTTTTTTTCTATTTCTCTGCTGAGAAGTTCTATTTTTCCATTTACTTAAAGAGTGTTCAACTTTATCTTATGAGGAATGGTTATAAGGAACCCCGTTAGATTCAAACTTCAAGTTTAGTCTCCCCTTCTGTGGATAATGATGCTTTTAAAACCAGTTTAGTTTTAAAGCCTTTGCTATGCTGTTTGGGTTTGCCCCGTGTGTGTAGCTCTTAGGGGTTAGTCTGGAACCTGAGTGGTGGTTTACATCGGAGTTGAGTTCTTGAAGCCTTTACTTTGCTTCTCTGGGTCTGTGTGGCACATGCACACCTCCGAGGTGAGAATAGGACTTACGTCAGCTCACACACAGAATCAGGGGATCCTCTTCGCCAGCACTCTCCTCTCTGAGAGTCCCCCCTAACTTCCCAGTCATTGGGGTTCCTTTTTCCTGGTTCCTCTGGTCATAAAGACAGGTTTCCCTCAGATTTTAGCCTCCTGTTCTATCATGCACTTCTGCACAACTGCAGCTGCCTTTGGGAGCAACGCAGCAAAAGAAAATAGAGAGATAAAATAATGGGATTCTCCCACACTCTTTGGGCAAAAGTGGCTCCTTTTCCCTCTGGTCAGAGAGAATCTTCTTTTGGGATTTTAGGTGACCAAATCCCCCACCACAAAAGCAATGGAAATCCTTAATTAGGACTGGACTTGAGGCAGAGTTGGGAGAGAAAAAGACAGAGAAAATGGGAAGTCCCCTATATTCTCCAGCAAAGGACCCCTTTCCCGAACCTCTGGTTGGAAATCAGGAGTTTGCATGGAGACTTTGCTGCCCAGGCCTGCTGCATAGTTCTCTAAAGACATCAGCCCTTAGGTCAAAGCCAGAAGACAGTAGAGAAAACAAACCCCACAAATGCACTCCAGGTACAAGGACTGATAAAGCCTTGACTTCATTCCCATTCACCATTTGGTGGCTATTGTTTACTTTCCAGGTGTGCAAGCAGTTGTTTTCTGTATTGTCCAGAGTTTTAGTTGGAGTCCATAAGAAATACAGGCTTTAGGTGGCTTCCTCCAGCCTGCCCAGCACCAGAAGGACGTGCTCATCATTTTAATGAGAATGGGCCAGCGCCTGGTCTTTTGTGTTGTTGTTTTTGCCTGAATTAATACAGAAGCAGAATGAATGACACCTCATGTCAGGTAAAAATAACAGAAGCAAATGATGAGACAGGCTTTGAGCATCTGCTCGGTGCCCATGGCTGCTGTCAAAACTGCGGGAAAAGACACTAGAGGTTCAATACACAGTCCCTGCTCTCAGGGGCATGTCATCTGTGGAAAGCCTGGCCCATGGGAGAAATACAAGACTATCCACAATGAAGACTAAAAAGGATACAGAGAAAGAAGAGAGAGAGGACAACTGGGGAATTAGAGGAGACATGGAGACCACTTGGCTGCGTGCTGGTCCTTGATGGAGAGGAAAAGGAAAAGGCACATTTCAGCAGAGGAAACGGGGGCTCGATGGGGTAATTATTGTTACGGAGTTGGTTGCGTGCCCCTTTAATTGCATGCTAAGTTTATTTTCCCCCCAAAGGAAACTAAGAAGCAGTTTCCAGGGCACCTTATTACTCCTGACCTGTTCCACCCGCTCCTCTCCCGTCACCTGGATAGAGAGGGTTTCCAGGACTTGGTTCGGGGTGAGGACTGGAAGCCTGGTGGAGCTAGAGTGCGTCAGAGGACCTTTCCTGAGGAGTCTGGAGTTACCCCAGACAAAATTCTCAGTAACTGTTGTAACTCAGCTGGCTGCTGGCATTGTTTATATGCTTCAGCTGAGTTAAAGCCTTCGGAAGTTTATTTTTCATATTTTATTTGGATTGATTCCTACCATCACAAAGGCATTATCTTCATTCAGGACAGTATCTATTCTATCTGAATATATTTTCTGATAAGTATTCAGAAAGGCCTTGCATGGAGCGCCCCTGTGAGCAGACAACTGCAAAGGAGGCGGGGCCAGGGGTGGAGCAGTTGCACAGATGACCTGCACGAGCAAGCGGGCCCAGTCCACTGAGCATGCTCACTCGCAGCTGTGCGGAAAATACCTGTGCGGGGGACTCAGTGTCTGTGGACTTCCAGCTTTGAATGACAGCAGAGAAGAGATCATTTTCAAATGCTGAGCTGATAAAGAGACTGGGGAACTTTGCCAGCTTTGAGCCTGTCAGCCACCATGCATTACAATACGGAAGAACGGTTTTAAAAACGTAAAAGGGGATCCTGCTGCAGTCAGCGCATCAAGCAGGGCACCTGGACAGCTGACAGGACACGGCAGCCAACCTGACAGAGATCCTGTGTCTAGTTCCCATAAGGAAACTTCGCCTCCTCCCAGTGTGACTTCATGCTGGGGTCTTGCTTGGTCCCCCCGCCCCCCTCCCCCCACCGGGGAGTAAGCTGTGCTCAGATCCAAAGTCATTGCTTAGCCGGCCCATCAGGATCACATGTAAAATGCAGGACGCGTGATTGCATCACATTTGTGTCTTTTCACGGCTTTGCCTGGGAACTCTATCTTTTGTAAAAGACCTTGCTTGTGTCCCCCCATCCTCATTCCCCCTCCTTCTGGCCAGCTGCTGGTACTGTATTTTGTCGCTTATCTAACATAAAATAAACAGAACAATCTGGAGCTAATTTAAGTGGTTTACCATATCAGGATACAGCTGGGAAAGATTTTAAGAAAAAGGCTCAACAGGAACAATAGTGCTGTGAAGCTGAGCGGCGGCAGAGAGCACAGGAAGGCAGTTTCAGACAGCCTGGCAGACAGCTGTCAGCCACTCCAATAACAATCCCCGCAGCCAATGAAAACCGGCAAAGTCTGTGCGGGCTGAGGGGCAGCTCCGCCGGAACACCAACAATGAAAACAAGAGATTAGAGGGCGCTCTGAGTTAATGGCTCAAGTGTCAGGGCCGCCAGTCTCGGGGGAGCCCAGCCACAGAGCTCCCATGCAGCAAGGACTGAAGAGGAATTGCAGATGAGGGACGACACTGCGTTTCTCCGCAGCCCTGGCCAAGACTTTTTTTTTTTTTTTGACGCGCATGCATACATGCTGGCTTTATCCCGACTTATGAATCCAGCAAGGCCTGCAGAGAAACATCTGTTTTTGACATCAGTTTCTTCCACGCTGCAGGCTGGTTGTCTTTTTAACTCTTTGGGGGCCCCTGGCTAGACCTTGAATTTCCTGGTGCAACTTACAGAGGTGAGAGGGCTTGAGGGAGTTAAATGAAGCTATGTGCTGCCCTTGAGAGAACTTGCAAATGCTTTATATATTACAAAAAAAAACCCCACAAAAACAAAAAACAAAAATAAAAGCAAATAAATAAATAATCCCACTTGGATCAAGCTCTTGACAAAAATCCAGCCAATTAGGGGAACTGTGTAATCCTAAAGGCAGTGAAGTTCGTGCAGAGACTGCTGCACTTGAAGTCTACTTCTGCCACTTTCTGGGTCAAGGTTTTCTCACTTAGGACCAGACGCCCTTCGCCTCTTCTTCATCACTTAATTCAGGATATCAGCTATGTTCATGCCTGTTCCAGGGAGCACGCAACTTCGTAAAAACTTCCCTCTGACAAGAGCAATCTTTAGGTCTATTACAGAACAAACAGATTTGTTGGGTAACTTTGAAAAATAAACAAATGAACAAGGAGAAATTAAATGTTTCATTAGTCACTGTTTTATATATATATATCAACAGATCATTTACGGTAAATAGCATTGATGATTAAATCTTCCATGATAATAGAACTAACTTAAGACTAAAATTTCACTGTACAAACAGGTAGAGATATTGATAGGTTCTCTAAAAGCAGAAAAAATATTAAAACTTCTGAAGGATAAAATGATAGGAAGGCAGGGAAATATCGCCTTTAGAAATGTAATATCCCTCCTATTCCCAGAGCATGTAAATTTGGACAACGATTACTTCAAAACTATCTAAACACACTTAAAAAAATTCTACTACCACCCTAACCGGTTTGGCTCAGTGGACAGAGCGTCGGCCTACAGACTGAAGGGTCCTAGGTTTGATTCCGGTCAAGGGCATGTACCTTGGTTGTGGGCACATTCCCAGTAGGGAGTGTGCAGGAAGCAGCTGATCGATGTTTCTCTCTCATCAATGTTTCTAACTCTCTATCCCTCTCCCTTCCTCTCTGTAAAAAAAATCAATAAAATATTTTTAAAAATTCTACTACCTAAAAACATAAAATCTCTCTAGAACAGCTGTCTCACAATAGCATGTATCAAACCAACTGGCAGGTTTGCTAATGCAGATGGCTGGGCCCCACCTTCAGAGTTTCTGGTCCAGAGCGGGACCTGAGAACTTGCAGTTCTAACACATCACCAGGTGATGGTGATGATTCTGCTCCCGAGATCATACTTTGAAAACCATCGCTCCAAAGACAGGTTCAATACTGGTACAAAAAAGTCAACCAGCTTTACTCTGTATCTAAAATAGACACCTCAGTACACTCTGTTGTTCTTTTTTATTTAAATCCTCACCCGAGGGTATTTCTTCCATTGATTTTTAGAAAGAGTGTAAGGGTGGGGAGAGACAGAGAGAAAGAAACACTGATGTGAGAGACATTGGTTGGTTACCTCCTGCATGCTCCTCAATGGGGGCCAGAGATTGAGCCTGCAACCGAGGTATGTGCCCTTGACTAGAATTGAATCCATGATCCTTCAGTCTGCAGGCCAACACTCTAACCATTGAGAAAACCGGCTAGGGCTTCTGTTGTTCTTTCGAATCACCACTGGTCAAGTGTGGATGAATAGTGAGAGTGGAAAATAAGCAAGAACACAAATGGAAAATGCAAAATATTCATAAAAGTCACACAAAGGGGAAATGGCTGGATCCTAATTTCTGTGAGGATTAAGTTACAGAAGAATTATAAAAGTCATTCTTTTCTGGAGGGTAAACTGTCCTTGACTTAAGAATGAAAAATATGTGGCAAAGGAAAAATTTTTATAATGATGAGTCCCTGGGCCTAGACCCTGTAGCAGTGGTTCTCATCCTGGCAGAATCACTCAGGGAATCAGAAAGTGACTTGGAAATAAATACAGAGAAGACTGTGAATCTGCTTAGAAGATGCTCTGCCCAGTAGAAAAGAGTGTCTGAGTTTCCATAATGGGACCACAGAGTATCAAATGGTATCACAGAGGCACCGTGACAATGATGAGATCAAGAAAGATGGATGGCGTGGGAGAAACTGCCCAGCTAGTTAGAAGCAAAGCCACAATTAAACCTCTTTTCCTAAAGCCCATTCAAATCTCTTCTATCATATTATTTGACTTCATTGGCAATAATAATTAAAAAGACAGGAAAAGGGGGTAATTGGGAGAATCTAAAATAGACATCTCAGTACACAAGAGTAAGGTCAACTGTCATCTTAGAGATTCCAGTGGTTTCATTCAAAGTATCCATTCTAAGAAGCTGAGGAGTCAATGTGGGTTTTCGTCAATTCTAAAACTACACTTCTAGTGAACGGTCATGTAACCAGGCTTCACTACCTACAACTATGTGGTTGCTGTGAGGGTGGTTAATAGCATTATTGTAGTACATGAAGACCATGTGAATCTGAAGACGAAGTAAAGAGACAGAAGACGGACTAGAGAGATGCTGTCTGGCAGCCTTCACAGCTCATAGGCAAACTCCTCTCAAGCAAGCTGTCCCTGACACCCCAGTGATATCACCATATTGCACGGAAAAAGTTTTGCCAGAGGGAAAGTGAGATCATGGAGTGGTTTGGTGAGGCGCACAGCTTGTCTGTGACTCAGCCTACTTTATGGAACTTAAAATGAATTAAAACTACATTTTAAAAGCCATATCTTCCACCTGGTTCCCATCACTGTTTTTGGCTAGCAGGAAAGGGACCTGCCAGTTTTTATCTGCAGGAGGTAAAAAGGGGCAGCGCATTTCAGGGGAAAGCAAATAAACATATTTGCCATGATGGTTTCAGGTTTACCAACACAGCAGGTGGGGCAGGAAGCACTGCATCATCCAAATAATTGCAACAGCAATTTCACTCAACCAGACAAGCTGACATCACAAGGCCAAGGAGAAGGTATGTTCTGAGCTTATAACATGGAGCAGAGTTCAGACAGGAGCTTCTCCAACTATCTGACTAAGGTTCCTGCATTTCAGAGGAAATTTTTTCTACTGGGATCAGTTCACAATACCACTATCCATTCCCATTTCTTGGTAAAAACCACACATGTAATCAGAAATTATGTTTAAAGCAGCTTTGCTGAAAGAATAGTCAAGGAATTGGAAAGAAGAATCAATGTATCATTTTGATCACTTAAAAGCATTTTCATGGTTACTGAAAACACGCAGAGAGCTATGGGACAGGATTCAGGTGAGTTGGTGGGACCCTCTGGGAAAGTTTCCTGGTCAGCCAGAGCAGAATCTCCCTCACTAACCAGCCAAAACCATGAAGAGGGCCAGGCTTTGAAATATAGTTTTAATTTACTTTAAGTATCATAAAGTATGCCAAGACACAGACAAAAAGTTGGGAAAAGTGGAGATATATATAAAACTAGGCTACTTTCTCACGCCTATACTAAAATAAACTCAAAATGGATTAAAGTCTTAAATGTGAGACATAAAATTCCTAGAAGAAAACATAGGCAGTAAACTGTTTGACATGACTCTCAGCAATATATATATATTTTGTGTATGGCTCTTTAGGTAAGGGAAACAAAAGAAAAAATAAACAAATGGATTACATCAAACTAAAAGTTTTTGCACAGCAAAGAAAACCATAAAAAAAAGACAACCTAATGAATGGAAGAAGATGTTAACCAATGATACATCCAATAAGGGGTTAATATCCAAATTATATAAGGAATGCATACAACTCAACACACACACACACAAAAACAAACCTCCCAATTCAATTAAAAAGTGGGCAGAGGACCTGAATAGACACTTCTCCAAAGAGGATATACAGATAGCCAACAGGAATATGAGAAGATACGCAACATCATTAATCATCAGGTAAATGCAAATTAAAACCACACCTGTCAGAATGGCTATCATCAATAAATCAACAAACAGTAAGTGTTGGTGAGGATGTGGAGAAAAGAGAATCTTCATGCTCTGTTGGTAGGGATTGTAAATTGGTGCAGCTATTATGGAAAACAGTATGGAAGTTCCTCAAAAAGGTAAAAATGGAACTGTCTTATGACCCAGCATTTCCGCTTCTGGATACTTACTGAAGAAACGCAAAACACTAATTTGAAAGGTATATGCATCCCAATGTTCATTGCAGCAATATTTACAATAACCAAGATATGGAAGCAACCTAAATGTCCATGATAAATGAAGGGATAAAGATGTGGTACATATAGACTATGGAATATTACTCAGCCATAAAAAAGAATGAAATCTTACCATTTTCAACAGCAAGGATAGACCTAGAGAGTATTATGCTAAGTGAAGTAAGTCAGACAAAGAAGGACAAATACCACATGATTTCACTGATATGTGGAATCTAAAAACAAAATAAATGAACAAACAAAAGAGAAAGAAATTCAATGATACAGAGAACAAATTGATGGTCAGACAGGGGGAAGCGGGGTTTGGTGAACAGGCGAAAAAGGTGAAAGGGATTAAGAAGTACAAATTGCCAGTTATAATAATAGTCACCAGAATATAAAGTACAGCATAGTCAATAATCTATATATATAAAAGGTTAATATGCAAAGTGTCCCCTCAGGAGTTCGACCGGGAGACTAGGAGTTACATCGCTTGCTATGATGTGCACTGACCACCAGGGGGCGGCAAGGAACAAAGGAAGGCCCTGACCGGCAGCCAGAAGGCCCCAATTGGCCCTGATCACTGGCCAAGCCTCAGGACCCTACCCGTGCACGAATTTCATGCACTGGGCCTCTAGTATTATAACTATATATTGTATCTGATGGGTGCTAGACTTAATATAGTGATCACTTCATAAGTTATATGTTATACACCTGAAACTAATATAATATTGTTTGTCAACTGTA
The DNA here is from genome assembly GCF_000412655.1 of Myotis brandtii. Lineage (NCBI taxonomy): Eukaryota > Metazoa > Chordata > Mammalia > Chiroptera > Vespertilionidae > Myotis > Myotis brandtii. Next base: position 19,545,542 of record NW_005353967.1, read on the forward strand.
ATTGAAAAGTAAATTTTAAAAAATCACAACAATTTGGGTGGACTTAGTATTTTTCCTGCCTTGTTGTATGATGGAACCTATTTATTTCATTTGATGCTCAAATTTCTTATACTATAATCAGACACAAATGTAGTGGTTCCTATCAGTTTATTTTAAAAGTGAGTTAGAGCCTCTTGATTCACATTTCAACATGGGCTCAGTGTTGCATATTTGTGATTGGGAGCTGAAATGTACAGACTTACCACTTTACCTATGTCACAATTATTCTCTACCACTATGTATTTTATGTGAACATATAAAATTAAGATACCCAAAATCTTAGCCAAAAATAATCTCTTTTCAAGATGTAGTCACCCAAATCATGATTTGTTCAAATGACTGCTATTATTAAAATTTATGTTTTCAAACAATTTTAATATCAGAGAAATTTTCACCATAGGAAGTTAACTATTTAGTTTGGGTGGGTCAACAGTGAGATCAAGGAAGAAATCAAATGAAAATGAATACACAACAACCCAAAAATCTATGGGAAACAGGGAAAGCAGTATTTTGGGTGTTAGATAATGAATAATTTCCACTTTCTTCATTATACCCTTTAATAGTTTTTTTTTTTCATTTTCTACCATGATCATGTATTTATTTTTTTGGTTAATCCATCCGAGGACATTTTTTCCATTGATTTTTTTTAGAGAGAGTGGATATTTACCTGAAGAAATCCAAAACACTAATTTGAAAAGGTATATGCACACAAATAAGAAAGTGTTCTAGGACGGAAATGACAAAAAAAAAATCACTGTACTTGGAAAAGTCATCCTAGGAGGGGTTGATTAGATGTGGCCCATACTGTGAAGGAAAAATATAAAAGAGATCATAGAGATTACAGTTGGTTAAGAGCAAAAAGCCCCGGAAAGGAAGAAACCTGTGGTGCCAATAATCTCTGAAATATTTTCTCATTAAGAAAACATGAGAAAAGAGCCCCACAAGGTTAAGGATTGTTCTGCAAGAAGGGAACAAGCCTGGAAGGCAGAATTTCTGTATACAACATTCTGTTGATGCTTTGTACCTAATTGCCAAAGTCAGCAAGAGAAGCGATGGGGATTTTTTCAAATATATTTTTATGATTGTTTTTAGGCCTGGTGGGGGGGATCTCATGCTTCTGAAAGCAACGCATGTTTGAGGCCAAGCCCAGCAGGGCTATCTCCCGCAAAGAGCCTGGGCACTCTTTCCCAGCCCTCCTTGAAGAGCAAGGGCCATAAACTCCTGGGAAGGAAGGAGCCGGCAGTCTTTCCTCCCCTGACGAAGCAAGGGCCTCAGATCAAGCCAGAAAACCACAGCAATCATTGTAGAAACCCCAAGTAGAGAGGAATTTGGGACAGAACGCCAGCAAAAGCTAGCCCTGGAACTCTAATTTTTGATCAAATGCCTTGCTTAAAAAAAAAAAAAAAGCAGTTACCACTGCCTCGAGGAGAACCCCACGTGTGGACTGTAAAATAGGAGAGAATTACACTGTTTGGGTTCTAGTAGCTAAAATTTAGCCACTCTTTTTCTTTTTTCCTAAGAAAACTGCTACAGAGTAAATCCCTATTTTTACATTCTTGAAGTTATGAATATAAATACACAGCTTTTGTTCTTCAACAGATAATTAAGTGCCTTCTTTGAAACCTACTTAAATTTGTCTCTTCCATCTATTAATAATGACAGTAAATTTTAAAATTCCAGACCAAAAACCCTGAAATACAATCTACTTTTTGCTGATTCCTAAAGTAATAATTCCTAGGCCATTTGGTTCCTTCTCTCATCCTCCAGCTGCCGACTATGTATTTGCATACAGAGCTTGTGGTAACCCAACTTTCTATCAGCCCCTTCCTCTGGCTGTGACTGTGGTTCCCATGGGATTATTTCTACAAGGAATCTACTTCTCACCTTCCTTCATTCTCCAGAGCATCTGTCCAACCTAACATTCCTCTTGCCTTCATAGGGAATTTTGGCTCCAATGAGTTCTGAGAGGAATGTATGATATAAGAAATAGCTCCATCTTAAATGTGACCTTAAAAATGGAATGCAACACAAAAGGAGAAAGTAAACCCAAACAAATTGGAAAGCTTCTTGCAATTCAGTCAATAAATATGCTCAGTTCAAGATGTATTTTTCATTAATCATAAGCTCAGGGAGAGGCCACTTATAAACTCATAGGCCAATTATACAGTCAGGGAAAGGCCACACCTTATAGAAGTGGGAAAATAAAGATTTTCTTCATGCTTCTCATGCTGAAAATGTCATAATATGAAAAATACAGTATTACAGCACACAAGCAATAAGCAATATAATAAAACATTGAAGATCTTGATAAACAGGGATTGAGAAAGATTTCTGCCTTAGAAACTGTAGGATTGTGGAGTCAACCATTTGCTGAAGAGAATGCAAATGCAAGACTGTTCTGGGGACCATCAAAATGTATTGGTTATTACTATTTCTCAATAAAAGTCAACAAATCTGTATGTATTACTACCTATTGCTAATAAAATTTTAAAGTGATCCAATGTGCTTTCAGCATGGACATTAACACAGAAAAATTTAAGAGGTGAAACGGGCTGACTTCTGGCCAGGAAAGAAGAGTCTCCCAGTTTTGAGCCATGTGTCATTATTTCCCTCTCTGGTAGATGTGCTGAATAAAGGGGTAACTGCAAAGAGAAAGACAGTGTGGACACACTATACAGTTTCTTCACTTAGCAGGTCTTCCTTAGCTTTGTCAGAAATTCATTTAAGTGTTTGAAGAACCTAGTGAGATTGGTTTGCCAGCACTCAGATTACTTTGTTTTTGGCACAGAATTTCTATAATATTTAATAAGCCTGCCAATTGCATACATAGTACATTTAAAACCATGAAGCTCTCCAGTACTAGTTTTTAAGGGAATTCTATATATAAGGGAGAAAAGGACGTAAGATTTAGACGAATTAGTTCAGACTCTTTATTACTCTAAGATATTAATCTACATATAATTTTGTGAAAGCTCAGAAAATAAATGCTAAAAGTTTAGGGTCTGTAATAAATGCCTCTATTGGTTTCAGTAAAAATTTGCTATTGAACAGGGTCCAGTCAGGGCTCCTCGACGGTCTCCTGACCCTCTGGGGCAGGACATGTCTCCACTGTGCAGGGCTGCCTGAGCACTACAGGGCTGGTCCTTCAAATGACTTCACCCTCAAAACACTGTGACCGCCAAAGCCATTTCTGCACATTTCCCAGTAGACCCTACCCCAGTCTCTAATGGACTATGAATCTACTGCTCTGTGGACTACACGGGCACTCTGGCCACAGGCTGCATTCTTTCCAGCTCTCTGCAAATGCACCCCATTGCCAAAAGAAGGGATGGTCCCATCAAAGGCTATCACCAGTCCTGATGAAAGTTCTGAAAGCACAGAATTACAGCACCTCAACTTTCCTAGTAACAAGGACTCTCAGAGATCAACTGTCCACGCTCTCCTATGCATTTCTTAAATCTGTCCTTTCATCTCCTTCAAATTTCTCTCTGCCTTCACTCAGGCCCTCCTTACCCTCTACCCCTCTTGACCGCCATCACCTTCTAAAACGCCAATCTGCCTTCAATCATCCTCCACACTAATCCTAAAATGAAAATATGATCCTACTTAATACCTTTCGATGCTTCCCCACGGCCTTCAGAGCACCTTCTACCTCCTTCCTCTCTGAGCCAGGTCTTACATTACAATCTCCAGCTTCACATCTAACCATTCCCCACCTTATACTCTGGGCTCCAGCCGTGCTGAACCTACTACATGACTGTTCTCCATTCTGCCCTTGCTCATGTTCATGGCTCATAGCTGAGGATGCTGCCCAGGTTCCTCTCCACCAGCACACCATTTATCTGACTATCTCATTCCCAGCCTTTAACTCTCAAAAAGGCTCCACCTTCTGACACCATCACATTGGGCGTTAATATTCCAACATGTGAATTTGGAGTGAAAAACATTCAGAGTAGTAGTGGCCATGAGAAAAGCACTTAACCTCTTTCATTCTTCATTTATCTATACTAGTATATATAAAAGCCCAGCAACTGGAACAGCGGAATGACCAGAACAACTGGAACGACCGATGGCTATGACACACACTGTGGCAGCCAACCAGCCTGATCCAGGCCCCGATCGCCCCCCAACCTGGCCAGCCCAGCCCCCAATCAACCCCCAACACCCCAATCAGGGGCGGGCCGGCTGGCCCACTGCCCACACCGCCCCCCCCCCCCCCCCCCCCCCCCCCCCCCAAAAATGGGCCCTTATCAGGGCAGGCCCGTGCATGAATTTGTGCACTGGGCCTCTAGTAAATTTATAAAATGGAGATGAAGAAACTTATTTCACAAGGTTACATTGAGCTTCAATGCTTAATGACATGACCAGTGAACTGACTAAGGCAAACAAAGGATTGCAAAGCAACTAAAAACAAAATCAATAGCAATCTACACTGGCGATATTAAAGAGCAGAATTAAAATTGCAAAAATGTAATGCAGAGGAGCTGGATCCAGAAGTCTGAGAAAAAGGACAAAACACAGAAAATGATGAGAGAGACATTGAGTCTGTGATTCAACTTACTAATTAAAGATACTTTTGAGAAATAAATCAAGCAGAACAAAAGCAATAAGCTATAATATGAACAGGGAAAACTTCCTGGAGTGAAAAATAATCTCAGCGTAGAGATCAAAGCGTTCACTGTATTTCAGGCAAAATTAATTTTAAAATATTTTAATGACCCACGCCTAGATATAATTCAGCAAAAATCTAAACTATGAAGATAATTAAAAAAAAAAAAGCCTCCAAAAATGGTTTCAGGGACCAACTTACCCAGACAGATCTTTCAAACAGCCTGTGAACTTGCTCTAGAGCAGAGGGGGGAAAAATGGAAAAACCATCCAAACTGCTTTATTAAGTGAGCATAACCAAGACAACAAAACCTGACACAGAGAGAAAAAGCCCCCCCCCCCACTTTTTACCCCTGACTCAATACAAAAATCCTAAATAAACCTCTAACAAATTGAATTCAGCAGAATAATAAAAATGCATATACATGATCAAGTTGGATTTAGCCCAGCCCAACAAAGCAAACATGGTCCAAGACTAATATATCTACTAATATATCATAGTGTCGCCACGGACACAAACAATAGGGTGGTGAAGGCTTGGGGAGGGGGAAGGGGGGGCAGCTAGAAAGGGTTAATGGGGGAAAACAGGGGACATATGTAATACTTTCAACAATAAAGCTTTAATTAAAAAAATATATATATATATCATAGTGAGACAACCTTAAAATAAAGTAATCCCCATTTTCTTAGTGAAAAGCTCCAAAAATTATTTTTGCTGACTTGAATAAATATAATATGGATGTTTATAAAATAGTCAACTATCTATTTAAAAGTTATGTATACACACTTGAAATCATATAAGAAAATATCTCAAAATATTGATTTTTTCCACACTTTCATACATCATGAAAAAACTTTATTCTACTCCTTCCCATGTCTACTTGACATCAATATCCGTTGTCACAGGAGCCACTCTGAGATATTTGGCAGTTTCCCAGAGCTACCATCTTCTCTGACTGAGCATTTTCAGTCTGTATATGAAAGATTTTCATATACATTTTACTAATTTTCTTTCATCTCTGACACTTCTATTATAGAGAAAGGGCAAATAGCAATATTAAAATATTTGCTCTAAGTAATTCCCTTTTAATGTGCATGAATTTCGTGCACCGGGCCACTAGTTACTATATAAAAAGCAGCAAAAATTACAGTTTTAGGAGGAGCACTAGTTGAGACAAATTCAAAGAGTTCACAAATGAATAAGAAAGCTTTGAGTTAGACATATGTGGATTCACTCTGTTACCTCCTAGCTATGTGACCCTAATCAAGTTACTTAATGTTCTCTAAGCCTCAAGTTCCTTATCCACAGAGCACTTTCAGTCTGTATATGACACATTAATACATATATACTTTTGTTTCAGGAAATAATTTATCTTTAAACTATATCACTCTGATCTCTACAACAAAGATTGTTTTATAAACTTACCACTGCTAATTCTTATAATCGTGAGATCATTTCCCAGGAATAATTACTAAATGAGTATAAATTTCTTGACCTCTTTTGTTATTGCTTCTTTCAGTGAGTTACCTCTATAAGTATTCAGTACCAACACTGATCAACGTGCTTTCCAGGCTGTTCAACATAAAGCCAATTGACAAAAACCCTCAGTATGAGAGAGATCTTGTACGGACTTGTATATAAGATGTCTCCCTCTTTTCTGAAGAGTAAGTTTTGGAGGAAAAATAAATGTAATAGCAACCCTTTCCACAACAGAGAATACTTAGAAAATTATAGCAGCGGAACAAGGTTGCTCAGGGTGGCCCCTGGCCTTGTCCAGGCTCCTCGAGAGATTGGTATTGCAGCACACCATGCAGAAAGCTCTGCTATGTCATGAGGTCCAATAAGAACATCCAGACCACCATCTGCATCACCTCAGAGGCAGGAGATGCAGCGGAGCCAGGAAGGCGGGTGCCTGGCTCTGCCTGGCTGTGTGACCTTGGGCAAGTTACTCAGCCTCTTTGTGCTTCAGTTCTCACACCTGCAAGAGAACTATTGTGAGGATCAATTTAACTAATTACCGTAAAGCACTTAGAACTATGTCCTGAAAGTAGTAAGCACACAATAATTGCTAGATTCAATAACCATGCCCGATTGGAAGCAAAACAAAACAACCTTTAAAAAAACACACAAAACAACTATGAGTACAATAATCAGATTCATTCCTCAACATGCCACTTCACATCCCTTACACAGTCACTTTACAGTAAAACTCACCAGGTTACAAACAGGTTACAAACACAACCTCAGGTTGTAGCCAAGGAACACTAGGAATTTGAGAAAGCTCCTTCGTGAAATGCAGACCAAAACAAAGATACAAACAACCTTAGAAGGAAGAGAGACAACATTGGGAGTATAAGCAAATTTAAAACTATATGTATGTGTACACACACACACAATTAATGGTTAAGAGCACAGGCTTTGGAGAAATAAATTATTAATTGCACCCAAAAAATGATTAAAAAAAAACTTCACACAAAAAATGAATTATCAGAAAACAAGAAAGAGTCCTTGATAATTAAAAACTATGGTCATTACAATGAATTCAATGGAATGGTTATAAAATAATAATGAGAAAATAATGATGAAGGAAAGAAAATAGGAGGGAGAGAGAGAGAGAGAGATTGATTGATTGATTAGAGGATTAATCCAATATCCAAATAACAGGAGTTTTGTGAAGGCAGACTAGGAGGAAGGTGGGATGGAGGGTCAAACAATTCTGCCATAAATAATACAAGAAATTTCCCATAAAAAAAAGATCAGCATTTTCCAATAGGAAGTACTCTCCGAGTACTCAACATAACGAATAAACCAAGACCTATACCCAAAGTACATCCCTAGGGAATAGAAACTATGTCTACTATATATAACAGGTTAGAAGTCGGAATGACATCACCATAATAATGATTTTCAAGAAACTTCTTCTTTCTACTTTTCTGTTTTTCCTATAATCAACATGCATAATTTTTATTGTCAGAAAATTTTAATGTAAAAAAATCTATACTTGGCGGCTCTAGCCTAGATTTAAATGGCTCCATTTCTTATCTGTCTTCATAATGTCACACTCTGTCTCTGACACAGAGCCCCCTGCAGTCAGCAGAAGTCCTCCTGACAGAGCCTGGGCTGCAGAGATTGCTGAGAACAAGCCAGTCCAAGGATTCAGTGCCCAGCTGCCCTGTGTGAGGGATGCCCTCTCATACTTACTCAGAAAGCACTTGTTGTCAAGCATACTCCCAGAATATTTTCATATTGGAAGAAAGGTGGGGAAGCCCATAATTCTTTTTCCTTAGACACATCTTTCTACCCATTATGATCATGTCTTCACTCTTGCAGTTAGCATTCATTTTAATAAGGAACCGCTAAATGCTCCAATTTGTCTTCATTCCATTCATCGGATACCATGTCCTAAACTTTGCCAAGAGATGATTTTCCTGTTGACAGGCTTACCTGTGGAGAAGATGAACACCGTGTTGTTCCAGAGCCCACGGCTTTTTAAGGCTGCGGTGACATTTCCCACGGCTTCATCCATAAGGGAAACCATTCCTGCATAGTGACGCCTGTTCTTATCTTGGATAAAGTCATATGGCTTCAGGTACTCCTCGGGGACCTGAAGGGGCTCGTGGACAGACTGGAGAGCAAGGTAGAGAAACAGAGGCTGGGAAGAGAGTTTATGCAAATCAGTCAGGAGGGCATGGAAGTATTAAATACATAGATGTTCAGATTTATCAGTTAAAAAAAACTAATATCAAGGCAACCCACAGAATGGGCTGAAAATATCTGTAAATCATACATGTACCTGATAAGGGACTTGTATGGAGAATATATAAAGAACTCCTGAAACTCAATAATTAAAGACAATTAACCCAATTACAAAATGGGCAAAGAATTTGAACAGACATTTCTCCAAAGAAGATATACAAATGGCCAATAAGCAAATGAAAAGATGCTCAACATCATTAGTCATTAAGAAAATCAAAACCACGCTGAGATACCACTTCCCACCCACTAGGAGGTTATAACACACAAAAACAGAAAATAATAAGTGTGGATGAAGCTGTAGAGACACTAAAACACTAATTCATTGATGGTGGGAATGCAAATGGTGCAGCCAGTATGAAAAACAATTTGGCAGTTCCTGAAATTGTTAAACATAGAGCTACTATATGACCCAGCATTCCCATTCCTAGAAAATGAAAGCTATGTCCACACAAAAACTTGTACATGAATGTTCAGAGCAGCATTATTCACGGTAGCCCAAAAGTGGAAACAACCCAAATGTCCGCCCGTTAATGATCAGGTAAACAAAACGTGATGTATTTCCAGCAACACTCAGCAATGGAAGAAATATTATCAGCCATCAATTCTGTGGTAAGAGGCACAGAGCTTCTTTTTGTGGTGATGATATTATTTTAAACTTAGATAGAGATGGTTGCATAACTCTGAGTTTACTATTGAATTGTATACTTTAAATGGCTGAATTTTATGTGAATTATGCCTCAATAAAGATGTTAAAAATGTAACAAAAGACACATGATAAAAGACGAAAAATAAAAGCTTGAGTTCTAAAATAGCCTAGAAGGTTCTGATCCAAACAAATAATAATATCAATCATAATAACTACATGTGAAATATCTATGTGCTAGATACTATAAAGATGTATATATTCCATCTTATTTAATTCTCCAAACCACCCTATGTTACATTCATTTTACAGATAAGTTAACAGGCTTAGAAAGGTTAGATGACTTGCCCAAGTTCATATTAATTGCAGAGCAATTTTGCATTGAAATCCCCACTACTATAGTGTGGATATGTACCAATAGATGCTTTAACGTTTTGCTCTGGCTGAAAAATAATTTCACACCTTTTAGTAGAGGGTAGGGATTTTTGATGTTTTTATGAGAAAACAAGTGAATACCATGCTTTGTTAGTCTTTGATCCAGGACCAAACATACGGCCAATTTAATTTCTGGAAACTAACAAAGGAGTGTGAAGCATTGATTCTATTTTACCTCTCAGACCAATTTACAGCATTTAACATTAGTGGTAGTCCAGGTCAGCCTCTCCTTTTTAAGGAGCCTTTCTGAAGGCTCTCTCCTCTTTGTGCTTCTACAGAATTCTTTAATGAGCTGAAACCCTCAAAAAGACTAGTCCAACCCAAGAATAAATATATAATTCTGTTCAAGTATTTGAGGCATTTAAATCTCATAAATGAATAGGAAAAAGTCAGAAAACAGACTGGGAATGGGTGTCTCATATTTCATTCTTCATTGTTGATAAATTGTTTTAAATGATCTATTCTATACCCCTGCGGTAACATAAGGAGTATACATGTACAGCACTCAAATAGACACACAAAAGGTTATTTGTAGTTCAGTCCTTTGGCAGTTAGAAACATCTTTCCCCCAAAATCAAAGTCTTCAAAATAGCTGCTGAATATCAAAGTAATCACTTCAAAACCTATTTAACTGAAGAAGTAATGGAATGAAAACCATGATATGGCGGAACCTGTGCTTCATTTGTGCATTACTTCCATGGGAAGACATTCCAAATTCCAACTCCAAAGGTCGACTTTAAAGCTCTGACACTAAGTTAGCCCCACTCTGCCTCCACACACACACTTCCTCCTCCAGCCACACAAGTCACACGGACACTCCTGCGCTCCTCCCGATCCGGGTGAGAGAGTCCCAGGGGATGCCGTGTCCAGGTGCTGAGGAAGGACTCTGGGCTCAGATGTTTGGAGGGAAGGATGTGAAGCGGCATCAATGGCCTAACAGGCAGTGAGCGGCTGTGGTCGGAGGAGCCGTCTAGTCTTTAGCCCTAGACTAAGCCAACCCCAGCCACCAGCCAAGGGCTAGATAGGGTTAAAAATTGTAAGGCTACAACAAATTATAGCCCAAATTGCAAGCAGTTTTAAAAATCAGGAATAATCACATAAAAATCTGTTTTGCTTTGTCTTGTTTTAATTTTCCTGAAAAATCAACTTCTGACAACTCCACACCCACACTCCATCTAGTAACAAGCAGCTGAGTATGAGAAGCAGGGACCCCAGTCTCAGAAGCTCACCATTTCTCTAGTCCCCACTGTGCCATGTGAGCGGCTTCCCTTATTTAGGGAAGCAGCCTGACTCTCTTAAACACAAGAGTTTGTGACTCTGGTCTGGATTTCCTACAGTGGGCAGAGTGGAGGAAATCTGAAAGGAGCCTCGCTGTTTAAAAAGATATGCAACATGGCAACCCATGTGGCTGGTGATGGAGAGAAAGGGCAAAAGGGAGGTTGGTCCTGGCCAGCAAGTGAGGTGAGGGTTGTGAGGGAGAGTTCTTATATCCATGCCAGGAATATATAATAATCTGGGACCATCATTAGGGGACCTTATACATATCCAGTATAGGCAAAAGGAAGGTTGGTCCCAGCCAGCAAGTGAGGTGAGGGTCGTGGGAGAGAGTTCTTATAACCATGCCAGGAATATATAATAATTCTGAGACCATCATTAGGGGACCTTATACATATCCAGTATAGAAATTCTTCTACTCACTTTGTTAAATATAGCAAAAAATTACCTGAAAATCTTTCTAATAACTATCCCTTAGTGGCTAAGGGCAGGACTATCACTCTCGAGGGCCTAAAATTAGAAAACTGCAGCAATCCCCTTTTTCCAGTATCAGGCCTCTGAGAAGGGGCATAACTGAGACGAGGAAGTGAAAACAACCTCTGAGGATGAGGCCCAGCCCATCCTGTGACTGTCACAGGCCATGCAAAGGCCTCGCACTACTTGCCGAGCAGATCCGAATAACTTACAAGTATAGCTAAAGGTATTCCTTGACCAAAGCAAGTTCTCTTTCTCCCGTTTCATCTGCAGTAACGTAGGGTCACTTAGTGTGTGGATAGACAGCCTCATACACATTAACAGGGCTTTGGGTCACCAGGTGGGGGCAGAATGATATATAGTGCAGCGCATTTAATGAGGTGAGGACCAGTGAACACATTCTAGAGTATTTCCATCCAATATTATAAAAACAAGGTCTCAGCACTCACAAGGTGAACTTTATATGTGAAGCAACCTATTTCCCGACAGTGCCAGATGTGAGGCGTTTCTATACTGTTTTTAAATTTAAGAACATTTTACAGAGTACTGTTCTTCGTACGCCATGGTGGCCCAGTGGAAGAACAATTACTTAGGGCTCTAAGGTTCTCCAACCACCATCAGGACTCACCTACAGCCATTCCTCCTAAGGCCCTTCTAGTTAACAGCAGCCAATTCCCCGTCACCTGCCAGTCAGGTCCTCTGTTGGCCCAAATCAGCAGCCACCATCCTGGGGATGAGCTTCTGATTACCACACTATCTACTGACCTGAGTTCTAACCCAATCAAGCCTTGGCCTCTGGAGACCTGAGGGCACATTCTGACCTGACCTTCTGACTCAAAACACTGGAGTCCTGTACCCAATCTGACCTTCACTGACCTCCGGGTTTATACTGAACCCAGATCTCTCCCTCGCTCTTTCTTGGGTCCAGGTCCCTGCGCTAAGCAATGCAGTTACAGCTGCCATCTTTACAAACCCCAACTGCACCCTTTCGGGTTTCTTAGGCCTAGATAATGGAATCCTAGATGTGAGTCATGACCAAAGGTTTAAGTATTACATAAAAATATCACATTACTACTTAAAGTTATTAGCATATTCATAAGATGCTAGGGGTTCATTTCCTTTTCTTATTATGTCTATTCTTATACTCTAAATATCCTCACCATGAGAAGACACTAATTTCAGTGAGAAAGAAAGTCTTGTTTTCATTTCTTTAGTATATTTTTCTAATTTAAAGAATAAACTTAAAAAGCATATGATATGCTTTAAATTGTTATTCTATCTTTGACTTCCAAATTAAGACATTCCTTTCTCAAATGTGTCAGGGAAAGTAAGGGTCTACCACCAGAAATTTGCATTTGCTCTCAGATGCTTTCAGTAGACTAGATGGGTGAGAAAACATTTATTTTTATTCTGCAAAGTGTTGAGGGGGCTATTTTTAACCAAAAGATATTTTATGAATACGTTGCTTTCACACTGCAGTGTTAGTACTGACAGAATTATCTTGCAGAAAAGGAGAAAGGATGCTGCTTCCCGACACATGTGCGATGGCTACTCGCAGGGTCCCTCTGAGTCCAGCACCATGTACTTCTGTTACAAAATAGCTCCATATGCTTCTTCCCCTCAAGTGCTCTTTAAAATGGGGACACTTTTAGCTTGTGGATTTGTGTGAGTTTCTTTAATAATTTCCATCCTAGAACAAGTCGCTTATGTTACAGTCTATATATAGCACTTGAGAATTAGCACAGAATAAGAGTCAGGGTGGGGGAAGGTAGAAGAGGGTAAAGTGGGGGAGGTAAATGGTGATGGAAGGAGACTTGACTTGGGGTGGTGAACACAATATAATATGCGGATGATGTATTATCGAACTGTACACCTGAAACCTACATAATTTTATTAACCAATGTCACCCCAATAAATTCAATAAAAAAGACCAAAAAAAGAAGATTCAACATTGGGATAAAGTGCAGCTCCTGGAACTGGGGTGACATCATTTTACTGAGAACGGAAAATAAAAACATCTGCATTTGCTATTTTGAAGGAACTTTCTGAGCTATCACTCAGCTATTGGCTATTTCATTCATTTACGTCTATGCTTGAAACTTTACTTTGAGGATGTTAGGAATGCTGGATGTGGCTTCCGAATATTTCAGACACGAGAGGAAAACGACCACCCTCTCATGGCAATTTCCTGATGTTACCTCTAAGCAGCACCACACTAACAACACGGGCGTGGGTGGCTGTGAGCGCTGGGGCCTACAGTTGTCCTCAGTTCCTGTGCTGTCCACACTACACCAGTTAAGGTGGCCCACACACCAAGAACTAGTTCACCCCAGCTGCTTCCTCTTATCCGCCTAATGTTACGGGCACTGTGAGAGATACTCCATTGTTCCTTAATGGGAACTAATTTTATTGTAGGCATACTCTAGTTCCACGATTATATTGTGAACCTGTAAAAGGCAGCTGGCTTCTGCTTCCAATCGGTGTTTGAGGGGAGTCAAAAGTGGCTCCACATCAGAATCGCTGGTGGGAGGTGGGAGGTGGGGGCGGGGAGGTAATTAAATACCAATGACAGGGTCTCACCCTGGACCGATAAACCACAATATTTGGAACTGGTATTTCTTACAAGCGTTCCAGATGATCCCAATATACGGTCAGGATGAGTCATGCACTGGGCTCACTATCTCTGGTCGTGTCTATTAACTGTGGATAGGGGGTGCTTTGGGCTCTGGAGAAAAACAGTGTGGGTTTAAAATCTGATTCTGACTCTAAATAGCTCTGTGACCTTGAACAAGTTAGTTAACTTCACTAAGCCAGTTTGCTTATTTGCAACATAGTGCCTACCTCAAAGGACAGGACAAGGACCACAGTTCCATTAAGACCTTATCTTGTTCTTTGGGTTTTTAGCTGTATCAAAATGTCAAGCATACAGAAGAAAACTCAGAACATAAGCCAACTGCCTAGCAGTTATCTTTTTAACTGTCTGAATATTAATGTAGCTCTAGATTTAAAATCTGCATATGACTAAGCCAGGTCAGGTATCTTACTTGTTTAAAGTGTCATCCCAACATACCAAGGTTATGGGTTTGACCCCTGGTAAGGGCACATACAGGAAGCAACCAATGAATGCATAAATAAGTGGAACAACAACAAATCAATGCATTTCTCTCTCTCAGTAAAAATCAATAAAAAATCTATATATATAAAAGCCTAAGCGACCATTCAACTGTTCAACCATTCAGCCAGTAGCTATTACGCACAATGACCAGTAGGGGACAGACACTCCAACCAGTAGAGGAGGGAGCCTGATTCCTTGCAGAATTGGCCATGAGTTAGGTAGCTGCTGGGGCCCGAATCTGCTTCACCCGCACCCCGGGCCCAGAGATCGGTTTTGGCCCGATCCCTGCAGGCCAGGCCAAGGGACCTGGTGCACGAATCTGTGCACCAGGCCTCTAGTTTAAAATAAAACACATACAATAACCATAAAATAAAATCTTCATGTCTCCGTATTTGAGAGAATGTTCCATAGCAAGCATGGCCAAGCCAAGATGTCAGTGTGAAACAGGGATAAAAAGCCAAAAGTGTGGCAAAGCCAAGGACAGATTCCAGGGAAGACTCCTCATAATGAGTAAAAGGCGGCAAAGACTGAGCCACAAAGAAACCACATCAAAAAGGGAGTCAGCAGCCAGGTACCATGTCTCACAGGTATATAAACTGGAATCCAAATTGTGATCTGCACTGAACACCTTCAGTAATTGTCAAGGAGCCAAAGTGCAGGAAATGGGAAGAACCAGACAACACCGCACATGCTGTGATCTGCTCTGCCAGGTTCCTACTGAAGGTTAATTTCGTGGGTATGCTAATGCAGTTCTTAATAAAGCTATATTTTGAGCCGAATATCTGACACCACAAATATTTGACCCATTTTAAAGGTATTTATAAGCTAAATCCAGAGAATTCAGCTTAAACTTTAGCTCATGTGGTTAACTCTAGGCTAGCAAAAAAATGTTTAAGTCTATTCAAACTCTTCTAGTTTTACCTATAGATAAGTCAAGAGATTTTAGCATATGAAGTATACAATGGTTTCAGGATGATAAATGTAAAAAACAAGCTCATCCGTATGCCATGTTTATGGGTTGGAACACTCAATATTCTTAAGACAGCCATTCTTCCCAAGGTCTATAGATTTAATGAAATGTAAATCCAAGCAGGCATTTTTTTTTAAAGAAATGGATCGGCTGATTTTAAAATTAGAGGGTGCAAAATATCTAGGGGATGCAAAATATCTAGAATAGCTAAAATGATCTTGAGTGTGGGGGAAGAATACAAAGTTAGAGGACTTGGCCTGAACCTAAAGTTTAGTGAGCTCTTAATAGAAAGTTTGCCATAATAAAACCTCATCCTGTACATAAGCATATCATTTTTTTAAAATGTCAGTTTGCTAATTACTTATAGCACATGCACATAATGCACCAAATAATAAAACTATATTTCTACTAAAACTCTATAGATACAGTCTTTCTCAGAGTGTAATCTGGGAACCATTTTAACCAGAATCATCCTTGAGGAGTTTCTTTAAAATGCGAGGGTATGGATTTCCCGCAGACATGCGAGATCAGACCCTTATGGGCTTCAGGAATTTCCATTTCTAACAAGCTTCCCAGGCTGATACTAGTGCACTCTAAAATTTGAAAATAATTCCCCTAGAATGTATTAGATGTTTCCCTCGATGGCCTCTTTCTATACTCATCTGTGGAGACCCTCTCTGAACACAATCTTGATATCAATAAAGAGGCAAGACTTACCTTCTCTGGTGGATGGTTAGTTATGAGGGCTGTAGCCCTTTCGGTAAATATGTTTGTTGAATACATATTTTCATATCCTGTTGCAACTTCCTCACCATCTCGAAAATCAAGAGCACATCGTGTGACATTCAAAGCGTTGATAAACACACAGCGTTCATGGGAATAGTAATCTTCACTACCTAGGAGATATCCTACAGCAAGAATGAGAGATGGAAGTAGTCAGCATGGCATAAAACTTGTTAAACTAATGTTCCAGTATTTAATTACCTAATGCAATCGATTACCCACGACAAAGCTAATCTGACAACAGGTTAATCAGAGCAGCATTTCTTAACATCTCTATATTTTCTAGCAGATGGCATTAAAGTATAATTGTAAAAAAATTCAAATCCACTCCTCACTAAAGTCTTTAGCATACAAGCTCTATCATGTAACTCTCAAAGTGGGTGATTCTAAGTAAATGCATTTTTAAAAAGTCAGGGTTCAAATTCAGTAAAGATGATAACATCTTAATCTTTTAAAGCTATCTAATAGCTAAAATAGTATATGGGTAATGTGATTTGTTACAAGTATTTATTCTGAGGTGATTACATAAATGAATGCAGGGATTGAATAATATTGATATTGACCTTCAAAGACTGGCTTCAAGGTTATTTATAGAAGTGGCTCTAGGAGGAATCATCTTTAGTCAGACACTGACACCCACTGGTCAAAGACACAAACCTTTCCAAACGGAGGATTTCTATACATAACAGGGCCAAATGATCAAACTAATGTGCAGCACTAAGATTAGACTTTTCTACCTATTGTGATCTCAATTTCACCCCAAATTTAAATGGCATTAACTGCCTATCTCATAATTTAGACTTAACCATGGGAGAAAATGAGTTTTCTCAACCAACAGTTGCTTCTGCAAATGTTCCATATTTTCCTAATATATTAAAACTGGAGGCCCAGTGCACGAATTCATGCAAGGGTGGGGTCCCTCTGCCTGGCTGGCGATCGGGGCTGACCAGGGCCCATCTCGCCCAGTCCCGATCAGGGCCCTTCAGGTCTGGCTGGCCAGGGAAGGACCGCAGGAAGGCTCCAGGGCATGTCTGGCCCATCTCGCCCATTCCCTATCGGCCGGACCCCAGCAGCAAGCTAACCTATCAGTTGGAGCATCTGCCCCCTGGTGGTCAGTGTGTGTTATAGGGACTGGTCAAGCGGAGGACCAATCAGTTGACTAATCGGTCGGACACTTAGCATATTAGTCTTTTATAAATAGAGATATGCTGTGCTGCATATTGTATGATGCCACTCATATAAAATGTCCATAATAGGCAAATCTACTAGAGACAAAAGCCTAGGTTAGTGAGGTCACCTAGGGCTAGTGGGGTTGGGGGAAAATAGGGAATGACTGCTAATGGGCATGTGGTTTCTTTGGGGGTGTGATGGAAATGTTCTACAATTGAATTGTGAGGACAGTGGCACAACCCTATGAATGTATTAAAAACCATTGAGTTATACACCTTAATTGGGTGAATTGCATGATAAATGAATTACACTTTGATAAAGCTTTTAAAAAGAAATAAACTGTGCTGGACCCTGAGCTATCACCTGACAAATACTGATAAACCTTAAAATGCGGATGATAAATTGGCCTAGCCCTTTCCCCAGTCCTGAATGTTTCCTATAATCACAATTAAGAGCCTTACACAGCTTACACAATAAGTCAATTCATTTTTTATTAATTTCCTCCTTTTCCATGATTCACTAAATTCATGGTTCTGAATATAGTGAACAATGGTCTTAAGATAATGTTTTAAATTGTAATTTTTCTCCTACATATATAACAAAAAGGGAAACCCAATGGGTTTGCTAATTAATATGTAATAGAGAAAGAAATGTGTCCACAAAAATAGTTTGAGCCCCTATATCTGTTCGGAGAGGGGTCGTGGCACTGGGGTTCTATTTGGGGTTTTTAATAACTACTAGGAATCAGTCCTGGAGAAAATCACTTCGGGTTCATTATAAATGTAAACTATTTTTATCATTTGGGAGAAAATATGCCTAGGATATACTTGATTAAAAGAGGATGAACTACAAATAATAAAAAGATATTACAAATAGGATTCCAGAATACAACTATGTATTCACATACTTGACCAAACTGACACCAAGCATCCATGTTACAATCACATAGAGCTTCTCTCATAAGAATGAGTCACAAATTTGAACTTACATGCTGAGCCTAAAGAAGATGGCAGCTTAGGCGTTTTGGGAGAAAAAGAGAAAATACTTTTTGAGCAGCTAAATCTCCCACGGCTCTATTTAACAGCATTATTGAGATATAATTCACATACCATACAAGTCTCCCATTTAAAGTATATAATTCAATCGTGTGCAGTGTATTCGCAGTCTTGCAACCAGCCCCATAATTATCTGACTGCTTTTTACAGAACATCAGGACCAAACAGTGATGGCAGCTGCATGTCATTACACCTTCCTTATGTGCAAGTCTCCAACCCATAGGAACGTGAGATCTGTCTGTCCATCTAAGCCCTGAATTTCTAAATATGTAACTTGTTTTTTAATAAATTTTTAAAAAATATCCATAGTTTTTCTCTTCTCACAGTATAGGTACTGGCCCATATTTTAGCAAAGACCTGACTGAAAAATTTCAAAGGGTGTACAGGCTGTTTTTTTCTTTTAGAATTTCCGAAATGACAGAGGTCTTACATCCAGTATGATCTTGCACAGCTATTTAAGGATACTCAGGATGTGTCCAGTTCACGCACAGAGAATGCCATGATTGACTAGTGATGTCTGCTAGAGAACCTGGACAGCGCAGGGCACACAAGATCTCACGTCTGAGGTCCTTGCAGCTCAACTTTAATCCTCATTCAACAAGCGCTACAGAGCTACCTGCTTCGACTGCATTGTTTGGGCCCCATGAAATCACTTTTACTGAAATGCACTTTGGTGCTCTGGCCCCAGCTTGAATAAGAGAAAATGCCTCAGGAAACATCTGTAAGAAAACCACCACTTTATTATTAAAATGATGTCTTTGAGGACGCTCTCCACCTTACCTTCTCCCAAAGGAGGAATTTCTCTTAGGTCTAAGAGCCAGAAAATGCTTTACTCTTCCTGAACATCTGGTTTCCATTTATCTTATAAATAATGTGACTCTTATAGACTTACCCTTTTTTTCTTTTGCTTTGGACATAAAAAATTTCAACTCTCAGAGTTGAATGTGAAGCCCACCTACTACAATCATGCAGTGGTTTTCTTAATTTTGTGCCAAGCAACTGTTCCATCTTTTTTCTATTTGTCCTAATTTTTTATTCTATTTATTTGTAAATGTTTTATGCTGAAATATGTATTCCTTTTCAGATATGGCAAGTTGAAAATAAATGAATATATATAAAAAGGAAGGTAGGTAGCGAAATAGCTAGATAGAAAGAGCAGTATGAAAAAGAACCTGGCAAAGATATATAGCCACTGTCAAAATAAACAGGTTGTTAATTAAGACGGCTCTGAACAGATTTAAAGAGGGCACATTTAAAAATAAACTTTAGGCTTCATGTTATTTATTATAGAGCTCTCAAGTTCATAAGATACTTATAATTTCTTATTATCCTTCCTATTACTATCTGTACTTTTCCTCAGATTTTATTTTTTTATCTATTTCCCCCAATCTAGTGATTTCAAAAACAGATCTGTAAGAAAGGGAGAAGAATGCCAATGGAAAAGAATCTTCTCCACCATCTTTAAAAAACAAACAAACAAACAAAAAACCTCTAAACACAGCTCACAGGGAGAAAAAAAATATTCCACACCTTAGTGAAGGAAATATTCTTGTATTGGGTTTTGCTTGCAATTAAAAAAAAAATCATTTGTAACCCCTTTTGATAGTAAGGTTCTCTAAGAGTACAACGGTCTGGGATGTGAAGGTAGCAAATTTTCCAAAGGCTCCAACGTGGCATTAAGTCACCTGGCAAAGGAAACTGCCTCCCTGTGGGGTCATGAGCCACATTATGGAGGTGGCATTAGACAGTGGCCCCACGGTGGTGCTGACTGGCTCACTCTGTGTTCAAGTTTCCAGTTACAGCATTTCATTCGATCGCACGTGGGTGTGTTTTATGAGATGGCTGCAGTCAGTCTGAGTTGTTAAAGCAACATGTGCATTTCCATTACCAAAGTAGGTATCAAATCCTCGGCGGGTTGGAAGGCATTCTTTCCGGTACATTCCCAGGTGCCACTTTCCGACCATGTGGGTAGTGTAGCCTGCTTCTTTTAGGAGCTGGGGCAGAAGTTTTTCATCCAGAGGAACGCAGCTGGGCTGACAGGCCCAGATTATTTGGTGCTGTAAACCCGTGTGGATCTTAAAGAGATAAACAAAATTATGAATTAATGGTGTTGAAATATTCTGAACAAGCAGATAAAATGGCTGCCTAATTTACTGGACACATTGGCAGTACAGGACTGTTTCTGTATTCCTGCACTGGCTTAATGCTATTTTGTTTTTAAATCCTAACCCGAGGACACAATTTTTTTATTGATTTGAGAGAGGAAAAAAACATGGATGTGAGAGAGAAACATCCATCAGTCGCCTCCCATACGCCCCAACCAGGGATGGAACCTGAAGCTTAGAGACGTGCCCTGATGGGGAATCAAACCCACCATCCTTTAGTGTATGGGATAACCCCCCAACTAGCTCAACCACATCAGCCAGGGCTGGCTTAAAGCTCTTTTTGAAGGCACCTTACTCACTTAGTCAAATAAGTTAATGGACATAAAAAGGAATTGAAAAAAAAAAAAAAAACAAGTAAAAGCACTCTAACAAACATTAGATACTGTTAATAAACATTTATCAAGTCACTACATTAGAAACCATTAACTTAAGTTTTCACTTCCTATCTCAAAAAGGTAGCCATAATAAGAGGTGTGGACCTATCAAAAAAAATTGTTCTAATATCCGTACACACGAGAAGTTAGTGTTTAATTAGAAGGAACTTCTGTAGAAACATACCATCTTCCAAAACTGAATCAAAAAGAAACAGAAAATATGAACAAATTGATTACAACCAATTAAATCAAAGCAGAAAAAAAAAAAAACTTCCAACAAACAAAAGTCCTGGACCAGATAGCTTCACACGTGAATTTTATCAAACATTCAAAGAACTAACACCTATCTCAAACTATTCCAAAAAAGTCAAAAGGAGAGAAGACTCCCAGACTCATTTTATAAGGCCAATACTATCCTAATTCTAAAACCAGATAAAGACACTACAAAGAAAGAAAATTATAGGCCAATATCCCTGATGAATATAGATGCAAAAGTTCTCAACAAAATATTAGCAAATCAAATTCAGCAATACATTAAAAACATTATGTCAAGTGGGATCGCCTCTGCGGGGCGATCGGGGAGCGACCGACAGGGCAATCTCGGGACCCCCCACTGGCACCCACCTTGGCTGGCCTGGGGCCTGTGGGCTGGGGGCAGCTGCCCCCTGGTGGTCAGTGTGCATCATAGTGACCAGTCCTTCTGTCGTTTGGTCGATTTGCATATTAGGCTTTTATTATATAGGATAGTACTGGAAGTCCTAGCTACAGCAATCAGACAAGACAAAGAAATAAAAAGCACCCAAATGGGCCCTAGCTGGTTTGGCTCGGTGGATAGAGCGTCGGCCTGTGGACTGAAGGGTCCCAGGTTCAATTCCAGTCAAGGGCATGTACCTTGGTTGCAGGCACATCCCCAGTAGGGGGTGTGCAGGAGGCAGCTGATCGATGTTTTTCTCTCATCGATGTTTCTAACTCTCTATCCCTCTCCCTTCCTCTCTGTAAAAAAATCAGTAAAATATATTTTTTAAAAAGCACCCAAATGGGAAAGGAAGAAGTAAAACTGTCATTATTTGCAGATAGCATGATACTGTATATAGAGAACCTTAAAGATTCCACCAAAAACTATTAGGTCTGATAAATGAATTTAGTTAAGTAGCAGGATACAAAATAAATATTCAGAAATTGGTTGCACTTTTATACACTGTGCCGCGCTCAGCATGGCCAGAGGTGAACCTGAGGGGGGTGGGGGGGTGAAGGATTAAAGAAGACAGATAAGAAAATAAAGCTGGGGCTAGGTGGGACACTGCTCTTGGATGGAGAGACAGTGCCACAGCTTGCAAACCGAGTCTTTATTTTATAGCCAGATTCCATGAGGCAAAGTAAGAGTGTGGTCAAGATGTTTACAATATTCTCCCGGGGTTTGAATCTACTCAATTACATGCACCTGAACTCTATCAAGCTTTGTTTTGGCAGCACTTGCTGCACCTCCCACAGCCTAACTCACTTAGCCACCTGGGACCACAGGTTCGGACCATAAGGTCAAGCTTACAACTATAGCCTTTGGCTGTAATTGTGCTGGGAGGGCTTTGCCCTCCAAGCTGGGACTTACATGTGGCTTTGCCACGAGAGGACCATACCCTGTCATTAGTCTGAGGCTTGAACCTGTCCAAATGCTATAGCCACTCTCCACAATACACCAATAAAACAAACTATCAAAAAGGGAAACTAAGGAAACAATCCCAGCCCTAGCCCGTTTTCTCAGTGGTAGGAGCTCTGGGCCCCTTCCCCCTGCCCCAAATGAAGGGTCACAGGTTCGATTCAGGTAAAGGGCATATTCTTGGTTGCAAGCTTGATCCCTGGCCCCAACTGGGCCGCATGCAGGAGCAACCAATCGATGTGTCTCTCTCACATTGATGTTTCTCTCCCTCTGTCTCTCTCCCTGGTTTCTACTCTCTCTAAAAAGCAATGGAAAAAATATCCTCCTCAGAGAACCAAGAGGACAGCGTAGGCAAATGTCTATACTCACTGCCTCCCACAACCACATCAACCACCACAGGTGCGGCTGGCCAGGGAGGGACCATGAGAGGTTGGCTCCAGGGCATGTCCAGCCCATCTCGCCCAGTCCCGCCCTGCCGGCCACCTTCTAGTTAATTTCCTTTCAATGTGCACAAATCCATGCACCAGGGCACTAGTAATTAATAAAAGGTAAAAAACAAAATGTGTTTGCAAATGATTTACTTCCTTTTATTAAAGAATAGCACAAAGCTCTATCATCAAGCACATACTAAACACACAACAGTTACCATGGTAATAACTTAAGCATTGTTGTAACAGATCACACCCTCTCACCTAGAGGAGCTGGGGTGGCATTGTAGAGAACATGCACTAAGACTGGGAGTGCGGTGTGGTGCGTATGAACTTCAGGTGGGTAACTGGAGCTCAGGTATATGGTTCTGCTGGTACTGCTAGGTGCTGGCATCATTGCTTCCGTCAGGGTCAAATACTCCCACCAGACAGATTCACAGAGTTTTGTCGTTTTGTTTTAAATACATACTAGTAGCAATAAACAGACACAACATAGAGACCAAACCAACAAACAAAAACCAAACCCTTTCAAACTCAATCTTTCCCTCCCCCCTAATTTATTATAAGCTACTTACTATTAAAGAGCCTTCTCATAAGCTTGGATATTGTTTTGAATTTCATTGTTTTGGTGTGTCTTTTGAGCCAGAACTGCACCTGCTATTGCTTGATTTCACACCTTTCTACACCCCCCTAAGAGAACCTGAGGAATAACTTAAGTGTTAAGGTAAAGTGGGTTTATTTGGATGGTGATGGATACATTTGCTATCCTGTTTGTGGCGACAGTTTCCCAGGTATATACATATCAAAATGCATCATATTGTATGCTTTAAATATGTGCAGTTTATTTTATATGTCAATCACATCTCAAAAAGCCATTTAAAAATAAAAGTGAGTTAAGTGTTCCAGTGAGATTTTTTTAAAATTCTTAATCAATGGGATATTTTTTCCCATTGATTTTCAGAGAGAATGGAAAGGAAGGCAGAAGGAAGAGGGGAGAGAGAGAGAGAGAGAGAGAGAGAGAGAGAGAGAGAGAGAAGAAACATCGATCAGAGAGAGAGAAGAAACATCGATCTGAGAGAGTCACATAGATGGGTTATTTCCCACACACAGCCCAGGTCTGGGAATTGAACCTGCAACCCAGGTACTCACCCTTGACCGGGAATTGAAGCCTCAACCCCTTGGTGCGAAGGCTGATGCTCTAACCACTGAGAAGTACTAGCCAGGGCTGTTCCAGTGAGATTTTTGTGCCTCTCCTGGAAATAACTGATACCTACTGTGGGTATGCGGCAGATGCCTTCCATCTGCCCTCCAAATCCACATTCTGCCTCTGTCCTGCTCTCCATCCAGGAAGCTGACCTTGGGGACCACATCAAAGGACTCCCTTACCTCCTGGCTGCTGATTGGGTTCAGCCCGGGGGGAGCTCTGACAGGAGACTGGAGGCCGGGAAGCGATGAGTGGCCCCGGGGCTGTCGGCCTTTCTGCTCTACAAGTCGCTCTCCTAGGTCTTGGAGGTTCCCTTTCCTTTCCTTCCTTTCGCTCTAGGGGTAGAAATAGCTCCACTGGGTTATACACTACCCCTCCCATCCCCTCATACATTCACACCTTTTAAATAGTCCTTTTGTAAGTAAAACCCCCCTAAATTATTCTAATTTGAATGTGCCATCCCTTCCAGCTGGGACTGTGAATGATAAGGACATTACAATAACCATAGTGAGAAAGGGAAACATTTCTCTCAAAACACACACACACACACACACACACCCCAGATCACAGAAGGATCCTGTCTGTCCGTCTATGGCTAACGCTAGAAGTTTATCAACAGAAAATTAATCCTGGGTTCAAAAACTTCATAACATATACCAGCTGGCAACAGAGCAGGATAATGATAACATTTTATGGAAAGGCCCAGTGGAGATAAATGCTGTGTGCAAGTTTCTCACACGGAACGCTCATCCATCGCAGGCAGAGAAGGAACTCTGACGGCTGTATGGCAGTACCAAGGGGTGCAGTGCGATCCGGTCTCCTAGGCCGCAGGCACCCAGCCAGGTGGTCAGCTGAAGCCTGCTTCTATTATCTGCAATCATATGGGGCAGGGAATTTGTTCCTTTCAGTTCCTGAGAATTTATTTGACAGCATTTTTATGGCATGACTGGGAGTGGAAGCCAAAATCTGGATGCCAGCCAAAAAACATGTTTTTGGTCTGTGCGAACACTATTTGAAGTAAGGAAGCCATAATGTGTAGAGAAGCAGTAAACAGGCAAATGCTGAGCTGGTTCCAACCCAGCACTTCCGTTTAGCACAGAATTACAGAGCCACACCATGCTTCATGGGGCAGGATGGTAACAGCACACCAAGAGGAATCAAAAGGAAAAAATGAACACCCCCCTTCTAAATGCTACAGCATCTAAACAATTCCACTCGAACACCCATCTTCAATGAGAGGATGTGTAAAGGGAGAGGGTCCTATAGTTAATACATGAAAGTTCAGAGGGATTTAGTCTCTCTATCTACCATGGGTAGCTGTCCCTTCTTCATTAAACCAAATCCTCTCTCAAAAACCAGCTTCTCCTAGCCCTGGCTGGGTTTGCTCAGTGGATAGAGCATCGGCCCGTGGACTGAAGGGTCCCAGGTTTGATTCCCACTAGGGCACAAGCCCTGGTTGCAGGTCCGATCCCCAGTAGGGGGCATGCAGGAGGCAGCTGATCAATGATTCTCTCTCATTGTTGATATTTTTATCTCTCTCTCCCTCTCTTTACCTTTCTGAAATCAATAAAAATATATTTCAAACAACCAGCTTCTCCTAAAATTTTACTTGACCATCAAGATTCCCTCTGCAAAGGCCAAGGGTTTGCAAATTCGGAGAAGGCCCTGGCTTGTCTCTGGGTTCTTTTTGTGAGATAACTGATGAGAAATCCTTGTTTACATGTTCTGTTGCACACAAAATTCTTTTGATCCTGTGGGTTATCCTGTCCTCTGCAGACCTAAGAAGATACAAGCAGTGTGTCTCATGAGCTTAAAAGAGAAAAACCAATCTTCTGGACCCAACCTCTTGGACGAGGAGGGGAAGAGACGAGGCAGCTTCCACATCAGAATCTCTTACAATCCCTCTTTCAGAGGTCCAGGCGGTCTACTAATTAACTGCCTCTCTGGAAGCTCAAAGCACAATATTTCAGCTACACTTACAATAAACTCTCCCGGGGACTAGATCAACCTCCACTACACCCATGACAATGAATGCTCTCTCCTCACCTCCACAGTGCTGAGGTAACACCCGGCTGAACAGAATGAAGGTTCTGTCCTGTCAGTGTGACTTGTACAAGATGAACTCATACCCTCATTGCACCTGTGTAATTGTGCAACACCTCCTGCCACACGATTTGAAAATTCAGAAAAATGGGCAAGCTCTCCCGCTCCACTTTACACAACAGAGAGCCTAGAGGGAAGCTTCGTGATGGGAACATATCACAGAACAGGAGTTCAGGAAATCCAGCCGGTGCCGTGGCCAGGACACTATACCACTCTCGCCACCTGAGGGTTTATTCCTGGAGATGCCCTACAGAACCAATGGGTAGTGGAGACTCTGCTCCCTCCCCACTTAAGCCTTCTCAAAAGCGGTCAGCTGCCCGGGCTGCTGAAGCCAAGAGCTACAGACACACATTATGTGTGCTAGGGGCCTGGCTCTGCCATCTGGCCTGGTCCTGCAGAACTCAGGCTGCAGAACTGGCTGGTGTCACTGACAGCTTTAAGGGTCTATTTATTTTGGTGTCAATTAGCAAAGAGTAAAAATCTCTGACTAAACCCACGAAGGGATGTTGTTTGCAAAAAGAATAAACAAGGCAAAAACTGTTTTCAGTGCCTTCCTCTGTTTAAATTATGAATCCTGCCAAAAGCCCAAAATGAAAAGGGAGGAAAATATGGAAGAAAAATAATTTTTAGTAAAGTGATATGATTAAAGAAACAAAAACAAAGCGATTGCCAGACAGGAACAGCTTATGCTCAAAGGGATTCTTGAAATAACTTCAGAAATCAACCAACAAAATAAACCCTATAAGTCGATGGGTCATATTCCACTCAGCCTCACACTTATTTATTTCCTTGTTTCCAATTACTTGGGAAGCAAAATATGGAATTATTTATCTAAAATATCATCGATACTTATAGACTAAGGTCTCCAGATGCCCCTTGCCTTCTGAGAATGCCTCGTGACTCTAAAGGACACCTGGCTTCAGGGAAAACAAAAGACACATTGGAGCAAGCCACCCAGGGTCCCTGCTTCGGAACCGCGATGTGGTTTCAGTGAGTGGCCATCTTGCTTGTTACTATGGACCTAATGCATTCTTCTTCCTCCCGCAAAGAGTCAGGAATGGAGACTAATGAGTGCTTTACCTCCGGAGGTGCCTATGGCCTCTGGACTACAGGGTCCTCTTCTCTCTCACTCCTTGGATGCCTTGGCCAGGTCCTATGAACACTCCCAATTAGTGACATGTAGCCTTCCCCGAGCACTCCACCCATTTCTTCCAGCTCTTTTCTCCTCTTTTCAGTCTTTTCTTCCCCATATTCATTGCCATGTATACAAAGAATGCCACATGGCACTTCATGGTGGTTCCTTTTCTAATCTTAGAGTCCAGGAGAGACTGACCAGGGACAGGAATCCACAGAGAGGCAAGCATGTGGGAGGGTGATAAACAATGGCAGGCAGGGCACTGAGAGCAGTGAGGAAAAGCAGCAGGGGGATGAGGGTGTCCTCGGGCAGAACTCCAGTCTCCTTGCCAAGCCATACAGTATGCAGAACCCAGTCCTACTTGCAGCCATGGGTCTTATCTGCTCACATTCTTAAAGCAGACTTGAAGCAAAAGTAAAAAAAAAAAACAAACAAAAAAAAACCTACCCACAGTGCTCTGCACAGCCTCCTTCCTTATATTTTCTGTCCAAGGTTCTGCTTCAGGGGTGAGTGAAAAGCTGTGAAAGTGTCTTGTCTGTTTATCGATGTGATTAAGAGAAATGTGGCTGGGTCCCTTAAGAACGAAACCTTGGAGTCATCTTTCATTGCTTCTATTCTCTGCCAAGGTTTATAGAGTTCTGGCGGAGTGGTCCCCTCAGTGCCCAAGGTAAGAATGTTCCCAGGTGAGGGCCAAAGTCACTTTACTTTTTTCCCAAAAGGAAGTGTTTCCACTAAGGCCTACCACTTTTGTTACCCTTTAATCTTCATAATTTCTTAAAAAGGAAGCAAGGGCATTAGCAACGACTTGTCAACCCTAAGCAGTTAAGACAGTGAGCTCCTTCGGGGAATGCACAGGTGTTAAAGTACTGGCACATTCATTCATTTAGTTGTTCAGCACTGAGTGCTTCTCCAGGCCGGAGAGAAGGAAGGCAATCTAGTGGAGAAGTCTGACCTGAGAACAAAACCACCACCATGCTTAAAAAGTGTACTAGTGCAGCAATATAATGAGTAGTTTGTGTTGAATAAGGTCAATTTGTAAGAATATGGAAATTTAGTATTTTCGAGTCTTCGACTTGAACTACAAGCAGCGTACAAATTCTATTAGAAAAGCTGAAAGACTTTTGTTTGCTTATTTAACCACTTTTATAAACATCTTTATTACATGTGTTATTTTATTAAAATAAATTTGATGCATAATATTGTGTAAATTTAAGATGTACCACTTGTTAATCTCATACATTTAAACATTGTGATCTGATTGCACTGCAGTGATAATTAACACCTCCATTGCATTACAAAATGATCCCTTCCTTTTAGTGATTATAATCATTAAGTTCTAGTCTCTGAGCAAGTTTGATGATTATAATACAACTAGAGGCCCAATGCACAAATTTGTGCACGGGTGGAGTCCTTGGGGTGGCCTGCGGAGATTGGGCCCCAGCTCACAGCCCCAGCCTCGCAGCCCCAGCTTGGGCCCTCAGCCTCCCAGCCCCGCAGCCCCACCTTGGCCTGGCACCACCCCCTCACCTGCTCCACCATCCTGCCTGCGGGGCAATCGATCAGGGCTGGGCCCCCAGCCCAGCTCCCTCAGTGCCTAGATGCCAGGTGGTGGCCCCGCCCCCCACCCTGCTGGTCACCATCTGCGGGGTAATCAGGCCCCCCTCTTGCACCTGCCTTGACCTGGCGCCGCCCACTCACCTGCTCCACCATCTCGCCGTCCTGCTCTTGTTGGGGCCCATTGGGGCCGGCAGCACCTCCATTGCCACCTGCTGCCAGCGCCACATCACCAATGCCCATATAGGGTCCAGCAGTGCCTCCACTGCCGCCTCCTGCCAGCACCACATCGCCAACACCCGCCATGTTCTGCGCTGCCCCCTGGTGGTCAGCGCACGTCATAGCGAGTGGTCAAACTCCCAGTCAAATGACCGCCCGAGGGGACAATCTGCATATTAGGCTTTTATTATATAGGATAGTGTGGACTACATTTACTTATACTG
Organism: Myotis brandtii; assembly: GCF_000412655.1. Taxonomy (NCBI): domain Eukaryota; kingdom Metazoa; phylum Chordata; class Mammalia; order Chiroptera; family Vespertilionidae; genus Myotis; species Myotis brandtii. The sequence continues at coordinate 19,574,926 of NW_005353967.1, forward strand.
TGCATTAGATTTCTAGGTCTTGTGTTACTACTTGTTCCTAATTTGTACCATTAACCAGCATCTGTCTTATCTCCCTACCCCTTTAAGGATTTTTAAATTAATATATGTATATTTTTTAAAATCTTTATTGTTGAAAGTATTACATATGTCTTCTTCCCCTCCCCCACTGACCTCTCCCACCCCCCACCACCCCAGGCCTTCACCACCCTATTGTCTGTGTCTATGGGTTATGCATATATGCATGAGTTCATTGGTTGATCTCTTCCCCCTTCCTCCCCTGCCTCCCCTCTGAGGTTTGACAGTCTATTTGATGCTTCTATGTCTCTGGGTCTATTTTTGTTCATCAGATTCCACATATGAGTGAGATCATGTGATATTTATCTTTCTCTGACTGGCTTATTTCGTTTAGCATAATGCTCTCCAGGTCCATCCATGTTGCAAATTGTAAGAGTTCTTTCTTTTTTACAGCTACATAGTATTCCACTGTGTAGATGTACCATAGTTTTTTAATCCACTCATCTGCTGATGGGCATTTAGGCTGTTTCCAAATCTTAGCTATGGTGAATTGCACTGCTATGAACATAGGGGTGAACATATCCTTTCTGATTGGTGTTTCTGATCTCTTAAGATATATTCCTAGAAGTGGGATCACTGGGTCAAATGGTAGTTCCATTTTTAAAGGGAACCCTCATACACTGCTGGTGGGAATGCAGACTGGTACAGCTTCTGTAGAAAACAGTATGAAGTTTCCTCAAAAAGTAAATCAATATTTTTAATCTTGAGAATTTAAACAAGGGGAAAGTAAATGTAAAATCTATTTCATTATATGCATAACATGCCTTCACAGGACACCAAGAAACTAAGAAATGGGCTACCTATGGGAAGATAGGAAGAAGGGACAGGATGAAAAGATCTTTTTTTTTCCATATATATATATCTTTTTAAATGTTTTGTATTTGAAACTTTTTAATGTATTTCCTTATATTAAAAATATGTTTAATTCTAACCAGAATTACATGTATACAACAAATGCCACATGGCATTTTATTGTGATTTCTTAAAATATATTAATTTGGAACATTAGAAATATTCTTTAGTAAATAGTAGCCTTCAATGTAACACTACTATGAAAACCGAAACAAGTTTTAATCTTTCATCATGAGCAGACAGTACTAGTATTAGGTACAGGGAGACCCTGCCTCCCTCTCTGGGCTCTTACCTGCTTGGCATCCCTCCTTCACTCAGCCATGGTGGCCTTCTCCCCATTCCTAGAAGGAGCTCTCTCCAGCCTCTGGGCCTTTACTTTGATAGTCCCTCCCTCTGTGTTAAACTCTGTTTCCCAGGATCTTTCCATGGCTGACTCCTCTCTTCATTCAGGCCGTTGCCTATATCACCTTCTTGGAGATTCCTTCCTGAGTCACGATTCCTTGCCCTGCTTTGTTTTCTTCCCCATATTTATTGCCATGCCATTCAAATTCACCTTACTCATTTGTTTGTGTGTATTTCAGCCCCCCTCTTGATAACTGCTTCCCCCACCAGACTATAAGCACTAGGCAATCCAGAGTGTATACCACAATGGCAGCAAAAATAGTTGCTCAATAAAAATCTGTGGAATGAAAGAATGAATGAATGCATGCATTACAATTAATGGTGATAGGCTGAAAGCTATCTAAAATCTGGAATAAAAAGATGTCCACTATTACCACTTCTATTTGACAATGTACTGAAGGTTCTACTCAGAGCAATTAGGCAACAAAATGAAATGAAAGGTATTCAGATCGGTAAGGAAGAAGTAAAACTATTTCTATTTGTAGATGACAGGATCTTGTAGAGAAAATCATAAAGAGCATGTACACACACACACACACACACACACACACACACACTTAGAACTAATAAGTTCCATAAGGTTGCAGGATATACATTAATACATAACTATCACTTGCATTTCTATATACTAGCAATGAACAATTGACAGTAAAATTAAGAAAACAATTCCATTCACAACAGATAAAAAAAAGAGAAAAACTTAGAAATACGTGGAAAAAAAAAAGAAAAGAAGTTCAAGATTTGTAGGCTGAAAACTACGAAACATTGTTGAAAGAAATTAAAGAAGACCTAAATAGAAAGACATCTCATATTCATAGATTGGAAGGCCTATATTGTTAAGGTACTACTCCTCCTCAATGAATTTACAGATCAATACAATCCCTATCAAAATTCAGAAATGGACAAGTTTGATCCTAAAATTAATATACAAGGGGCCCAGAATAGCCAAAACAATCTTGAAAAAGGACAAAATTGAAGAACTCACACTTCCTGATTCAGAAACCTACCACAAAGCTACAGTAATCAAGACAGCTTGGTACTGATATAAGCATAAACATTAGATCAAACCCATATACCTATGGTCAATTGATTTTTGACAAGGATACAAAGACCATTCAATGGGGGAAAAATAGTCTTTTCAACAAATGGTGCTGGAACAATTGGACATCCATATGTACCCACATACTTCAAAAAAACATACAAAAATTAACTAAAAATGGATCAAAGACATAAATGTAAGAGCTGAAACCATAATATTTTTAGAAGAAAACATAGAAGCCTTTGTACATTGAATTAGACTGTTTTTTTAGATATAACAACAAAAGTACAACCAAAGAAAAGTAAATAAATGGAAATACACCGAAATTTAAAACTTTTTTATATAAAAGGCCACCATCAAAAAGGTAAAAAGACAACCCACAGAATAGAAGAAAATAATTGCAAATTATATATCTGGAAAAGGTTTAATGTGCAGAATATATAGAGAACTTTTACAACTCAACACTAAAAAGACAAATAACAATTAAAAAGTAAACAGAGGATATGAGTAGATATTTCTCCATATAAAAAGAGAAGAAGGGAAAGTTTACATATGTATTTTTTTGTATATGAATAAAATACATTTTACATAATTCATATTGCATTGTTTGCCTGCAAAGATGGGGAACTGGATATCTAAGGAAGAGAATGTTTGTATAGTTAGGAAAAGATTTTCACTATAAGCCCTTTTGTAACTTTTGAGTTTTTAAGCCATGTGAATGTATTTTCTAATCCAAAATAAATAAATAAAATATAGATTTTAGCCCTAACCAGTTTGGCTCAGTGGATAGAGTTTCGGCCTGCGGACTGAAAGGTCCCAGCTTTGATTCCGGTCATGGGCATGTACCTTGGTTGCGGGCACATCCCCAGTAGGAGGTGTGCAGGAGGCAGCTGATCCATGTTTCTCTCTCATCGATGTTTCTAACTCTCTATCCCTCTCCCTTCCTTTCTGTAAAAAATAAAAAAAATATATTCAAATATATATATATATTTAAATATTTTAAAAATAATGAATGAATGAGTCATATAGGGCTGTGGGAAGAACACTGGCCTAAGTTTACAGAAACCTGAATTCTAGTTTACAGAAACCTGAATATCAGTCTCCTTTTCTCCCTTTCCAAAACTCTATGAATTTTTTAAACAAAGCATGTAGACTTAAGAAAGGTTCATATGTGAGGATTCTGAACAATTAAAGGTCTAAACAGAAAAGTTTGAATTCATGTTTTTGTTTGAACAAGTTTCTAGCAGCAGAACAAGCAGCTGGAGTGCCCTGTCAGTGTTGAGCAAAGTTAATCTCTCCTTCTATCAGTAGGTGGCGATAGTGAGTATCAAAATGTTCAAGCCACACTTGCTCTAATGGACACAAGAGCCTTAGAAATTTAGAGCCTTAGAGTTCAGCTCAGTTCCCATATTTTCCAGAAGTGAGGTCAAAGTCTGAAGACTGACTGACATGGCAAAGAATGAAATCCACATCTCATAATTTTTAACTGTTCCACTCAACTAAATACTTTAGTAAGCTAAAAAACTACAACTCCGAACTTCTTGGGAATATAAAGTTCCACCAGTCAGTCTAGGCTTGCTTATCACCTTATGCTTTTCTTTTCTAATCGAAAGTCAAATGATTATGGGAAGAGGGAGTTTCTAAAATTTAGAGTCTAAATGTTAAAGCATGGTTGCTAAATTTACAGATGTGGCTATTAATTAGTTCTTTAAGTACCTAATTTTAAAATAAAAATATTTTCCTCATTTTATTGTCTAAAATTATGCACAACACATGACTTATTTAAGAAATTAAACTTTTCTCCCTATTTTCATTTTACATAGGCAATTCCTAACCTGAAATGTATGGTGGGTGAATTTTTTTTATTATTGAAATGTTGAGGAACAACCTAAATGTCCAAAAATAATAGAGATCATTCAGGAAATATTTTTAATAATTCTGAGTAGCAATATAGTGTAGTGGTTACGCAGCCACACTGCCCAGTTCAAATCCTGGTTCACCACTTACTTGCCTTGTGCTATTGAGCAAGTTTCTTAACATTTTGAGCCTCAATTTCCTTGTTATCAAATAGGACTGATAACAGTAATACTTCATTGGGTTTCTGTGAGAATGTATCCAAGTGCTCAGGACAGTACCAATATGTAGTATCTGAGGACAATGAGGCTTCTTAACCCTTTGAGAAACAGTGATTCCTTTAAAAGAGGATGCTTGCTAACTCAAGGTAATTTCTAATTGGGTCTCATAAACTCTATGAGAATAAAACAGAAGAAACGTCAAACAAAATGCTTGGGGAGGCTGGCTTTGGAATATCCAGCTTCTAGCCTGCATTCACTTCTTAACTACAGGGTACTCTAAATATGCATGGGGGATTTTTGTGTGTGTTTTTCCCCCCAGATGAAATGTTGGTGACTGGTGGGGGAGGATGTTAAGGGACAGGACGAAAGCAGCCAATTATATGAACAAGTTTTTGAAGTGCGGTATTTGCTTTCCTGTTCAAGTCTGTTGGAAGGGAGGAAGTTAGAGAAATGAATGGCCCTCCCATTCTTCTGAAATTTGAGTTTAGTTCTCTTGCTTCAGAGCAAATGCAGAACCATTTTGGGCAGACTTTGCCTTCCCTCCTTTCCCTTCTTGTTTAAATACCCCGTTAGTCCTACAAAGCATCCTGGGTAAGATCTGCATCACAACTGATATTCCTGATTATACTTAGCAGCCAAAGTTGGAACTGTGGCCAGTACTCAGGTCTGGTGGTGAAGGGAACCATCCTTTATCTCCATGGCAAACCCTGGCTACGGCTACTTCTCAGACTGTAGTACAACTCTCTTTTCTGTTTCTAGAAGTCTTCAGACCACTGTGGAAATCTTTATTACAAGTGGACTCTCCCTTTTCTTGATTTCAGGGCAACATGAGGCTAGGGTGGATCTGACAGGCTACAGGAACACAGATTTGGGAGGGCAAGATTCAAGAATATCCCCTGTGAAATATGCTTATTAAATAGACAGTACATCTACCTATATGAAGGTATGCATGTGATCTCAAACAGTTCCCATTTATTGTACTTAATATGGTCATGATAACATCAGGATCTTACAAAAAATGTCAATCATATTCAGATTAAGAAAAAAGGTCCAATTTTAGAGGTGTGAGATAACTAGTGGGTGCAGGAAAGGCATGAGCCCAGCTTAAGTACTTTCTAGCTGTGTGATTCTGAACATGTCATGGATCTGTGGTAGGTAGGTAGACAGACATGAGCAGAGCAAGGAGGACGGGCCAGGTCCAGAAGGTCACCATGGCAGAAAGCCTAGCAGCAGACACTTGTGAGATGGGACCTTGTCCCCAGGGTAACTTTTCCTACCCCAGCATCTTGCTGGCCATGCAGTTTAGACCCCCTCACCTTTCCTCCCTAGGGATAACTTCTAGGCCTCGGTGGTTTCAGCTCCAGGCCTAACAAAGCAGCAAGACCAGAGCCAGCTGTGATGACTAATGACCCCCTCCCCTAGAGCTGACCAATCAGTAGAGACCAGGACCCTGAAAAGACACATCTGGAAAACCGATGAATATTCTATTGAGATCCTCCCCTGGGACTTCCCCTAAAATCCCCTTCAGAGCATTGAGGACAGGGACCCTGGCCCAGGAGCGTGCCAGTGCCTTTTCCTTTCACCCTCCCTCCTCCTCCCCTCAACCCTCACCCAGGTGAGTTACCTTTACCTTCTTCATTCCTAAGCACCACGGGCGGGCCCTTCTTTCACCTCTGCAACTTATTTCCTAAACCCATCTCTTCTACCAGTCACTTCTCCCACCTCTGATTTTCTAAATAAACGTTCTCTTATAATGAATCTTGGCTCCTATCAGACCCCAGTGGTCTAACACCTGTTGCCTTTCTCCGAGCTGCCAACAGAACCTCTATAGCAGTGGTTCTCAACCTTGGCTGCACATTAGAATCACCTGGGAATCTTTTTAAAATCCTGATTTCTGGGCCTCATCCTCCGGAAATTCTGTTTCTTTGTTACTAATGTTGTGGCCTCACCCCATAACAAAGAAACAGAATTTCCGGAGGATGAGGCCCAGAAATCAGGATTTTAAAAAGATTCCCAGGTGATTCTAATGTGCAGCCAAGGTTGAGAACCACTGCTTTATAGGTTGTTTCATTTGTAAAGGGGATTAAAAATAACAGTTACCTCGTGATCTGTTTCAAGAATTAACTTTAAAAACAGTATAGCAGCCCTGGCCCTGTTGGCTGGTACACCAAAAGGTTGTGGGTTTGATTCCTGGTCAGGGCACATACTTAGGTTGCGGGTAAGAGAGGCAACCGATTGTTGTTTCTCTCTTCCTCTCTCTCTCTCTCTCACACACACACATTAAAAAACAAATAACAACAAAAAATTGTCCTCGGGTAAGGGGTGAGATTAGGATTAAAATAAATAATAAAAACAGTAAAGCAGCCCTGGCCAGGTAGCTCAGTTGGTAAGAGCATCGTCCCTATATGCCAAGTTTGCATTTCAATCCCTGGTCAAAGCACATACAAGAAAGAACCAATGAACGCATAAATAAGAGGAATATCAAATCGATGCCGCCTCTCTCTCTAAAATCAATCAATAAAATAATAAAGCAGTAAAGCACTATGCAAATGTTCTTGATATTCTTAATTATCTAACATATATGCACACTCTACAAGTATACTTTTCTCTATTAACTAGAGAAGTTTTTAAGAGATAATGATGCTCAGAGAGGTTATGGATACAGGTTAAATCTGAAATGTCAGCAGCCCAAGAAACTGGAAAACATTAGTCTCTGGTCGGACAGTCCCAACCCATGACGGCTGGGATCCCAGGGGACCAGAGTCCTCCCCACTGAGGGCGCTCGCACTTGAACTCGGCCCCAGGTTCGCGCTGCCCCCCTCTCACTGCCACACCGGCGCCCGCCAGCTCCCTCTCCATCCTCCCAGAACCCTCCACCCCGACCATCGGAAAACGAAACACCGAAAACCCACCCGAAGAGGCGGGGCGAAGGGGTGGGGAACGCGGGTCGCCCGGG
>NW_005353967.1:19582989-19591095 GCF_000412655.1 Myotis brandtii
AGCTGGGGCGCTGCTGCCGGCGCCGGGACACCGCGTTGATGCTCGGAGGCGGCTAAGATCGCTGACCTTTCCAGCTATGAACTGGGCACCGTGGCATCCTAACACAGGAACCGATTTGTCCTTAACAGCTTACAAAGCATTTTCAAGCCCGTTCCAGATCTGGCAGCTAGGAATTATAATGCCCGTTTGTTTTTGTTTTGTTTTGTTTTGTTTTTCAGAATAAACCATCTTGTAGTTGGTTGAGCCTAAACTCAGTTCTGTCTCCAGATCCTGAGCTACGATGTTGCAGCGGTTCTCAACCTGTGGGTCGCGACCCCTCTGGCGGTGGAACGACCCTTTCACAGGGGTTGCCTAAGACCATCCTGCATATCAGATATTTGCATTACGATTCATAACAGTAGCAACATTACAGTTATGAAGTAGCAACGAAAATAATTTTATGGTTGGGTCACAACATGAGGAACTGTATTTAAAGGGCCAGAAGGTTGAGAACCACTGTGAGGGAGAATCTTTTCTAGCAAGAGTCCAGCCTCGTCTGGGTGGGAGGGCGGTGAGGCAGTAGTCTAAAAAATTATGTTTCAGATTTTGTTTGTGAATATGGTACTCTTGTGAAGCCATTTCCTCCCCACTAGCAAAAAGGGGGTTCAACACACACTCCGACTGCACAGCGCCCTTTTGAAGGTGCAGTTTTACTTGGGCCTCCCAGGGAGTTGTTTGGGGGCACTGTGTGGGCATTCAGTAGCTCATTAGCTTGTCCAGATATGAGCCCCTTCAGAGCTGGCTCCCCAACAATCAAGTAGTAAACCAAAAAACTATAGTATCTCATTTGCCTGAAATAATCTGTAAATGGAAGGAGAAATTCCTTTAACCACATGCTCATTGAATGGGGAAGTTAGCCTTATGACCAGTATGTTCCCATTGCCACCAAGACTTTCTGCATATGCCATGCCTGGAGATAGATAATAACAGTCTGTAGTAGGGTAAAAAAATTAGGCACTGCATCCCTTCAGGGCAATGAATCTGATTCCATGGGAGTTATTTTACAGCTTTATAAGTTGTAGATAACTGATAGCAATGGAAACTAATTTTTGTTTACACTTATGCAAACGAATTCTATCCAGTGGAATGACCCCCATCTCCACCCTCACCCTCACCTCCATCCTCACCCCCATTACCATGGAAAAAACAGTTTTTACCTCCACTTGCACATTTAATATTCCTGATCTGTTCTTTGGATTGTCCTTTGAACTGGTTTAACACTGTACCAGTTTCCTCATTAATGAGTTAACTAAAATATTTAACATCTATTCATTTTCATATCTGTATAAAGGTCATGATTTCATCTTTTTTTGAAAACTATCCTTTAATACATTGAATGTTTCCCTTTTACATACATAGTTTTTTTCTTTGCGTGAAGTAGATTAGTTTATAGTACATCCACTTTTTGACTGGTAAATCAATAAAATTTAGCAGGAAAATATTTAAATGTAGCTTTAAAAAGAATAATTTTAAAGAGCTGTTTGACTCTCATTATGTTAGGACTTGGAAATTCCATGTGAAGAAGACCCTTTAGGAAACCATGAAGGACTGAGAATTTTTAACTATGGCCCTTGCATGTCCTTCTCTCCCGTAACTGTTCCTGATAAAAATCTCATTGCCCAATCCATGGCTGCTAATCTGCAGCAACTGCTTCTGAAACTAGCTAAACTTGCAATGAGCTTTCTCATGTCCTTCATTTTCAAATAAAAGCTTATTCCAGCAGTGCTCTGGAAGTGTGCAAATGAGTTAATTAAAAAGTGTTCATCTGTATATCAAACACAATAATGTGCATGACAAACTAGTTATTGTAAACTTTCTCAGTTGGAGTTTGTCCGATATTTCCCAATGATTAGACTTAGGTTATGGGTTTGTGCAGAAATATCACAAGAGTGATATTGTATGTTCTTGCTGCTACATAGTAAGAGGTACATGATGTTGATTTGCACTATTATTTGAACACTTTGCTCAGGTGGCCATTTCTCCACTGCAAAGTTACTATTTTACCCTTGGCATTAATAAGTATTTTATGGGGAGATATTTTTTTTAAATATATTTTGTTGATTTTTTACAGAGAGGAAGGGAGAGGGACAGAGAGTTAGAAACATCGATGAGAGAGAAACATCCATCAGCTGCCTCCTGCACATCCCCCACTGGGGATGTGCCCGCAACCAAGGTACATGCCCTTGACCAGAATCGAACCTGGGACCCTTCAGTCCACAGGCTGACGCTCTATCCAATGAGCCAAACCGATTAGGGCTATGGGGAGATATTTTGAGAATATGTGTATATTGTATTATTCTTAAAACGTTTGCTTATTCTAATATCCACTAGTTCTTCTTGCTTCAATAAATCAGTATGGTTGACAAATGATGATTTTCTAAATCAGTCATTCCTTCTTTATCTATTACTTGCCTTTCTACTGTAAAGAACTTTCCCTCTCCCCACTTATTTATTTATATCACCATGAACTCATTGATTCTTCTTTCCATCAATATGCTATAATACTTTGCTATAATTATTTCAGTGTGCAAATTTCCTTGAGTTGGGCAGTGGGAGCCTCTTCAGTCTGGCGCTTACATCCTTTTGGCATGTCCTCTTTAATCCTTACTTTTTGATACAACAAAATAGTCTAGATTCATCTTGTACTTTTCCTTCCCCAACCCTGGAATCAGACATTTCTCCAAGGAACCTTGGTTCCTTTTCATAGAGGGTGGCACCTAGAAACCAAGATTTGTGCTATAGGTGTGCTCATTGCTACTGGGCTGTCATTGCTTCGAGGCTCTCTCACTAGACAAAGATAGGAACTAGATGTATGTAGGTATACACAAACACATATACATAAGTATATATACACACCTACATACTACATTGATACACATCTGTAGAAAAAACCTCTAGTTCATAGTGAATACCTTCAATTCTATTTCTCCCTTTACATAGGTGTATGGGTTGTACCAATTTTCATTATCTCCAGCTATTAAAAAGTACTATATTTTTTTTCATTTTTTTTCCAACCTGATATGAGAAATAGCATCTCTGGATAGTTTATATTTGTTATTAAATTCCTCTTATTATGAGTAAGGTTAAACATTTTTTCATATGCTGAAGGGTCATTTTTACATCATTTTTGTGAATTGTGTCATTTTTTAAATTGGTTTTGGGGTATTTTTCCCCTCAATTTTAAGAGTTCTTTATATATTAGAGATATTACCTAACTGTAAAATACATCACAAATATTTTCTCCCAGTTTGTCAATTGTCAAACATTGTATTATGGTGTTTTTTACATGCCAAAGTTTGTGTGTGTGTGTGTTTTTTTAATGTAGTCAAATTTATCAACATTTTCTTGTATTGCATCTGGACTTGAGTCATAGAATTTCCTTACACCAAAGTTAAAGTAAAATTCAACCGTGTTTTCTTCTAGGACTTGTATGGTTTCAGATTTAGCATTTAGTTCCCTGATCTATTGGCATTTATTTTTGTGCATGATGTGACATATAGATCTAATTTTATCTTTTCCCAAATGATTATCCAGTTGTCCCAGCACCACTCATAAGAAAATAAAGACGTCTGTCTTTGCTCTAGTGATATGAGATGCCACCTTTATCATATGCTTAATTTCTATATATACTTGGGTCGATTTCTGGGCTTCCTGTTCTATTCCACTGGCCTCTCTGTTGACTCATGCACCAGTACACACTGTTTCAGTTACAGGCATTACAATATTTTTAAGGTATTGTAAGAATAGTGACTCCTTAAAGCTTTATATTTTTAATGTTTTCCTGGCTGTTTCTACATATTTATTTTCTTGAAAATACATTAAATTTATAAATTAAGGGCAACTGAAATCTTTTATGATACTAAGTTGTATCTAAAAACAAATGTTAACTTTTATTAAGGCCTACTTTTTAAATTAAAAATGTTTTTTTTAGAGACAGAGGAAGGGGGAGAAGGAGAGAGAGAAACATCAATTTGCTGCTGCACTTATGCATCCATTGGTTGCTTCTCTTATGTGCCCTGATCAGGATCGAATCCACAACCCTGACAGGGGACAGGGCTCTAACCAACTGAGCTACCTGGCCAGAGACTATTAAAGTCTATGTTTGAATCTTTTAAAAGCGTTTTAAAATTTTCTCATATCAATTTTGTGCCTTTCTTGTTAAATTTATTCCTAAATATTGTATCTTTTCTGTTGCTATTGAAAGGGGGCTTTTTCTACCATTGTATCTTTTAACAGGTTATTATTTGTGGAAATGAAGGCTACTGATTTCTGTGTGGTAACTTATATTTCACCAAGTACTGAATTATTTTACTCTTTGAGTTAGTGTAATCATTGATTTTATTTTAGGGTTTTCCCAGTACGTAATCTTATCAGAAAAAACAACAACCTTCCAATTAGTTCAAAGATGCAAAAGTTAGGATGGAAATCAAAGCAGCTCCCAATTCACAACTGGGTATAAAAGTTGATTGTTTGGTAGGAGGGGTGCTTGGAACTTGGGATATATATTTTTTGTATGGAAAGAATCTTATACATGGCTTTTATTCTAACCTACACAAAACCTATTTAACCCATAGTTAAAATCTTATTCCTAACGTCCATAAGAAAAGACCAACAACCTAATGTTTAAGTGGGCATTTACAGGAACATAATAGTTTATAGCAAAGGAAATATAGTCCAGCCAGTGTGGCTTAGTTGGTTGAGCATTGTCTCATGCACCAGGAGGTTGCCAGTTCGATTCCCAGTCAGGACATATGCCCAGGATGCGGGCTCAATCCCCACTATGGGGTGTGCAGGAGGCAGCTGATTGATGTTTCTCTCTCATCCATGTTTCTATCTCTCTCTCCCTCTTTCTTCCTCTCTCTAAAATCAATAACAACATATTTTTTTTAAAAAAATGTAAGTGGTCATTAAATACATGAATAGATATTCAATATCATCAAAAGGAGAAATACAAATTAAAACTTCAGTAATATAACATGGATTCTAGTGATAGCACAAGGCTTTGAGTAGGGTGTAAAGAAACAAGCCCTCTTATATATTAATCACATAAATGAAATTTAACACAACCTCTAAGGCAAACATTATGCCTATATGTCAAAATGCACATACACTTTAACCAACAAATCCAGTTGTATGAATTTATCCTCCAAATATACTCAATGTAAGAAACTTTATATACATCAAGATATTCATTTTAGCCTTATTTTTATTAGAAAAAGACAAATAGTAGAGCCTGGTCAAATTAATTATGGGATACTAAACAATCGATTAAAATGATGGTATGGAATAATATTCAAGATATACCCTTAAATTTTAAAAGTTAAGCAAAGAACTATGTATGGTATGCTTTCATTTGCTTAAAAATATATGTACATATGTATGTGTGTGTATATATATATATATATATATACATATACACACACACACACATACATATATATATATATATATATACTCATATATTGAGAGAGATGCTTACATATTTATAGAGTATCTTAAGGATACAGAAGAAAGAATAGCATTAGTTATCTCTGGGTAGACTGGTTAACTAAGGACAGGTATAGGAGAGAGACTATAACTTTTCACTATATGTCCTTTATGCCTTCTAAATTTTAAGTCTGGGCATATATTATCTATTTCTAATAACATTTTGTTAATAGTAATATTAACATAATTTACATTTAAACAAAAAGTAAAATGCACTGTGAGAACAGAGTGCCAAGAATAAATATCCCTCAATGAACATGTTTGGAAAGCCCAAAGGCCATACACTAAGAAAATCACATAGATGCTCTTGTCTCTTGGTTTCTCCAGTTTGCAGTGCCCCTGGTTCTTGGCATGGTGCTAACTGGCTATAAGCTATGCTCAGAAGTCAGGATACCTGTGTTTCAATGCTTCCCTCAACCTGTTTTTGGTTCAGTGCCTTTGAAATGGTAACTATTGCACACAAAGTTTAAGCAATTTTAAACACTCTCTAAATGCTTAACCGTTGCAGTAGAGATAAGGATGGCAAGAGGTCTTTCTTAGAAAACCTGAAATTCACTAACTAAATGTGGTAAATTGTGGTTGGTGTTACTCATTGCCCCATTTACTACCCTGAATAGTCCAGAAGGAGATAGACTCAAACATCAGAAAGAATAGCCAAACTTTGTTACTTTAGATGCCAGCTATGAAAGTATTTTCACAATACATGTGGAAACTGATCTAGAATGGATTTGTTTCTACCATATCTGAGTGAGGCGGGGGGAGAGGACCTTCTTAAAGGCCTGTAAGGTCATATATTGGACTTACAGATGAGTGTTCTCCTAGTAGTCATAAGCATAAGTCATAACCACTCTCAGAGCTAACTACTAAAGGGTGTCCCAAAATTCACGCAAGAAGTAATTTTGATAGAAAACACAGGTTTATAATTAAAAATTGGAAATTTTTTATTGATTCATAAAGTATACTGTATAGGGGTATTTATGGAATAGCATATTGGGTAAATGGATTATCATGTCGCGATAGTGAGCACCATTAACTGCTATTGCCTGAGCAGCCGCATTTCGAAGAATGGTCCGATGATGCCTCCAGCCCAAAATCCACACCAAACAGTGACACGTTGTAGATGCATTTGTTTCTCAACAATCACTCGTGGATTTTCTGAACCCCAAATGCGACAATTTTGTCAATTAACCAAGCCATCAAGATGAAAATGAGCCTCATCGCTGAAGATGATTTTGTTCGAAAAATCAGCATCCATTTGTTGTTGTTCCATAATCCATTCAACGAACTCTATTCACTGTGTGTGGTCAGTAGGCTTCAGTTCTTGAGTCAATTGAACTTTGTAAGCATGAAGATGCAAATCTTTCGTGAGAATATGCTGTAGAGAGCTTCTCGAAATATCCAATTCTTGACCATGGTGACAAAATGATGTCCCTGGACTCTGAGCAACACTCTCACGAACTGCTTCGATGTTTTGTGTTGAACGACTTGTTGAAGGATGGCCAGAGTGTTTAAGATCACTAATTGATCCAGTCTCCCTAAATTTTTTAATTAATCTCTTCACAGTTGATGAAGTTAAATCACTATTCCGACCATATTTTGCACGAAAATTGCGAACTGTAGCTGCCAAACCTTCATTATTTTTAAAATATTGCTCAACAATGAAAACGCATTGTTCTTTTGTGTAGCGCTCCATTTTTAATAACCCTGAACTGTCAGCTGTCATGCTATCTCTTTTTTTGTTGGCAACACTTTACGGCACAAATGGTGTAAAATTCAAATCTTGCGTGAATTTTGGGACACCCTTTATCACTGCGTTAACAATCATCAAAGTTCCAAGCACACAGGAAGCTCATTCTCTGAAAGAAGCATCTTCAGTTTAGTGTTGGTTTTGTTTTGTGCGTTGGTGTATGTGTGTGTGAGTTAGGAGGAAAGGGTCAGATTAAAAAAAGGAGATGAAAGATTTCTTTTAGCTCTCATATTCTCCAACTTTCAGAAATTGATAATCTGGATAAACAACGGCTTGGGGCCAACTCGAATTGAAACTCCTTTGACCCCCTCATCCTGTCCATTGTTTATCACCTCCTACCTCCTTAAAACCAACAAGGCAAGAGTAGAGAGTGGAAATAGTACCATATAAAGAGATTTTGGAGAGAGAAACCAAGATGGCGGCATAGGTAGACACCTGAAATTGCTGCCTCGCACAACCACTTCAAAAATACAACTAAAAGACAAAAAGAACATCATCCAGAACCACAGGAAGGCTGGCTGAGTGGAAATTCTACAACTAGAAGGAAAGAGAAAAGCACACTGAGACTCAGAGGAGGTGCGGAAGTAAAATGCAGAGGTATGGAGGCGCGTGCAGAAAGGGCTAGCAACTGTGGACACTGTTGTCTTTTTCAATCGGGAGGGAGACACGAGCTCCTGACTGCTCTGAACTCCAGTTCCGGGCGAGTCTCTGGGGACCCAGACTCATACCGGCAGAAACTGGACTATCTGGCAGCGGGCAGAACTCGAGGGAGGCTTTCTCTCAGAGGTGCTTGTAGCGATTACCGCGGGACACTGAGACCCGGGGCCTCTTAG
>NW_005353967.1:19592894-19603651 GCF_000412655.1 Myotis brandtii
GAAGAGGGTGGGGTGGGAACCGGGTGGAGGGGAGCTATGGGGGGAAAAAAGAGGAACAATTGTAATAATCTGAACAATAAAGATTTAATTTTTTTTAAAAAAAGATATTTTGGCATAGCATTTTTTGTGTATGAGATCACACAAAAGTGCACATCAGTCAATGGATTCTCAGAAAGTGAACGCACCCATGTAACCACCAAGTTAACAGATCAAGAAACAGGATGTTGCTGTTGCACTTTGTCTCACTTCTTCATTCCTTCTCCTTCCTTTTCACACAACCTAAGCCTTCATGTTCACACAATATTTATTATATACAACTGAATTGTATTCATGTTTTCTGTACTGAACTTTTTACATCATACACCAATTTCTTAAGCAGTTCTAAGCTCTTTTCAATCATGCTTAAATATCTCAACCAATGTGACCACTGTATTTAAAATAGTCATATGTATGACCAAGAAGGTAAGAATCTATTCTTGCTAGATAAGAAAGTTTTATATATACATAGCTTTTAAAAAGTGAAACGTGTACATAGTTTTTTAAAATGTTAAGTTAAAGAGGCATACAGCGAAAAGTAAGTCTCAACACCTCCTAGAAATACTAGTGTATTAGGCCATGCCACAACTTCCCTCCATCCTAAGTAGACATGTTTGCATCTCTTGACCTGACCCCTTTGGCCAGGGCTGAACGGATTATGTTTGTGTTGTACGATGGTCATTGTCTATTGCTATATAATCCATTTCACGATCTTCCTCTGCTCTGCTCTGCTCTGTATCACAGGAGAGGTCAAATCCTATAAACTACATGTCCCAGGCTCCTTTACCTCCTTAGCTCCAGTTAGGTTCAGCAAATGGGAGGTGCTGGTAAGAGCCGGGAGAATGGGAGGAAGAGAGAAGTCAGGGTGTTACTTCCATTCATTCTGCTTTGGGTAGCATCTTCAGCAGCATAGCTGTATCTCTTCTGTGGTTCCAGCTCCCACTGGCAGCTCCTCTGTCTATGGTCCAATATCACCTTGGCAGCCCCTCAGGGCATTCCTTCCTGGTTCTCCAGGTTAAGTTCCCTCCTTTGACCTACCTGTGAGAAGTTAGTCACATGGAGAGGCCCATGGAGAGACAAACTCTGCCAGCCCCAGCTGTTACAGTCACCCTTGGTGAAAAGCCAGACATGTGAATGAAGCAGCCATCTTAGCTAGTGAGATGACCAGATTAAGTGAGGATCACTTTTTAAAAAACCCTACCTTTTTCATATGACACAACTATTTTTTAGTAATCATTATGAAATAAAATGAATAATAATGACCAGAAGAGAAATTTAAAGGGTGAAAATATTCTCCTATAATAGTAAGAAACAACAACAAATGAATAAGAAAAATAGACATAAAATAAATACTTTGGTACAAAAAAGCAAGAGGTTAATATTTTTAAATTAATGTTTTTTAAAATATATTTGAATTGATTTCAGAGAGGAAGGGAAAAGGAGAGATAGAAACATCAATGATGAGAGAGAATCATTGATCACTTGCTTCCTATATGCCCCACACTGGGGACTGAGACCACAACCTGGGCATATGCCCTGACCAGGAATTATACCATTTCCTCCTGGTTCATAGGTCAACACTCAACCACTGAGCCATGCTGGCTGGGCAAAATTAATGTTTTTTTAAAAAGGGAAATATATCTACATATTGAGCTGTTGTGATAAATTGGTCTACTGGCTGTAAGTAATAAAGTCACCTTTTCTGTTTTTAAGCCTTAAGCTTTGCAGTGACTTCACTGAAATGAATCTTCTTCATATATTAATGTTTAATAGATGGCAGAGCCAGATTTGTCCAGTTATCTTTGCACATAGTTGATTGCAGAACATTTAAAGCTTTTAATTTCTAAAGCTTCTTTTACATGACCAACAGATGTACCAGTAATTAGAAAAAGACTTTAACATAATGATAAGTTTGGCAGAGATTCATAAAAATGTCCTTTAACAACAAACTCCAGAAATTGCAGTACTGTCTACATCTCTGTTCCCTTGGGAACAATCATAGTAACTTTCAAATATCTCTTAGTTAAAATTTTTCCACTGAAATATCCTTATCAGAAAATCTATCATACATTTCTATTATATACTAGAAGCCCGGTGCACAAAATTCATGCATGGGTAGGGTCCCTGGGCCTGGCCGGTGATCAGAGCCGATCTGTAGGGAAACCGGTGGGGCAACTAGGGAGCCCCTGCTGGCACCCACATTGGCCGGCCTGGCGCCGCCCACTGGATGGCCAAGCCCCCACCACTGCCGCTGGTCGCCTCCCTCTGCAGGGTAACTGGAGGGACAATCAGGGGGCCACCGCTGGCATCTGCCTTGGCCCTCCCCTGCCAGCCTGATCTCACCCCCAACTGCTTTCCCCTGCCAGCCTGATTGCCCCTAACCACCTCTGCCTCGGCCCCCACCACCGTGGCTTTGTCTGGAAGGATGTCTGGAAGAATGTCCGGAAGATATCCAGTCTAATTAGCATATTACCCTTTTATTAGTATAGATAATGTAGTATCTATAAACTACTGGCCTATTCTAAAGATTCACTGATGGCAGAGAGAAGACAGGATGATCATTTTAATTTTTATATGAAGATCATCAGACAAAAGGATAATTAACTGAATTTTTGGTTCCCTGCTTTTTTGAGACCTTGGCTAAAGGATGCTATTTCCCAATTGAAACTTTCTTCTTTTCATAGCTGATGTGTTCCCTAATGTCCACCTTTCTTTTTGCTCAATTCAAATATGCACAAAATCCTCACACTAAAATTCCCAAATCTAATCTGTCTCCTATTCAATGTCCCACACAGCTTACTTTAAAATATTTTTTTCTGTCACCTTTCCTATCTGTAGAAAAGGATAAAGACAGGTTAGTTTGGATGTGACCATTAGTAACATAACATCCATAAACATTTTGAGAATGTGTGGACTGGAAATGCTTTGACAGTTCCAAGAAGCTTTCCAAGCTCAAGAGAAGCAAGTGTCCGTCATTCGCCATCATATCCTTGAGAACTTTTTTCTAAGCTGTAGACACAGCTCCCGCAGACTCTAGGGTGCTTTCAGGCATGCCAGGTGTTTGCTGTTCACAGCCGACACTAGTCCTGGGCCCACGCCTTTGAGGCCTGAGTACATGGTTCACCTCCCAGAAGCTGCGGGTTTTAGGAGGCTCTTTTGAGTCAGGGTTCTCACCTAAGAACTGGCTGCTAGCAGTCGGGAGTGAGAGCTGTAAGGACGGGTCTTTCACTCTCTCCGTCCCACTCAGGGCCCCTCTGCTTGTCAGGAGCTCACCTTGCCCAAGGCTCCAAGGCTTCTCTTTCCACATATCTTTTCATCTCCAGCTTTTAGTGCTGATCAGTTTACTCTCTGGGGGTTCACAGTTCAAATTTATTCGGAGAAAAATCTGGTTAACTTGGCTCATCTTTCCATTGCCAAGTTATTTGTAGGTCATAGGTCAAACCTAGGCCACACACTGGCTGGGTGGAAGTGGGGTGCTAGGGTGACCTGAAAAACCAAATAGCACCTAACACATAACAAAGAAGGAATGGGGCAACTTCTGAAGGAAATCAGGATGTAAATTTCTTTTATATACTGTGGATAGGGTTTCTTTAAATGTTTAATATTCATCTCAACATTCCATTCTTTTATTGATTTGTTTTAGTGCTCTATTAACTGCATGACATGAATTCAATGCTGTACTTTCATTATTGCCTCTTGTTATTATAGTGTAAAAAAAAAAAGAACCTAGAAGAGCCTATCTTGCAGAAGAGGAATTCAGAGATAGTAAGTGAATATCCCAAGGTTACAGGGCTACAGAAAGGCAGAAAATGAGAATAGGGATCTCTTGATTCCCATTCAACATCATTAACCAGCACCTAATACCAGAACTAAGATATAAGGTCTGGATAATGCTTGATAATTAGGAAATGTTTGTTACCAAGAGGATTTCCTCCTTTTCTTATTTAAGAGGACATTCCAAAGAGAAATAAATGGCATGTTGAGGTGTTCTAATATATAATTACTGTTATGAAACACTTAAAATGCAAACTTGACACCTTTTCAAAACTTGTAAGAAATTATTTGAAAATGTGTAATAATTACAGAATCTTATCACGCTTTTTTGAATACCTAAGAAAAGTTCAATAAATGTGTAATAAGTATATAATAAATTATAAATGATCAACTACCTTTTATAAAAAATGTGACTTACTCAGTCAACTAAAGCCAAATAATTTCAAGAAGTATATCAAAGATGCATTTCTAAATGAATTTGTTTTCTTGCTGTACACAACTTTTAAGCTCTTGTTTGACCTGATTTGTCAAATACTTTGTGAAATGATATTCAGAACAGCACAGAGTGATGTCAACTTGCATTAATTCTTTCCCAAAGAGAGGTGTTCAGTATTCAAACTGTGTTTGTACTGGCACAACCTATTTATATTTCAGCTTCATTTCAGAAGGTTTACAAGTATTGCTTCCTTTGAAAGACTGTTCTTTTTTTTTTGCAATTTCTCTTCTAAAACAACCTTTGAAAGGACAATAATAATGTCCCATAAAGCTGCTTTCAGGGAAGTTATTAAGAAAATAAATATTTCAGAGAACTGAATAAAATGTAATATATTAATATAAAATTATACTATTTTCAACAAAGATATATTATGAGAAATTAAAATTATTCCTTATCAACTAAGAAAATATTTCTCAATGCAGTAAATCCATTAACAGTATTGCATTTGTTTTTATGTAAAACATAATTTATTAATTTGTTTTCATCTAATAAAAACCATATGTATATGTTCCTAAAATTCTGCTAATTCTTTTAATTCTGTTATATTTCAGCTTCATTTCAGAAGGTTTACAAGTATTGCTTCCTTTGAAAGACTGTTCTTTTTTTTTGCAATTTCTCTTCTAAAACAACCTTTGAAAGGACAATAATAATGTCCCATAAAGCTGCTTTCAGGGAAGTTATTAAGAAAATAAATATTTCAGAGAACTGAATAAAATGTAATATATTAATATAAAATTATACTATTTTCAACAAAGATATATTATGAGAAATTAAAATTATTCCTTATCAACTAAGAAAATATTTCTCAATGCAGTAAATCCATTAACAGTATTGCATTTGTTTTTATGTAAAACATAATTTATTAATTTGTTTTCATCTAATAAAAACCATATGTATATGTTCCTAAAATTCTGCTAATTCTTTTAATTCTGTTGTAACAATGATTGTATATTAATTAGCAAATGCCAAGATATTTTACTGATTGAATTTTATAAGAAACAATATAGGATAATAAAAATGGTCATTTCCAATTTCTTCATTTGAAACAACAATGGCAAGCACTAATCAATTATTCTATCTTGCTGAGGAAACAGGAGAAAGATTTTAAGATTCTAAATCTGGATTTTGATGATTTTGAAATGAATCCTTGGTTTCCTGTTCCCACAAATCAATTATAATTTTGAGTACAGTCATGTAGCAACCATAATTCAGTTGACTGCTGAAGGTCTTTTTCAAATTTTGTCCTTTCCACCTTTTTTCTGAAGTCGGTTTCTGGTTGGTTCCGTCAATACCAAGGGTTCTTGAATGATGATTGCTGGGTAATGTTTGCCTAGTAGTTCAACTTCCACTTGTTGTCCCACCTTACTCAGCTCTACAGGGACGTATGCAAAAGCCAGGCTCTTCTGGATGCTGTAACTGTAGCTTCCAGAGGTCGTGTTGCCAACCACCTGAAAAACAAGACCCAGCGATCTTCAGCAGCCGGGTCACAGCTCTGTGCTCCCCCTCCCGATGGAAACACGTTATAGACTCAACTCACAAATAAGTCTGTGGGTATAACACCAGGAGGAGAACTTCACGTTTTTGAGAAAAATTAATGAAAATGTACAAATTCTGAAAAATAATTCTCAAAGTATATGTCTATATTACTTTGACATTTTTTATTTTTAAATAATAACATCTAGTGTTTTAATGCCTGGCAGTATTTTGCTCGTTTCATGCCAAGAAATCTAATAGGAAGAAGAATTTAAATTATTGCCATACTGTTTGATAATAGAAGAGAATTTTTTTAAAGTTTAAATGAAAATTCTCTTCTATTATCAAACAGTATGGCAATAATAAGTAAATGGGGAAAAATCTAAAAACCCAAATGCAAACTTAGTTAACTATCCCTGAGGGGGTTCAGAAAACGTGCTCAAAATGGTGCTCAATTAAACTACTTATTAATATATAGTCAATGGGTTCTAGTCGGTTGCTCAGTGATTAGAGCATTGGCCCATGGATTGAAGAGTTTTGGGTTCTAGTCCAGTCAAGGGTACATACCTTGTTTGCAGACTCGATCTCTGGCCCCAGGCAGGGCACATTCGGGAGGCAACCAATCAATGTGTCTCTCTTACATCAATGTTTCTCTGTCTCTCCCTCTCCTTCCCCTCTCTCTAAAAGTCAATGGAAAAAATATCCTTGGGTGAGGATTAATAAAAAAACAAAAACCAAACAATTATCTCTCTCTCTCTCTCTCTCTTTCTCTCTCTCTCTATAGATATAGATATAGATAGTCAATAGGAAGTGAATATTCCTTATGACTTACAACTAGCATTTAACAATTCCAGGCAATTGCTAGGCACTTAAATAAATGTTAACTTTTACCCTCTCTAGCTCTACTCTGTACATTCTAGAGAACTAGCAGAGGCCTAGTTCCAGCCTCGTCAAGGAATTAACAGAGATACAAGAAAATATAACACGAAATCAAGACTGTCAACATAATGAAGCCAGGATTTGTTCTACACTTTCAAGGAGGTGAAACTAGATAGGTCGAGATGGAGGATGACAACTTTTCAGGATGAGTGGAGACATAGGCAGGAACAATCCAAATTAAGGAGGATGAAACAGGATAACTTGGGAAGGCAAAACAGGAGAAGAAAACAAAGCTTTAAGCTACAAAATAAAGAAATAAATCTATAAAACAATCCTGATTAGAAGATAAGAAGATTAGTGGAAACCAGATCTAAAGGAAAGTTTGAAAGGGAAGGAAAAGCAGATTAAAATGTAAATACATATGTCAGGTTAAAATGCCACATTTAAAAATGTAAAAGGAAGACAACAAAAGCAAAACCTGGTTTTCAGCCCTGCTCCACACGGCTTCTCCTGGCTGCACACATGCACGAATCCTCCAGCCTCCCAGAGAGCTGGTGACCCCAAACATTCATGGACCTGCATCAGCCTGGTGGTCATTCAGCTGCCTCCGCAAGGAACCCACTAGTCAACCGTCTTACGAGAGTGTATCTAGTCTTTTAGATGCTACACTTTTATGACCTTAAATATAGACTCCTATCTCTGCAGCCCTAGTTGTTAACTATCTCGTTGAAATCCCAAATCAGAAGCTCTCCATATCATTTCCCAACTTGTTATGGTGAGCACTAACTGGTTGGTTAAAAACAAACAAACAAACAAACATCAATGTATTCGTTAGTAAAGGCTTCTCTCTTGCAGATTATTAACTGCCCAAGTATTGCTGAGATAACACACATTTTCTCCTTTAGATCATAGATAAGTGATCTAAGACAGCGATCTGGGTCAGGGAGGTTGGAGTTTTAATCATTGCTTTCTGAAAGTCTTTCTTGGTAACTTCGGTTTCACTTCCCAGTCTGTAAAACAGAGATCTGTGTCTGAATTCTTGGGAAAGTTAACCTGACTTGCTTGGGCGTCTTAAGAAAACAGGAAGAGGCCTGGGCAAGTCCCCTAACTCACGGGGTCAAAACCCCACAATCACTCTGAGACTGTGTACACCATTTCCTCAGGACTTCCTAGCTCTTAAAATCCCAGCAGTGATTTCTGCATTAGTAAGTTAAAGAAATAATATATTTATTTTGTGAATACTATTTAAAGACATTTATCAAATGCTTTGTTTTCTGCTACTTTCATTTCTCCTTTAATTTCTCTCTAACCGAGGAGTTAGTAGCCCAGAGTATTTTAGAAGTCTGGCCTTTCCTTTTATCCTATTACTAAACAGCCAGGAAAAGATTTTATTCTAGCATACATCTTATGTTGTTTCTACCTTAAAATCCTCCATATTCAATTAAATTAATTGCTTGTTTTTTATCAGCAATTCCCAAGAACAACCTGCCCACACCCTCTGCCTAGGACACACTCACTCTCATATTCTTTTGAAATCAAACACTGGCCTCCTTTTTACCAATGTGAACAAGCCTCTTTTATTTTTACCCTTTTCTCATTCTTCTCTTATGAGACTTGAAGACACCTCTAACTGACATAGAGAAGATAACATGGTAAATAGCCTTTGAAAGCGGTCACATAATTTAAACTGGATGCTATATTGTAGTGTTTTTGCTGCATTTTAGTTTATGAATAATGAAAAATATGACTTTCTAAATTCTCAAACTTACTTCTCCATAAACTTCTTCTTCAAAACTTACTTACCAGCAAAGCTGCTTTTATAACTAATGAAACCCCTTCCCATTCCCAACTTTGGGCCTTATTTTTTTTTTTTTAATATACTTTACTGATTTTTTACAGAGAGGAAGGGAGAGGGATAGAGAGTTAGAAACATCCATGAGAGAGAAACATGGATCAGCTGCCTCCTGCACACCCCCTACTGGGGATGTGCCCGCAACCAAGGTACATGCCCTTGACCAGAATCGAACCTGGGACTCTTCAGGCCACAGGCCGACGCTCTAGCCACTGAGCCAAACTGGTCAGGGCTTAATTTTTTTTTTAAATAAACCTTATTTAAAATTATAATCCCTCTGTCCACCACTGCCCTTCTCCCAGTTGGGCTTTATTTTCCCTCAGGGTACTAATCACTCTCTGACATGCCACTTATTTAATTTATTATGTTCATTGTCTCTCTCTCCTTCCCCTGGAATCTAAACTCCATGGAATTCTTGCCTATTTTGTTTACTGCAGCATCCCTAGAATATTGCTGGCACATAGTAAACACTTGATTAAAACTTGCTAAGTACATGACTTCATCTCTACCCTATCTCTCTAAGTGGAAATATTTGCAAGAATGGAATGGCAAATACCAAAGGCTGTAAAAGTCCAGACAAAGTTGGGAAGTAAAAAGCAAAAACGATTTCATATCATTCTAGAGTATAAAGAGTATCAAAGAGCGTGGTCCGTGACCCTATTAAGCACCAAAGAGCAGACAAGTGATATCAGGAAATTTAAGAGATATGTTATCAATAAAGGACTCTATAAGTAGATTAAGCAGAGGGCATACAGTAGGAAAGATGAACAGTAGAGCATGTAAACTCAGTGCACAGATATGGCAAAGGAAGATTTAAAACCGAACTTGGGCTCCCCAAGGTTTCCTCCCTCCCCGCCCCCCACCCCGCTTTGAAAAAAAAAAGATATAATTAACATGTGACATTGTGTAAATTTAGGGTACAGGTGTCCAGGCTTTTTTACTTTAACTTGGGTATCATATTTAAGATGGCTAACTGTCTGGTTGAAACTGGAGGAAGAGCCTATTAGGAAAAGAGGGCTGGCAAAGACGTTTAGAACAGAAAGAAGAAGGGGAAGCAGTGAGGAAAGAGTAGGAATGGTTCAAACAGAAGAACAAACTCAGCATAATTCTAGGTGAGGGGCTTAAGAAAGAGCTTGAGATCTGAGAAAAGTCTGTTGGCTTCATAGTGTCTAATAACATCCACCTGCTACTCGATTACAAGAGCTGTGGGTATATAATTAGTGCTGCAGAGTATACAGTGGGACATCTGCAGAGGCAGAGAAGAGAGTAAATTGGGGTATTCAGCGTGGCTTAGAATACAGGATAAGCAATTCAAGGACCAACTCTACCTGGGTCAGAAATCAGCTGTGTAACCTCAGGCAACTTACTTCACCTCTCTGAGCCCCAAAGCCTCATCAAAATGATCAGCCTCATTAAAATGAAGATGATCATAGGTATCTGGGAAGGGTGTGGTAAAATCAGATTGGAGAGGACATAAAAGACATCCAGCACATAGTAGGAACTCTGTAGATGTTAGTTCTATGTCCAGCTGACCCACACCCCAGACCATGCTTATTTCTTTAGTAATCCAAAGGCCGATATTTGATCCCACTGCCTTCCCCACCTCCAGTGCTCTTTTTTCCCTGAAAAGATGGGGGAAATGGAAACAAATATTAAGTAGGCTGCAGTGCATGGGAAAAAACCCAGGCATGGGCTCTCTTAGATGTTGGGTATTGGCCAGGCAGACACTGTTCAATACGGACCAGTTGTTTAAGTGAAGGCCCTGTGTCCGCCCCTTGGTCTAAGCTGAGTTACCTCCATCTGCCTGGTAACACCAGCAAAATCTTGAGCCAAATTGGGTTTTACAAATAGTCATCAAAGTGGTGGAAATGAAGTCTCTCAGTGAGTTACCTGATTTTACTGAAGTAAGGATGAAATGTAACATTCCAAAGTGAGAAGAAGGTAATTTTACTCTTCCTGAAGAGCCAAGTGGTTTCTACTTTCCACTTTATAAGGTTCTACCCTTTATTGTCATAGAAGCTTTCATTTGGAATTTTTTTTCTGCTAATGTGATAAGGTTAGAATTGGCTTCTTCTGAAAGAAGCTAAGTCAGAATGCCAAATTCTTTATATAAAACTAGAGGCCCGGTGCATGAATTCATGCACCAGTGGGGTCCCTCAGCCTGGCCTGTGGGATCAGGCTGAAACCAGCTCTCTGATATCCCCCGAGGGGTCCTGGATTGTGAGAGGGTGCAGGCCAGGCCGAGGG
>NW_005353967.1:19603946-19633181 GCF_000412655.1 Myotis brandtii
GGGTCACAGGAGGGTGGCCAGCCAGGGAGGGACCGAGGGAGGGCTCCAGGGTGTGTCCGGCCTGTCTCCCTCAGTCCTGATTGGCCGGACCCCAGCAGCAAGCTAACCTACCAGCTGGAGCATCTGCCCCCTGGTGGTCAGTGCACGTCATAGCAACTGGTTGAGCGGCCTTAGCATATCATTAGCATATTATGCTTTGATTGGTTGAACAGCCAACCGGACGACCGGACACTTAGCGTATTAGGCTTTTATTATGTAGGATTTATCTCTTGCATTCACAAATAGGGATGTGGCAAACAAGTAGATGACTTTACCCTCTAAACATACCTTCCTCATTGTGTAATGTACTTCACGTTCTTGGGTTTATTTTCTTTAATCAAATCATATGAATTTTATGTTTTCAAAAATGCGTAGCATTTTGTTTTTCTTTTAGTTAATTGATTTGTTTCTCGAATGTCAGCTGAGAAATCAAGTGTGTCGTCTCTCGGAGAGATAAATAAAGAGCAAAAGCTCTAAAAGGAAACAGACAAGGAGAGTTTCCCTTGTAGAAAAGCCACATGGCCCCTGCATCGAGGGCCTCAGCACTCACCTTGCCCTTGTGCCAGATGCTTTCATTTCCCTCCGGATCCACATCGTCCGTGGCCAAGGTGAGGCAGACCAGTCTCCGTTTCAGCCCCTCGGCTTTAATCTGTTTCAGTGCTTGCTTTCCTATGAAGTCTGCTGGCTGCAGAAACCCAAGATAATGATGATGAATGAATGCTCAGACGCTGTGACAAGGTTAGAGATGCAAGCATTTAAATTTGTCTTTGCTATTTTCTCACCAATTACACATTCAATAAAAATACAGATTGGATCAGATGTCTAGACAAATATTTCTTAGTCCTCAAATGACAATATCAGCCACCTATTCCTTCTGAATAAGTTAGACTTAAGGGTACTAACTTGTGATAACAATTTTACCAGAACCACACTAGGCAGAAAAACATAAGGTGTGATATTGCGATGGTGGGTTATGAGAGTGACCCTTGTACCTAATGGCTCTGGATGGTGGTCCTGGCCGGCAACGAGCAAAGCCCTCCTCAGTTTCTACGTGCAGTAAGCCTTTTACAAGAAGGAAATTCACTTTTTGAAATGTGATGCCAAAAACAACCGCAAAATGCCTCACGTCTTCTCCTTCTTTGGAATAATGGTCTGGGGAACGTATTAACCTATTGGGTTGTACTCATTAACTCATCTTGGAAATTTGTCAGACACAAAATTAGACACAGACATTTTGATCAAAGAGCTTATTCTCTAACATTGAGCTTTTCCACCTTTTGTTTCTCCTTCCATGCAACACATGACAGATGACATTCCTATTCCTGACACATCCCTCTGGGCACACTCAGGGTTATTCCCAATGCAAGGCGAGTGAGTGAGAGTGACATTGTTCCAGGGATAACCTTGAATCCAATCTTATATGTGAAAAAAAAAAGAGTAGAAATCATGCAGACTTCAGGACTTTTACATCTATTAATAACACCTTACAACAAACAGGTGAGCAATGACTCCTCAGTGGAGACACTTAGCAAATAAAGGAGATACAATTCTATCCAACCAGAATGCCAGGTAAGTGTGAGAAACCAGTCAGGGACTAAGAGCAGGAAGAGTGCAAAGGATGGAACGCTGGGGTGAAGAGTCCACATTAAATGTGCTCAAACAAGCATCTCCTATCTTATGGGGAAAAGGGGAATTTGTGAAATACAAATCACATCTCTATGGATGAGATTTAATTAGAGTTACAATGTGGAAAATGAAATTCTCAAAAACAATTCTCATATACAGACTAACTACTCTCAAAAGAAAAGGCAGGGAACAACAACTTAAATTTTTTCATTGGCCAAAGAAGAGAGGAAACAACATTTCATGCCAAAAATGTCCTCTGCACTCTTAAATTTAAGATTTTTAAGAGAGCTGTATAAATCCTAAATCCAACATTTAGGATTTATGCAGCTCTTCCTGCACACCCACCATTTTGGGTTGGGTGGAGTAAGTCCCCTTAACCTCTCAATTAAGCGGTGGCAGGGTCCGCACACACTCTGCCTGAGACTCCAGTTCCGCCCTGTACTAACTCAGAACTTCTAGGACAGGACAACAAGATATGATTTCTATGGATATTGCAACTTTAAATTGCTGACCTGCACTGGAAGCTGGAGAAAGTTTACATTGGCCAAGGTTAAAATAATTGCAAAATGAAAGCCCAGTTCTTTCCCCTTTCCCAGTGTGATCCAGATGGTGAGAACCAATCATAAAGCTGCATTATGAAACCAGAGAAAATTTCAAAGAAGACTAGACCCCATGTTATTTAAGACAGGACTGCTAGGGGAAAACAAAACAAACCCATAGGAAGAGCTTGATTCGTTTGAATTCATGTGTAGGAAAAATTTATGATTAAAGTCATAACAAACCAATGTTCATTATAGTTCAAACTTGGATATCTAAACACAGAAAGAACTCAATAACAACAGCAACACGTTTTTTCTATCTTTTTCAAAGAAGACTTACATGACAAGGTGTGCTTTTTAGAGTTCCTGTATGGCCTCACACTTTGTGTGGAAAAGCTCTTACAATAATAAGAGAGGCTAATGCACACTACATAATATGATTTATGGAGTGCCAGGAGATGGAGGAGGAGAAGGAGGAGGAGGAGGAGGAGGGGGAGAATTGTTGTTGTTTCTTTGTCTCCTGTTATGAAATCTGAATCTTTACTGTTAGAGATTCACTTAGATCTTAAAAGTTTGGGGTCTTCCTGAGTCCCCAGTAAATAATTTTCTTTTAATTATTTATTCAACTGTTATTATTGCCCTGCTATGTTTCATACACTGTGTCAGGCACGGGGTATTTGGAGCTAAGTAGAACATGGTCTCATAATTTCTGGGAGGCCCTGCTAAGATGTGACCTCTTCCCTCCACATCGTAACAGGCCAGGTCTTGAAATGATCTGTGTCTCCTCAGTTTTTGAAAAATTTATCTTTACTGTTGACAGTTACTGATGCTCCCCCGTTTTTGTTTCAATACATCAGAGGAAAGGAGAACAGTTTGAGATTACGGGAAACATGGTAGAATAGGATACATTATAGCATACAAATCAGCTACACCAGTTTGAAACAAGACTCAATGCTGGTTCTGTTTGTTCAGTGGGAGTGTAAAAATCACAGCATTTTATAAATTTAAGACAAGAATGTCTAATGTGTGAAGGCAGAAATGCAAACAAGCAGATGCTATGATAGGGGTCTGTACAATGGGGGCTCAGGAAAGTGTGATCGCCCGGCCGGCATGGCTCAGTGGTTGAGCATTGACCTGTGAACCAGGAGGTCACCGTTAGATTCCCAGTCGGGGCACATGCTCAGGTTGTGATTTAATCCCCAGTGTGGGGTGTGCAGGAGGCAGCCAATCAATGATTCTCTCTCATCATTGATGTTTCTATCTCTCTCACCCTTCCTCTCTGAAATCAATTAAAATTATATATATATATTTAAAGAGTATGATCAGTTCTGGGGTGGGAGAGTGGGGCTGTGGTAGCATTCTATCAGCAACAATTTTTTAGAAGAAGTAGTTTGAACTGAATTGTTAAAGATGAGATTTCATAATGGCTATTATCTGCATAGCCTTTCCTAAAAGTCCTTGCACTTACATTATAATTTGATCTTCACAAGAACCCATAGATGGTGGATTTGGGGTCTAAGTAAATGAACGTGGCCAAAGAAATCAACAAACTGGTTAAGAATGAAGCTGTCAAAAGTCCCAGCTCTATTATTTTCATCTACTATGAGGGCCTCCATGCTGCCACTTTAAGCCAATATCTGCTACACCTTTGGCAGGGGGGGTCGGGGGGCTGTGAGAAAGTTGGCCAAAACCAGAGCTTTCAGAAATGGGTCCTTTTGGGGGTGCTGGATGAGAGCTGTTGGGGCAGGTGCTAAGGGGTTGAAGGGAATGAGATGCACTGGAAGGGGAGTGTAACTCAATTTTTGCCAAATTCATAATTTTACCCAAGTCTGAGCAGGGACATAAGGTATCAACTAATCACAAAAAATAGGAAAAGGGGAGACAACCCCAGAATACTCATTTTAGAAGAGAAAAATTGAAGTAATAAGCAGTAAAAAAGAAATAATAATAGTTACAATTTATTAAGCACTTGCTATGTGCTAGACACTGTGCTAGTTGTACACTGAGGGTTGTACATTCACGAGATCATTTAATCCTCATGATGTTCCTATGAGAAAGACAGTTTTACCCCAGTTTATGGGAGAGAAAGGCCCAGCAAAGTTAACGCTCAGTTACATGGCAACATAACTCAGCACCTTTAGATTTCATCCATATACTAGAGGCCTGATGCATGAAATTTGTGCACGGGGTGGGGGAGGAGAAGAAGTCCCCTCAGCACAACCTGCACCCTCTCCAATCTGGGACCCCTCGGGGGAGTTCCGACTGCTGGTTTAGGCCCAATCCCTCTGGAATATCCCTCTCACAATCCGGGACCACTGGCTCCTAACTGCTCACCTGCGCCTGGTCACCCCTAACTTCCCCCCCTGCCAGCCTGGTTGCCCCACATAGCCTGCTGCTCAGTCGTTTGGTCAGCCCTCACTAACCCCCTGCTGGCCTGGTCGCCCCACGCAGCCTGTTCAGTCATCTGTTCGGTTGCGACAGTTACTTAGGCTTTTATATAGGTAGATATTTTATTAATGACCGTACCTGGAGACTATCATAGGCAGACACAGCTGATATAAATACTCAAAAGAATATTTCTGTTAAATTATTCCTAGGTAGCCCAAACCTATTTTGAAATATATTCACTACACAATATTTTTGTACTACATAAAAGGATTTGAAAATACCCTGAAGGTTAATACTAATGAAATTTGACATCTACATCTACATATCCCTGAATAAGGAAGTGATCTTGTCAGCAATATTATTCTCAGACATGGATGAAAACAATACTGTAATAAACAAGAGAAATCTAATTAAATATGAGGAACACACACTTATAACACAGAGAAGAAGGGACACCTGCCTCTCGAGACAAGTCTCCCTCCCAAGCTAACCTGGTGCCCAATGGGAAGATTTAAAGTAGGGCAATGGCATTTCATTTTCATTTTACGGGGCTTTCCTCCAAAGGAAATTATTAATTATGAGTGAGAGAGGAAAATATGTCTGAAAGTAAGTGCTGTGATTGAAACTGGTGCTTTCAAGATGACCCGAGAACAGAAATACATTTCTTTAATGAGTCACTGCCAAATTAATTATATAAATAGCTATTCAAGTCTTTGTGAAACATAAATTTCTAGGGCACTGAGACTATAGCTTAAAAATAGCTTTGGCTTATCTTTTTAATTTAATAATTTTTTTAAAATATATATTTTATTGATTTCAGAGAAGAAGGGAAAGGGAGAGAGAGCTAGAAACATCAATGATGAGAGAAAATCAGTGACCAGGTGCCTCCTGCACGCCCCCTATTGGGGATGGAGCCCAAAATCAGGGCATGTGCCCTCACCAGGAATCGAACCATGACCTCCTGGTAGATAAGTTGAGGGTAAACCACTGAGCAACACCAGCCGGGCCTGTATTTGTCTTTCTTTCTTTTTTCTTTTTTTTAAAATATATTTTATTGATTTTTTTTACAAAGAGGAAGGGAGAGGGATAGAGAGTTAGAAACATCAATCAGCTGCCTCCTGCACACCCCCTACTGGGAATGTGCCTGCAACCAAGGTACATGCCCTTGACCGGAATCAAACCTGGGACTCTTCAGTCCCCAGGCCGATGCTCTATCCAGTGAGCCAAACCGGCCAGGGCTGTATTTTTCTTTCTTGATACTAATACCATACCATCTTAATTACTGTAGCTTAAATCAGGTTTAGTGATAGTCCTGAAACTTTGTTTTTTTGGTTTTTTTTTAAAATATATTTTTATTGATTTTTTACAGAGAGGAATGGAGAGGGATAGAGAGTTAGAATCGATGAGAGAGAAACATCGATCAGCTGCCTCCTGCACACCTCCTACTGGGGATGTGCCCGCAACCAAGGTACATGCCCTTGACAGGAATCGAACCTGGGACCTTTCAGTCCACAGGCCGATGTTCTATCCACTGAGCCAAACGGGTTAGGGCCTGAAACTTTGTTTTTCATAATTGTTTTAGCTATTTTATGTCCTTTGAATTTGACAAAAGAGGCAAGAACATATAATGGGATAAAGGTAATCTATTAAACAAAAGGTGTTGGAAAACAATTAGATAGATACATGCAAAAAAAAAAAAGCTAGACCATCTTCTTACACCATATACAAGAATAAACTCAAAATGGATTAAAGACTTAAATGTTAGACTCAAAACCATAAAAATTCTGGAAGAAAACATAGCAGTAAATCTCTGACCTTTCTCGTAGCAATATTTTTTCTGATTTATCGCCTAGGGCAGTGATGGTGAACCTTTTGAGCTCGGCGTGTCAGCATTTTGAAAAACCCTAACTTAACTCTGGTGCCGTGTCACATATAGAAATTTTTTGATATTTGCAACCATAGTAAAACAAAGACTTATATTTTTGATATTTATTTTTTTATATTTATTTTATATATTTAAATGCCACTTAACAAAGAAAAATCAACCAAAAAAATGAGTTCGCGTGTCACCTCTGACATGCGTATCATAGGTTCACCATCACTGGCCTAGGGCAAGGGAAACAAACAAACAAAATAAACACCTAACTAAAAAGTTTTTTCACAGCAAAGGAAACCATTAACAAAATGAAAAGACAGCCCACTGAATGGAAGAACATGCTCACCAATGATACATCTGATAAGGGGTTAATATCCAAAATTTATAAAGAACTTATAAAAATCAACACCAAAAAAACAAACAAAACAGACAATCCAATTAAAAAATGGGGAAAGGGCTTGAATAGACACTTCTCCAAAGAGGACATACCAATGGCCAATAGACATATGAAAAGATGCTTAATGTCACTAATCATCAGAGAAATGCAAATTAAAATGACAATGAAATATCACCTCATACCTGTCAGATGGCTATCATCAATGAATCAACAAACAACAAATGTTGGCAAGGATGTGGAGAAAAGGAAACCCTCGTGCCCAGCTGGTGGGAATGCAGCCTGGTGCAGCCACTGTGGGAAGCAGTATGGAGTTTCCTCAAAAAATTAAAAATGGAACTGCCTTATGACCCAGCAATTCCACTTCTGGCAATGTACTTGAAGAAACCCAAAACACTAATTAGAAAGAATATTTGCACCCCTATGTTCACTGTACCACTATTTACAATAGCCAAGATTTGGAAGCAGACCTAGTGCCATCAATAGATGAGTGGATAAAAAAGCTGGAATACTACTCATCCATAAAAAAAAAAAAAGGAAATCTTACCCTTTACGACAACATAGGTGGACCTGGAAAGCATAATGCTAAGTGAAATAAGCCAGTCAGAGAAACACAAGTACCATATGATGTCATTTATATGTAGAATCTAATGAACAAAATAAACTAACAAAAAAATAGAAACAGACTCATAGATACAGAGAACAGACTGACTGCTGTCAGAGGGGTGGGAAACTGGAGGACTAGGTGAAAAAGGTGAAGGGTTTAAGCAAACTAATTTTAAAAATAAAAACAAAAATAAAAGAATGCTCTGATGAACATAGTGTGCAGAATGCTGGTAGCCTCTTTGCAATATCATTACAATATAATTCCATTTACTGGGGGAGACGGTGGCAAATATAGTTTGCAAGTAGGAAAAAAATCATCATATGATTTAAAAGAATCATACTCCCAATGATTCTAATACACAGTCAAGACTGAGAGGCACTGAAAATTTTCTGCCTCCTCAATTCCTACTACTACTTACCTAAAATATCCCCCAACATAGTTGGGTACTTTTACCACTATAGCATATTAAAAATTTCTTTCTAACCTGTTGTCTGTCAACATGATTTATTTCCACTTTGATGTTTTTTAAAGTGCTAATATTTATTGAATACTTAGGAATGTAGTAGGGCTGGTGATAAGCTCTTTGCTACTACATTGGTTTTTGTTTTATTTTGCTTCATGAATAGTTATGCTTTAAATAATTTTTCTACAAAGAGAGACCCTGCATTTTCTAGAATCAACATTGTCTTCTAACTTGTGATTAATATATATTACATTTCATTCCATTTCTCTGGTTAGAAACCCAAGACAGGAGAAGACAGGGAGAGAAAGAAGGGGGTGGGGGATTTTATAGAAAAAATATTCTGATCTGCTTAAACACGTTACACTTAGTACTTGATTCTCTGTGACTCTTGGCTGAGGTTCTCTGGAAATGGACAAAGATTCAGTAATTCCAAAAGGAAAATTCCAAGAATACATATGACTCCCCTTTAAGGCGGCTGATGAATGCATTTGCTCTTGATGAATGCATTTTTTCATTTCCAAGTTAAAACACACACACACACACACACACACACACACACACACACACACACACACACCTTTTTCCCCCTAAAGTAACTTCCTTTGGAACAAATTCCAATACCAGTAAGAACAATAGTATGAGTTGTTTCAGCTACAGGGGTTTTAGCTGAGGAGATTTAAAAGTACATACAAGCATTCTTTATTTTCACCTGCATCACAGTTCTGGTTAACGCTTCCTTCCCAGGCCCTGTGCTCACTCTCCACAAGATGGCACTGTTTTGCTCAGCTGAACTCCTGCAGGCCATACCGTATTTTCACAATTAATGTTAAGAATGTTTCCTACAGCATTAGTTCCTGAAACACCATGTGTTTCAAGCTTCACAAGATCTGAGAGCACCCAGGAGTTATAGCTGTAACTTTTAGACCTGTGGCCTAGCAAGGGGTTTAATAAATGAAACTTAATAGTAAATGTTGGCCAGATGAATGAATTGTGTGCACATGTTTACCTACTTCAGTTAAGCCAATGCCATGGGGGAACTGAAGCTCAAACAACTCTAAGAAGGATGGAAGGCAAGTACCATCACACCATCTTCCTTGGCCATCCAAGATTTCTTCCATATTCCATTTTTCTTTCCCTACCTTTGTACTAATTTGACAAGAATTCAGTTCACTCTAATGAAGCCTAATGATCCATCTCCTCAGTCACCTATTTTCCTTCTTAAAATGGGCAAAGCAGCTATTCTGATCCTACCATAAAACACAGAATTTGTTATAACAAAACCATGACTATGGGGGCTTTAATTAATGAAGTGTAGTTCATGCAAATTCTATGATATATGTTCCCAGAAAAAGGAATTCCTGGGCAGTTATGCAAGGCTGATACAGTCTTTATGGGAAAGGACCTTGCTGGGAAAAGTGATGGGTGAGAAAGCACAACAGTGAGGTCAGAGCTCAACCTGGGCTGACCCTACTGACAGCACGTAGTTCTCTTTGCCTCTCTGGCTTTAGTGTCCTCGTCCTCAAATAAGGAAGTGGGACTGAAGGATCTTCAGAGGCCCTCCCACTGGGACATCTCTACATTTTTCTCATTATTATGGCTTATACGGTCCTTGTGTAAATGCTTAAGGGCCAAGCAGGGAATTCTCCAGGGAGGCATACCTGGTTTTATTGCTGTTTGCTATATTGTGCTTCATTGATATTGTGTTTTTACACATGGAAGGCAAGACTCTGTACCAGCGGAAAGATTACAACTTGCTCTACTGCAATACTCAAGTATCGAGACCTTGCCTTCCATGTGTAAAAACAAACAAACAAAACCCCAAAACCACAACATCTGTGAAATGCAATAAAGTAAACAGCAATAAAATCAAGTATGTAGGATCTAAACAAAGTTGATTCAACCTATTCATCTGTTTAGAAATGAGCAAACATCAGTATGGTCAGGGTGATACCCACTGACCACCTGAGTCAACATAATGGAAGAAGACGGGCTCAGCGCGGTCCAGGTCCTTGTGCTGCATGGACTGTCACCCAATGAGAGCATCAGAAAAGACCTTTGTGACACCAGAACAGCAGCAACAATTCAGAAATCATAAAAACACACCGTACACCAAAATCATTAACTGTTAAACTAACTTAGTTCTGAGCTGGGCTTTGGTTATTGAAATAATTTTAGAGGAACTAATAAATATGCAATCCACACCTGCTTATAACCATAAAGGGATTTCTAAAAACCCATTTTCAATACGAAGAGATAATTTATCTGTGCCTTATTCCCAAACAATAATACCCAAACACTGAAGTAAAAGAGAGAGTGATCTGTTTATCTAATGGTGACCAACAACGGAACTTTAGTGCTTTCAAGAGCCAGGCCATTTTTATTATTATTTTAAATTCTGTGAGCAGAGGAGCAATCTGCTGCTAAGGTCTGCTTAAATTCCAAACACCTGCTTTCTCTGGTCTGGAGGCAGATGGTACGTCATAAAAATAAAAATCAAGGGGAATATGCACAGAAAGAGAGTCCCTTTAAAATCCGTTAGGAGGAGGCTCTTTTTCCTAAAATCTAACACTGTAAATATACATGTTTATGTTAATATCTTAGCTCAGAATGGGGAACTGATTCAGGGCATTAAAAAGTTCCTTAGGCTTGGATCTTGGAAGATGGTGGCATAAGTACACATCTGTACTTGCCGCCTCCCACAACCACATCAAAATTACAACTAAAATACAGAACAACCATCATCCATAACTGCTGGAAAGCTGGCTGAATGGAATTCCTACAACTAGAAAAGTAAAGAAGGAAGCACACTCAGACTGGTAGGAGGTGCAGAGGCTCGAACGAACTGATCCAGCACCCACGTGTGCTGCTTTTTTAATCAGAAGGGAGATTATCTCTGTGGAGGCTGCCCAGAGGAGCAAGGGATCCCAGCCCCACACCAGACCCCCAGCCCAGGGTCCAAGAGCTGGGAAAAGAAGTCTCTACAGGCAGTAAGAACTACAGGCTGAAAAACTAGTGCAGATTGGGGCTCAGTGACACAGAGGCTGCTAGAGAACCAGCTGTTCCTCTTAAAAGGCCCGCACTATGAACTGAACTTACCAGGTCCTGCCTCCTCTGAGCTCTAGCACCAGGGCAAGGCTTTGGGGAACACAGATGCACATGAGGAGGAACTGGATTGTCTGGCATTGGGGCAGGAACTCTGGGGAATGTGGGGGGGCTTTCTCTCAGATGCAGGGATCATTGTTCCTATGCTGGGACCTCCCCCATTGCAGGACTGATTGGCAGCCATTTCTGTTTGCTCCGCCCTGGTGATTTCCTAAGACCCAGCCTCATCCAATTTACAACCTCATCCAAGCTGTGTGCAGCAGCTTTTACATATGAATGGCCTTTCCTTGCTCAGGATAAAATCTCTCAAACAAGCTGCAACTGGGTCAGGGAGCCCCAAACTTATCAATAAAAGGCCCAAGACCTGGCACCAGCACCAGCCTGCCTTGCTTTATTTCTGGGCCTCATCTGGATACTTCCAAACCTGATACAAAAAGGAGGAATCTGAAGATCTCTCTGTAGCTCCTGCTGGATGGCCCCAGGGAGTGGCTGACTTTGCACCTACCTGGAGACCCAAGAGCCAGTGTACTCAGTGGTCAGTGTCAGACCATACCAGATTACAACTCTTCACATCCACAAGCAACACACTCAAGGGGCAGACTCAGTGAGCACCAAAGCCCCACTGAAGCAAGTCCATAGGGTGGAGGGGGGCAAAGGGGAGAAACAGCTCTCCCACTGTAGTGGCAGCTGTCCCCACAGCCAATTGGCCTAGAGGTCAATTCCTCCCAGTGACACCAACAGCAATCAAGTCTCAACTACAACAAGACTGTGAACACAGCACACAAAGGGGTGCACCTAGAGCTCCCAGCTCAGGTGACTGGGGAGGCTGAACCACTGGGCCCTACAGAACACCTACTACATAAGGCCACTCTATCAACTCAAGGAGACATAGCAGCTCTATTCAATACTAGAAACAAACACAGGGAAGCAGCCAAAATGCAGAGACAGGGAGGCATGTCGCAAATGAAAGAAATGGAAGAGAGCAGACTACTGGATATAGAGTTCAAAACCATGGTTATAAGGTTACTCAGGGATCTTCTAGAGCAGTGGTTCTCAACCTTTCTAATGCCGCGACCCTTTAATATAGTTCCTCATGTTGTGGTGATCCCCAACCATAAAATTATTTTCGTTGCTACTTCATAACTGTAATTTTGCTACTGTTATGAATCATAATGTAAATATCTGATATGCAGGATGTATTTAGGCGACCCCTGTGAAAGGGGCGTTCGACCCCCAAAGGGGTCGCAACCTACAGGTTGAGAGCCGCTATTCTAGAGACCTCCAAAAAAAATGTAAAAGGACCAGTTATAAATTAAGCATACACTGACTGAAATAATATACAGGGATTCAACAGTGGAGTGGAGGATTCTGAGAATCAAATCAAGGATTTGAAATATGAGGAAGCAAAAAACACCCAACCAGAAGAGCAAAAAGAAAAAATCCAAAAATGTGAGGATGTTATAAGGAGCCCCTGAGACAACTTCAAGCATACCAACATTTGCATTATGGGGGTGCCAGAGGAGGAGAGAGAGAGAGATATTGAGGACCTGTTTGAAGAAATAATGACAGAAAACTTCCCCTATCTGGTAAAAGAAATAGACTTACAAGTCCAGGAAGTAGAGAGAGTCCCACACAAAAGGAACTCAAAGAGGACCACACCAAGACACATCATAATTAAAATGCTAAGGGCTAAAGACAAAGAGAGAATCTTAAAAGCAGCAAGAGAAAGCAGTTAGTTACCTACAAGGGAATGCCCATATGACTGTCAGCTGATTTCTCAACAGAAACTATGCAGGGCAGAAGGGAGTGGCAAGAAATATTCAAGGTGATGAATAGCAAAGATCTACAACCAAGATTACTTCACCCAGCAAAGCTATCATTTAGAATTGAATGTCAGAGAGAGAGCTTAACAGACAAGAAAAAGCTAAAGGAGTTCATCACCACCAAACCAGTATTATATGAAATGTTGAAGGGTATTCTTTAAGAAGAGGAAGAAGAAGAAGAAGATAAAAAATATGAACAACAAAATGGCAACAAATACATACCTATCAACAACTGAATCTAAAAATCAAAATAAACAAATAAGAAATCTAATGAACAGAATAAACTGGTGAATAAAATAGAATCAGAGGCATGGAAATGGAACAGACTGATGATTCTCAGAGGGAAGGGGGGTGAGGGGGCAGGAAGAGACTCAACAAGATCTTATATGTATATATGCATTACCTATGGACACAGATAATAGGGTGGCAAAGGCCTGGGGTGGGGTGGGAACCAGGTAGAGGGGGGCAAAGAGGAGGAAAAAGAGGAACATCTATAATAATCTCAACAATAAAGATTTTTTAAAAGAAGTTCCTTAGCCTGATTCATATGCATGTGCTCACATATTTCCACAGGATGGGGAATAGCCTTTACTTTAGCTTATTATCACCTAAGGCAGAACAGCTTGTAATTGGAATTCTCACAAGTATCCCAAACAGCAGCAGCTGCTGTTCCAACCTACAGACTAACTGCAACTCTATCGAGTTCTCAGAGTGACCAAAACACTGCTCAAAGGCTGTGTGAATCAGCTTAAGCTGCTACAACAAAGTCCCACAGACTGGGTGGCTTCAGCAACAGGAATTTCTTTCACAGTTCTGGAGGCTGGGAAGATCCAGGTGCTGGTCAATCCAGTCCCCCTGTAGTGTCCTCTCCCTGACCTTCTCACTGTGTCCTTACATGTACAGAGAGGGAGCTTCCAGTCTCTCTTTCTCTTATAAGAACATGAATTCCAACATGGGGGCCCCACCTCAGGATCTCCTAAACCTAATGACCTCACAAGGGCCCCACCTCCAAATAGCATTATGGCAGTGGTTCTCAACCTTCTGGCCGTTTAAATACAGTTCCTCATGTTGTGACCCAACCATGAAATTATTTTCATTGCTACTTCATAACTGTAATGTTGCTACTGTTATGAATCATAATGTAAATATCTGATATGTAGGATGGTCTTAGGCAACCCCTGTGAAAGGGTCGTTCCACCGCCAGAGGGGTCGCGACCCACAGGTTGAGAACCGCTGCATTATGGGGATTAAGGGCTTTAACACACAAATTATGGAGGGACACAACATTCCATCCAAACAATGGGATAACCTCATACAAATACTTATAGGGCTTATATAGCTAAGCTAAGCTGTAATAAATTGGCCTCAATATGTTTTTCCACAATAATTAAGTATGGTGATGCTTCTCAAACTGTAGGTGCACCAGAACCCCCTGCAGTTTGGTAAAACAGATTTCTTGGCCTGAGCCGCAGAGATTCTGATTTAGTAGGTCTGGTATGGAACCCAAGTGATTGCCTTTCTCACCAGCTCCCAGATGCTGCTGATGTGTTCTGTCTGCTAACTGCACTTTGAAAACCACTGATATAGGAGTTCCCTTTAGAATGTCAGTATCAGTTATGCTTCTTTGGGCCTGTATTGGCTTCTCAGTAAATACCTATTTTATGCTGAACACATTTGAAATGTGTCATTGGCTTATGTTCAGATGTTGCAGTTACATACAAAGATGCGGAAAAGCAGATGGACAGATGTGCTGAGGCGAGGTTGCTTGGTGCTGTGAGCACCAGGCAGAGCCCATTCATCAGCATGTTTGGGTGCTGATGTGTGGCTGCGCACGGCTCTACGTTTTTCAAGGATGTCTGCTGACATCTGATCCTGACTAATTTTATCTTAGAATGTAGATCTGGCCTTTGAAGTTCTGGATTCAGCTATCTTACCTCTACAAGCACACTGCAATAGTTTGGCCTGACATCACATTTTGAGAAAGCTTCATATGACGCACTTGAGCAATGCTTAGCATTTCTGTTCAACTCATTTGTCCTATAATCACACTTGGTTAAATTTTAAAGCAAGGTTCTGCCATGAAACAGCATAATTTTAAGATTTACCTCAAGTGCACTTTGGAATGTAAACATACCTTATTTAGCTTTACAAAATATTCCAATCCAGCTTCCAAGGGATTTGTATCACAGTTCATCTAAAAGGGAAGCACACATTTTAAACCTTAGACGAGTGCAAATAATTTCAGTAACTTTCATGGTTTTGTTTGTTTTCGTGTCATTTTTTTTTTGAAAGAGAATACTTCTTTATTTTAAATATAAATTCTGAAAAATGATAATTATTTACTGGTCTTTAAAGTGATCTTTAAAATCTAAGATTCAAATGTAGCCTTTCAGATATTTCAATAGCAAAGTAAAATTCACAG
The DNA here is from genome assembly GCF_000412655.1 of Myotis brandtii. NCBI lineage: Eukaryota > Metazoa > Chordata > Mammalia > Chiroptera > Vespertilionidae > Myotis > Myotis brandtii. The sequence continues at coordinate 19,619,226 of NW_005353967.1, forward strand.
TTTGTTTCCATGACTTTTATTATAATAAATAGCTGAGGGATACCACAACATGATGTTCCTTCCAGAAACAAGACTTTCATATACTTTTATGTAATAATTTTGCATAATTAGGTTTTGAAAAGTTATGAAGTAACTTGCTTATCTTACAATTAGTGAGGATTCAGGATAAGTAGAGGGGAAAGCAGATGGTAGGGAAATTATTTCTATGGAATTCAGGAGAAGAGAAAAGGAAAAAGCAGATGTGGACTCGCAATCTTTTTTTTTTTTATAGTCCTTTGGTTTTATTTTCTGGGATTAAAAAGGAGTATAGGCATAAATGTTTCACCTGATCCTCTTAAAGATATCCTTTAAAATAATTCATAAAATGACTTAATTCAGGTTTCTTGGTTATCAGGACCCATCAATGTCACTGTCAGCCTTGACTAATTGGTTGAAAATTTCAGAGCAGAAGAAATAACTTATGAATATTTTCTCAATCCCTGAGAATCATAATCATCACAGGACTATTTTATCCTTTCATCATATACTTCCAGAAAGTAGATGTGTTCATTCATTGTTAACAGGACACGGAGCAATGTATATACAGAGCAGGACTGGGGAATATCTGGCCCATAGGCTGTATAAGGCCTATGAAATCATTTGGTTTGGCCCTGCCAAGGTGTTAGGAGTGAGTTAATTAAGTGTTTGATAGCAGGCTAATTTTTAAGCTGATAATTTTGTATGGCCTGTGAATAATATTATAAATATCCAAATGGCCCCTGGAAGAAAAAAGGTTCCCCACCCCTGTAATAGAGGGTTAATCCATGTAAACTGGCTTCCACCAGTAAATTTTCTGAAAATCAGGGATATAGTCAGGAAGAAAACCAAAGAAGGAAAATGACATAGACCATTCTGCTGCAGTAGTGATCATATGAAGCACATCACCTTTGTTCTCAAGGTTCCAGTGGAGTTTCTGTACTACATCTGAGCCCAAACTGCCACTACAAAAGTGACGAGCAAATCAACATGCTGTGCGCACTTGCTCCAGATGACCAGCAGTAGTCTGAGTCAGAATACTTGTTTGCCATGAATTTGCGGCTGCATTTGGTAGGAAAGGATGGTCTGTACAAACATATACAGAGAACGCATACCAAAAGGGAGCACTGCTACACACACGTACAGCAAAAAACAAAAAGGTGGTTTTCTGGACATTTGCCACAACAGAAAGTCCTTAACAACTCAGCAATCCCAGTCCAAGGCCAGCCTTGTTTAATTTGTTGATACACTTCCCTTAGGAATTCAGAGCATGAACTTGCTTATAATAAACATAAATGGTAGCAACGCATAAAAGCGTGGTGAAATTTAACAGACAAGCATTGTTCTGGAGCTACTGTGCCAGTGTCACTGATATGAGGCGAACAGGGGCAGCATTGTGGAGAGTGACAGCAGTCATGTATGAGAGTATGAAAGCAGCAGCTGTCCAAATTGCACCGGCTGAAGGCAGGAAACTGAGGCCTTACTGACACCACCACATCTCAAACAGGTCTTAACACTTAGCAGTTCCTTGCTTCTTTGGTTTTCTCTTCCTCACTAAACTTCAAGTTCTGTGAGAACAGGAACCAACTGTTTTCTTCATCATTATCTTTCCAGCTACTGTTTTAGGCTGTCTTCAAATCTGCCCAACCTGCCCCTTGTGTAGATCCTATGTTCTCTGCTTTCTTTGAAGACCCATGAATCAGAACTGCAGTTACAATTTTTAAATCTCATAAATATTTAAATGCCACTGGTAATAAGATGAATTCCTTACGCTGTCTCCTCTAAGTGGTGACTGCTTGCTAGGATGAGCCGCTAGGGCTGGCTGCTGGGTCTGGAGCCTGCAGGCTGGATGGAGATGGGTCACAATCTTTTCTAATGCAGTTGCATTATTACAATATACTTCCAGTCAAAGCTAACACAGCTACTTGCAACTAAACCTAAAGTTAATGTTCTTGTTTGTTTGTTTTGTTGGTATTTGTCTCTTTTGCTCCAAGAGAACTTATTTAAACCTCATAAAAATTAGGCAAACTTTTAAGAAAAAATGACATCAGCACTAACATAAATCAAATGAGTAACATAAGCTTGTTTCACATTATATAAAATGTGGTCTCATATTTTCTAATTAATTTTAATTATTTTTTTATCTGCTCAAAGTTTTAGAATTTCTCTTTGGGGCAGGGGTGGGGGGGTGTTGATTAAAACAAAGCCCAGAATAATATTTACTGCTTGATACCACTAGAGGGCGTGCTGGTACTGCTGGGAAATCAGGGGCCTGGGATGGAGAAAAGTTGTTAAGAAGAGGATGGCTCCCAGAGAAGGCAGGAGATATAAAAGGCAGGAGGGTGGAGAAATGCCGGACTCCAAGGACTGCTTCTGTGGCTTCATCCCTTGGGGAGCAGTGTGGGGACTCTCCCTGCTGCATCCTCATCTAAGGCCCTGGTAGTAGGCTGGGAACCCCTTGATAGAACATCTCTCCTGCAAAATGCCCACCAGCCCCAGGGCCCTTCTTACAGTGGCTCCAGGAGGCTGCCCTCCCCACCTCAAAGCCCACTTGCTTCTGCCCATAGTTTAACTGCCCAGGGGGCCCTGCCTGGGCTTCCCAACCCCCTTTGCTCTCCAGTTGAATTCATTCTATTATATGCTAGGCACTTTATAGACTAATATCTGTAACTCTGTAGGAGAAAGATTATCTCTATTTTATAGGAAAGAAAACAGAGGCCCTGGAGAGTCAAGGCCACATGTGTGCTGGAGGATAAATTCAGACCCAAGAGACCCCTCTCTAATGTACACCCTTTACAGCTATTCCTTATCTCACTTTTCAAGCCTAAAACCTCAATGTCTTCTAAGGAAACAACTAGGAATCTGAAAAAATTAAGGGGTTCAGAGATAGCCTGTCATGCTGGAGATAAATAGGAGAAAAGAGTTTGAACCATAGTTTGGCCACTTCATGTAACCTGGTCAACATTGCTTACTGTTTCTTAGTGTGATTGGGTGCAGAATGGGGATAATTTAGATACCCTGAGCCTCAACCCCTTGTCCAAGAATCATCAATAATCAGGAGAATTGAGAAGGTACATGACAAGATGCATATGAAAATGGTGTGTAACGATACAAATAGAAATCCTTAGTTCCCATTATCAATGGTAGAAGTAGGCTAGACAACACATCCTAGAGCAGTGGTCGGCAAACTCATTAGTCAACAGAGCCAAATATCAACAGTACAATGATTGAAATTTCTTTTGAGAGCTAAATTTTTTAAACTGAAACTATATAGGTAGGTACATTGTTATTAACTTAATTAGGGTACTCCTAAGGCTTAGGAAGAGCCACACTCAAGGGGCCAAAGAGCCGCATTTGACTCGCGAGCCGCAGTTTGCCGACCACGGTCCTAGACCATCAACTGTGCTCCTCAGAAAAAAAATCCATTTGTTGTTATTTCCCCAAAGGGAATAGGCTAAGAAGAAAATGATAATGGGCAGCATGGCAGAGGAGGAGAAGGAGGAAGAAGAGGAGGAGGAGGAAGAAGAATTTAAAAGGTGGTCATCCTATTGTGGGGGGTAGGCAGGCTCCCTCAGAGCAGCTACAGCTCCACACACAGTCAGAGACAGTGTCCAGGGCTCCTTGCCAAGAGGAGGAATTAGGCAGAATAAACATTACATCATAATTACACTAAACTTTCAACTGGGAAAATGAAAAGAAAAACCTCTTCCTCTAATTAAATAAAGTTACCTAATAATACATAACTTCTCTTACAGTCAGAGCCAATGTTAACGCAGTTAAAACTAGCCCTTGTAAAAATAAAGAATGAAAAAAAAAATAAAACTAGCCCTTATATAAAAATCAGATACGATAAACAATATTTTAATGAAGATGCTGGCATTTCAAACCTCGGACCCCCAGGCTCTGAAAGCTTTCTCCAGTCTTAGGGCATTCATGGCATATGTGCCAAAATTGTCGATTCCCTCCTCCTGGCCTGCATCCATGATGGCGTTATACAGTGCCACAGAGTCTTCTCGTCTGTGATACAGCTCCCAACCCAGCTCACCTAAAAGAAACCCACAAGCGCCACATCAGAGTAAGAACAATGGTCACAAGGAATAGTATGCATTAGCTAAAACACATAAATAAATGGAGAGGTGCCATTTATGCAACATAGACATTGCTGAGTTTTAAAAGAACAGTTCATAAGGAAAAAAAGCAACAAAAACCTACTGCAAAATTCATGCCCAATCCTGTCTCTCACACAGAGGGCGGTATCTAGGACACCTCTTCACATGACGTAGAAAGACTATAGTGCAGGAGGAGTTCATCTTGACCCCTGACCGGCTTCATGATGTTGAGTAATTAGCATGGCATAGTTTATCTAGATAAGGGGTTCAAGGATTAGGAAACTCTACTCCCAACTCCTTGCCCCAAAATCACAAGGCTTAAAAAAATAGGCAATTGACACTTATTCAAATGGTCTTCATTGTGGGACAGTCACAGTCTCTAATTCCTCCTACTCCCCCTTTCTTCCCCACCTGGTCATTCCTCTCACCATTAGAGCTATAGGCAAAAACCAAAGGAAATGAAACCCAACCCAGTCTGCTTATTTTTTATTCTGCTCGTGCTTTATTCTGTCCCCACTTTGCCAAGGTTAGGTGGGAGAGGGTGGGGAAAAGGTACACCGATGCCAGGGAAGGGCTACAGCCTTTGTTCTGTGTGTTCTCCTTGTTCCCCAATGTTGAGGGCTGGTGGTGATGTGTCTTTCCAGGACACCACCAAAGCAAGAGCAACATGTCCTTGAACAAATGCCTGGGCACCAAGTACTCCTTCTGTGAAAAGACAAGGAGGTCTAGAGGAAGTTAGACGTGAGCCCAGAGCACCAATGGGGAGGTGAAGAAAATTCATTCAACTCTTGTTCTGAATACCTACTATGTACAAGGTTAGGTACTATATGAAGACTTCCTCAATACACTTAGAGCCTAGAAAGGAAGATGGAAAACAGGAATGCTGCAAGAGAGGTGCCTGATACATTCAAGATGGTCTCTATGGGAGACGATCTCGAATGTTCCCAGATAGAGTCCACTGGCCTGAATATTCTGTCAACCCTTCCAACTATTCCAGCAGCCGTCATCTTCCCATTCTTTTATTTACCCTTACAATTGGAAATTTGTGGAATGATCTCCCAGGCTAAAAGTGCAGAGAGAGAATTGTCATAAAAGTTGGGCAGGAGAACTCTTTCTCCAAAATTATACAAGAGAGAGAGAGAGAGAGAGAGAGAGAGAGAGAGAGAGAGAGAATTTTTGGTAGCTTCTTTTAAATTTTACTCTAAATTATTTTCTGATTCTTACCAGTATAAGATATCCTAATAGCAGTGACAGGAATGTTGGAAACTTTTAAAGACTTGGTTTGAAGAAACTTGAAGACATCATCACTAAGATCTTCAGAGGTCAGTTTCTGAAGGACCTTTCTTGCATGCGGCCCTGCAACTCCAAGGACTCCAAGCTCATCAGTTACGTTTTTAATTTCAACATCATATCCACCTTTGACTGCCTCTTCTTCAATCCATCTGCATTAGAGTCATAAACATTGTGTTAAATCTTGCTTGAATAATGCATGTTGGTAACATATTATTTCTCTGAAGACATACTTGGTGTCTAGAATTACCAGAAAATCCCCAGGGCATCGTTTCATATAATCACCTAATTTTTAAAGTTGAGGAAACTGGATCCCAGACATGTTAAGTGATTCTCTGTAAACCACCTGCTTATATAAACTGGGGGTAATTTTTCACAGTACAGAAGGATCCTTCAATTGAAATGAGCTCTGGCACACAATTAAATAGTGACAGCCCTATTGTATTTAAACTAATGACTCAATCTTCAAAAATTAATTTAAACCCAAATTTTCTCCAATACCTGTACACAGGAGGCACATTCATGGTGCCAAAAGTTAATAATGGGCCTGCCATCAGACACAGAATTACTCTGACAATCACAAGGAAAATATAAAAACTCTAAAGACTAGTTTCCATTTCTGTCCTGATGAGTTATTGGAACCCGGTATAGAGCTTGTTTATGATTTATTGAGCAGTCCCTAGAACTACACAGATCTATTGTAAGAGGATCACCTGGATTTACACAAAGCTAAGCTACTACCGAAATGGCTCCCAATACATCCTGGATTGGAGGATCTAATTTGCATCATTTTATAACTAGAGTGAGAATCTGTCAGCGTCAAGATTTCTCCTGCCCAACTTTTACACCTATTCATTCCTAGTCTGACATTTAGTAAACAATAATATTCCACATTCTAAAGATTCTTGTGAAGGATCAACTTGACGGTCAACAATTTAGATGCAACTGTGGACCAGAGAGCACAAAGCATGAAAAAGGAAGAAGATACCCCAGGGAGGCAGCTTACTAAATGTGGGCATCAGAATAAAAAGGACTGACTGGCTTCCGCAAGTTACTTTAATACAAACTTCAGTTTCCTCATCTGAAAATGGGAATAGTGTATACCACGCAAATATATATCTATTAAGAGAGGTAATTAATATAATATGTAAAAAGAGTTCTGAAACAATGATGATGCCCATAAATAGGAGTTGATATTATTAGAACCAGTAGAGGAATTCCCTTTTGGAAGGGGGTGGAGACAGGGTCCCTCACTTTCAATAATTTCCGTATAGACATGAAGTTTATTCGAATCAACAAGGTTTAAGAATTAAAGTTGTACTTTCAACTACTGGTGAAAGAAAAACTCAGCTTAAGACAGAGTCAATGTTTAATCCATATACAATTCTCTTACTAGGTGCACACTTACCTAAGATCATGAAGTTCTGATCCAGAACCAGTTATTAATAAAAACTCCCCAGGAGACTGGTGAGAAACAGTCAGCTCAGCATACACTCGACCTTTTGGTGTTAACATGTGACTTATATTTGTAAAACCCACCTGCACAAAAGAATTTAAAATTATCTCAGGATGAAACAAAAATCTTATGTATCCCTTTTAAACCAACATGGAAATAAAAATGTGGGTGTCAACAATAAAAAACATCTGAATCTTATCATTTATATCACTTGTTTGAATTATTTACAAACCTAAGTCCAAGATTAATTTTGAAGTTCTCAGTTTAAATTACAATTATTTGTCATAAAAATTATACTTCAGTCAAAGTTGTAGCTATTGACAGAATTAAGCAAAGTTCATAAGATTCTTGGATGATAACTCATTCAATAAAAATTTAAATTAAAAAATTAGCTAGAATATTCTTTTTTTAAATATATTTTATTGATTTTTTACAGAGAGGAAGGGTGAGGGATAGAGTTAGAAACATCAATGAGAGAGAAACATCGATCAGCTGCCTCCTGCATACCCCCTACTGGGGATGTGCCCGCAACCAAGGTACATGCCCTTGACCGGAATCAAACCTGGGACCCTTCAGTCTACAGGCCGACGCTCTGTCCACTGAGCCAAACCGGTTAGGGCAGCTAGAATATTCTTGATCAGTTGACGAGTTCTAGTGTTCATACCGAAATCATTAAGTGGACTAAAATAACATATTGGGGGTTTCTATTTTTTTTGTTTTAAATGAGAGGATAGAGTTAAACAGGCCACAATCCTGAACCTTGTACCATTATAAGGTTATTTACCTTTGGAATGACATTTGCAAAGAGATGGTCCAACAATCTAGTAGAATCTTGGCCTTTGATGTTAAACTTGCCAAATGGTGACAGGTCAATCACCCCTACTCTTTGCATAACTTGTTTATACTCAGAGCCCACCGGCTCAAACCAGTTTGTGCGGCGAAAACTTGGCCTGAAACATAGTTTGTCATAAAACAACTGTCATTAATTTTCAGAAAATTATAGAATAAGGATATTTTAATTAACCCTATTCACCTAGTAAATTCTATTTGGAAAAAAAATGCAACCTAAAATTCTACTCTGCAAATCATACGTCTATGTTGGAATCTGATTTTTTAAAGTTACTCATATGTCTTTTTTAACCCATTTCATAGTGAATAAATTATCTATTAACTAGAAAATAAGATAGGACATGTGGGCTTTCAAATCTGGAAGAGAGCTTAGAAGTCAAACAGTCCTGTGGTCACTAAGGAGCATTTTAAAAATGCTAACTATTTGGACCTAATTTAGAATATATGGGGGTGGAGCTATCTTGTCCAGCACTCCTGAAAATATTAATGCAAATAAAATCATTGCCCTTATTAAAATGCAGCTTCTGATGCAGCAGGTCTGGGTGGGGCCCGTATTCTGCATTCACAGGCTCCACACCGGGACTAGGCAAGGATCTGATCCAACATCTTCATCTTTTAGAGAAAAGACACAACGTGAATTCCAAGGCTTTGCATTATTTACTGACAGAGCTGGCCCTGGAACAAAGGTCTCTGATTCATTATGTAGGGTCCCTTCTACTTGATGAAGTGGACTCCTAATGTGGTATTTTAACTTCAGAGCAGGATGCTAAGTCTCAAAATGAGTTTTCAGTAGTTTAATTATTAAACTAGTAGACGAAACAAGCCAGATCCAAACAGCACAAGGTTAAGAATAGATCTGTTATTTATCTGAGTCATTTAGGGAAAACCAAACCAATATTTTGCCCCCAGATCATCTAGACTGGCTGCCTGGGGAGCCCAAATACTAAAGTAATCAACAACTGGCCCTCTACTATATTTTGCACCATTTAGGTCTGGTGTTAAAGTAGACATCAAAACCGTTTTTAAATAAGCAATAAAAAAAGGGAACTTCATTCCTAGATTTGCTATTTGTCTTCTCTTGGGTTATGCATTCTCCTGAGAAAAAAATATGTAATCACTATAAATCTCAAGTACAATGATGACATGTAATCCAAGTAAAACAAAGGCAACCACTCTAGAGGAGTTCAGAGAATTGTTTTAGTGACCGTCTTTATGTTTTAGCTTAACCTCGAATGCTACGTAAATGATCCTTTCCCCTCCTTTATCAACAGTGCATACAATTTGCATGACTTGGTATACACACACTGGGAGGTAGTTGCTTTGAGCTATTCCTTGATAACTAGAAGACCCATATTTCCATACTATTTCCATACTATGTGATTCAACCAGGCCTCCTAAGCTGGGACAAACCTTTAGGAGCCAACCGAAGGCATGTGAGGATGTGGAGGGGGTGAGAAGGTTCCTCTGAGCTCCTGGGAAATGCCAAGCCGAGGCTTCACCGGGGCTGGTGTAGGGCTCGTGGGGCCAGATGGGCCCTAGATGTGGGCCAGTGTCATGTGGGATAGACTAATGGCTCCACTGCCAGAAAATAGATGTTGTAGGAATGAGATGGAGCGATAGGGTGGGAGAGGAATCGGCACTGATGTCCCTCCATCCCACCTCTGAAATTGCATTCTACAGTCAGAGCCCCAGGCAGGTCAAGTCATTTACTTACCTGTACCCAGTGTCCTGGCCCAGTTTGTAGAACCAGTGTGGCTGTTCCCAGCCCGCATGGAATCCCATGGAACATTTAGACTCCAGGGTTTTATAAAGCCCACTGACTCGCTGAGTCGGCCTCCCAGCAAACCGTTCTTCTTTAGGGTACCCAACTGAAAAAGGAAACCCAGAACTGTAACAGCATATAACCAAAGCTAGCAAATACTTTGAAGGGATTCACAAAATGGAGAACAGTATTTAAAATCCAGAAGCATATACCTGTATTAAATTGATGTAAAACAAAACCATCAATGCTGTCATTTTTATATTGATCATCCAAGGGGAAAGTCAAAATGAATTTAAAACCGAAAATCACTGATGCACTCTACACATGAAATATATACATTAATATAGATTTCCTGTTGCATCTTAGAAGCACAAGGCTTTTCAGACTCCCTAACCACTCCCACCAAACTGCACAGAACAAAAAGCATCTAGATTCAGAGGCGCTGCAAGTCCATTTTGCACACACTCTGTAGACATAGTAAATTTGCACTTTACCAATATTGTTGAATCCATACGACTCTCTTGCTTTGGCCTCAGTGTACTGAGTGGTTGTCCATTTGCCATATCGATTGGGATCCAATTCTATTAGGTCAAAAGGAGGCTCTCCATGCAGGATCCAGTCACTGAGATATTTCCCTACCCCGCCGGCGTGGATTATGCCATATCTTTCAAAAATAGAGATACATATACTGTTATTGACACGTGTTATTTTCAAACAACAAAACATGTCCAAATATTTTATAGGGCCTTAAAATTGGGGTGTTCTGTGCTATTCATAATCTTTATGCTATCATATTTTTCCTCAAAAAGAAAACATATTTAGGCATCTAAATTAAATGCACCTGACTTTGTAGCTAGTTTGTTTCCAGTTTCAAGAGATGCATACATACAAAGCAGCCTACAACTCTTAGCTAGTAAGGATGCTCACTTCAGGAAAATGGGGTGAAGGAAGCAACAGGCAGATGTAGTTGATACCTGATCAGCCCTCTTGAGCTGTGATTATCCTGATTGGGAATTTGCAGCAACATGTACACTGTGGAGTGGGATGCTCATCTCTTCTTGGACCAATTTAGTTCTGTGCCAGGATCTTGGGCCATTATCTTAGAAGCATTCAGACAAGAGGCACTCACCCTGGGACTTGTGGAGAGGAGGCAGAAAGGAACACTGGCTCCTGTATTTTGTAACTAACGGGTCACTTGGTATAGAAGTTGGGCTTGTTTTCTATTTCCATATGAAGATGCTTTAAAACCAAGAACATGATTGTGGCAAATAATGTGATATAGATGGAGGGATCATAATTTAATGTTGGCTGTGTGCTGTTCCACCCACTCACTCTCGTCTAGTAAAGGACTTTACCGTGGGTTCATCTGTGGTTTAAGAGAGGCTTCTGGGGAACTGGCTGAGCAGGGGCTTATGGAGAGATGACCATGAAAAGGAGCTTTATGAGCAGACCTCTAAATGCAAGAAATTACAGGACTCAAATCACAGCATCTTAACAGCCAGGTTCTAAGTGCTTGGGAGGAGCTTAGCAAAGATTGGAAATGTCAACTAACTTTTACCAGGTTTGCTATTTGATAAAAGCAAGTGCCTAAATGTGTTAGAAGGCTATTTCTCCAGCAGAATAAAAACTCAGAATGGGTAGTTCTCTTGATAGCTTAAAGAAGAAAGACAGGCCATCCAAATTATCCACAAACAACCTCACTAAGCTTTAAGAAAGCAAGAAAAATGATTAAATATGTGCTTAAAATAATTATGAAAGACATGCTTAAAATGTTTATTCACTTACCCAGGCCCAATGTATGAAATACAACAGTTGCCATCTTTGAGAGCTAGAGGTACTGTATACAAGGCTTGAAACTGCATAAACTTTTACTGACATTTATTGAAAGTGCTTACCATTTTCCAGGCATTGTTTCCATCTAACATGTACCAACTGATTAATTCTTCAGCAACTCTATTTTGCCAGTGAGAAAACCAATCCACACACAGGTGTTAAATAAGGCCACACAACAATAAAGGGCAGATTCAGTATAAAAAGTCTGTCATCTGACCCCAGTGTATACTCCCTCTTATTGGACTTGACTTTGATGGTTCTATATCTTTTTTTTCAGCCAAGACACATGTGACAGAATTCACATCCCTGGCAGCGTCCTTGAGCATAGCCAGGCTTGTATTTTGGTTTCCTCTGGTCTCATTGCTACACCATCAAATTCTTTCCCTCTCAACAATGCCCATAAGCAAACAAGTGGGGCAGGGTGCTAGTGTTAGGGGATAATCCTGAATCAAATCCAATTTCTTTTAAAAAAGTAAATCTTTTAATAATGTCCACTCTCTAACCATCACCAATTTATATGTAAAATGCCACATAACTAAGTGTTATGAAACCTCTATTCAGAGCCCCTATTTTAGTAGCTAAACACATAGAATAAGGAGATCTGGGTATGATTTTTGTTCTTCCACTACTAGCTGCAGGACCTTGGGCAAGTTGTGTAACCACCCTGAGCTTTAATCTTCTCATTTTCTTTATGTGCTCATTTTCTTTACAGTGTTGATGAAGAATGAATTGACGTGACATTTAAAAGCACATAGTAGGCAAGCAATACCTGGTGGCTGTTGTAACAACAGAGGATGCCCAGTTGATAAGATTTTCATAAGGAAATAATGTATGAAGTGAAAGGGAACATGATGAGGAGAGTTAGGTTCTTCTTCCATCTCTAGCATTCATCTGCAGAACTTGTTTCTTCTCAAAGGCCCAGCTGCTAGGTTTTTGAGTGTCTGTGTCTGTTAAACTGTCAGATGTTACATTTTTAAAGCATTCTCCCCTCTTTAAGTTTGCTGTTTATAATCAGTTCTAAGCCAAGAAAACAAGATTCAACTCAATATAATTAATTAAACTTTTTGGGGGGGAGGCACTGTGTTAGTCACCAAGAAGCAGAAAAACTTACTAGATTGTGATGAAACAAAAGTAAAGCACCTTTATCTGAGGGTAATCTGTAAGGTAAATGATCACTGGCATATATGTAGACAGTTGACAAATACCTGTCCTATGGTCTGGTTGCACTAGAATAACAAACAACATAAAAATAACGATTCCTGGACCCCTCTCCAGACTACTGAATCAGAATCTCTAAGAGTGGTCTCCAGGAATCTGTTTGTTTGTTAGTTTTCCAATTCAACACATCTTTCATGGATTCTAGAGACAAATAATAGGAATTTCATAGATAACATAAAAAGGAGAATGAAACACATGCAAGTAACCAACCATAAAGTTGAGGTTCTGTTTTTAAACATTCCTATTAGGTGATTCTGGTGCTCAGCCAGATGTGGGCACCACTGGCCTTCAGAACCATGGAATGGATCACTGAGATATGCAGGGAGGGGCAGCTAATGTGAGCATCCCATCATATTACATGAGAAATATCTTAGCTATTGTGAATGATGCTGCAGTGAACATAGGTGTACATATATCTTTACAAATAAATGTCTCCAAATTTTTCAGGTAGGTACCCAAAAGAAAGATTACTGGGTGATATAGTAGCTCTATTCATAATTTTCTGAGGAACCTCCAAATAAAAACCACATGATTTCACTCAGATATGGGATATAAAACAAAAGACAACAAACAGACAAACAAAACAAACTCATAGATATTGATAACATTATGGAGGTTACAAGAGGGGGTGAGGAGTATTAAAAGGATACAGGGGATCAAATATATGGTGATGGAAAGAGATTCAACTTTGGTGGTGAGCACAAAGCAAAGTATACGATGTCATAGTAAAAAGTTGTACATTTGAAATTTATACAATATCATTAACCAATGTTACTCCAATTAATTTAATTAAAAACAAGAAAAATTACACATTCTGATTGTAATTTTAATACACAATTAAAAACTTTGTGCTTCAGTGGACACTATCAAGAAAGTGAAAGAACCCCAGAATGGGAGAGAAATTTTGCAAATCATGTATCTGATGAGGGTCGTATATCTAGAAAATGTAAAGAACCCTACAATTTAATGATAAAAAGACAAAGAAATAATACAACTTTTTAAAATGGACAAAAGATACAAATAGACATTTCTCCAAAGAAGATATATAAGTGACGTGCCAGAGACACACTTCCACATGCACATGCCTATAAGACTCCATAGGTGATTACCTGAGCCCTCAGTGACATTACACCTTCTAGTCCCATATCTCCATCTGGTTTTCTCCCTCCGGATGTCCCAGAGACCTAAACTTAACACTTCAAACCCAACCTATAAAAAAATGACACTTGCCAAAACCGGTTTGGCTCAGTGGATAGAGCGTCGACCTGCGGACTGAAAGGTCCCAGGTTCGATTCCGGTCGAGGGCATGTACCTGGGTTGCGGGCACATCCCCAGTGGGAGATGTGCAGGAGGCAGCTGATCGATGTTTCTCTCTCATCGATGTTTCTAACTCTCTATCTCTCTCCCTTCCCCTCTGTAAAAAA
>NW_005353967.1:19633210-19652663 GCF_000412655.1 Myotis brandtii
TCGATTCCGGTCAAGGGCATGTACCTGGGTTGCGGGCACATCCTCCCCAGTGGATGTGCAGGAGGCAGCTGATCGATGTTTCTCTCTCATCGATGTTTCTAACTCTCTATCTCTCTCCCTTCCTCTCTGTAAAAAATCAATAAAAATATATTTTAAAAAAAAATGACACTCATTTTTCTGGTTTTTCTCTCCCCATGGTCCTCAGCATCCAACCAGGGGTCAAGTTAGAAAGGTTGCCATTATTTGCTATTTTTATCTCTCCGTCAAACCTAATGCAATTGATCACCAAATCTAAATAATTGTACCTCCTGTCTCTCAGTCCTCACTGCTGCTTCCTTAGTTCAAACTGCAGCCTCTCTACTGTCGGCAGACAGCAGCCCAACCAGGCTTGCACCTCTGGTCAGACCCCATTGCCCTGTGCTCAGCTGCAGCCCAAGATCTAGCACTTGCTGGCAGTTATTAAATGTTAGTTGAATAAATACCCAAATAAAATGGGAAAGAAAAATAGAATATTAGAAGTTGTGACATGATAGTAAATGGGGTTTAACATTAATATTTAACAAATTAATGGCACAAATATTAGAGATGAAATCTGAAATGGGTGATGGAATCATAAATAGTAAGCAACCTGAGGAGTCATGAAAAAGCAAATCATGTTGGACAAACATGAATTATGGTGAAAACAGCATCAGATATGTTATACATTTGATTTTTTGAATTATCTGTGTCACATTGTATTATAAAACATACTTGTAAGTTGGGGCAAACTGCCCTAAAAAGACACAAATAATGGAAATGGCAGAAAATATGCAAAGAGAAAGTTCCAGGAAATCATTGCCTTTCTGTATGCAAATCTTTAAAACCTATACAATTGAGGAAACCATTATATAGTCAGAGTTTTAAGACTAAAATTTTTTATTACTCCCATTTCATTGGTCATGAAAGGGAAAAGGTTCTGTCCCTTTCCCCCATTCCACTTTTGACCTGAGATTATGGGACAAGACTTATCTAAAAGACACAACTCTATACTACATGTTGAATTACATGGAGATACTCACCCAAAGCCTATAGCCACCCAGTAGTTTCTGAGTCCCTGATGGGGCCCCACCATAGGCAGAATGTCAGGAGAATAGGTGATAGGACCATTGACAATATTGATGATGTCAGCCTTTTTCAAGACCGGAACCATTTCCATGGCAGCTTCGACGTGTTCCATGATCCGGTCCAGATCTGACTCAAAGAGTTCCTTTCCAAACCCTGAAAGGACACACCATTGATCAGGATGGCACAGCTTCACGGACAAGTACTCTAATGTGATTTAAATCTCTGAATTGGGATATACTTCAGGATGGCCTGTTAGGAAGCTTTTCCCTCTTGTTTTAATATATATTTTAATATGGTTTTATTGATTTTAAAGGGATAGAGAGCTAGAAATATTGATGACAAAGAGACATCGATCGGCCGCCTCCTACCAAGGATTGAGCCTGCAACCCAGGCATGTGCCCCGACCAGGGACTGGAGAGCTTTTGGTTCATGGGTTGACGCTCAACCAGTGAGCCACGCTAGCCAGGCTCCTCTTTTCTTTTGTAAGTCTAATCTTGACATTCACTATCAACAGATGGGTAAGTACTATATTATTAACAATAATGTTATTTCTTGAAACAATAAGATCATGAAAGTTAACCTTTTTAATTAATAGAAAATTTAAATTTATACATGGTAACAGTGTTCAGCATTTAATCCAATCACAATTTTTAAAAATAAGCAGCAATTATTTGGTTTATTAAGAGAGATCTTTTATCCTTAAACTAACCATAAAATCTGCTTCATCTGCCCAGGTGAGGGCAAATGGGAGTTTAGTAAGTCATGCCAGGACACTGGGCTAAGTGGAAAATTACTCTGGGATCTAAGATGATGGATTCTAGATCCATTTTAACTCTCAGCAGGGAAGGAATGGCACAGAGGCCTCTCTCCCTGAGCCCGCTCCCAGGCATATCCGAGGGCTTGGAGTGCAGTCTTCTTCTCAGTCCTACAAGGCACTGTGACTGAAGGCAGGGCCACAGATGACCTTCTAAAAAAAACGTGTCCACCAATACTGATGATTTTCCCACACAGCAGCCAGCCAGCTTCTTCCTGTTCCTCCCATGGACTGCATGTTGGGTCAGTGGCCTGGAGACCTACAGATCAGCAGGATTCGACCAAATCATGTGGGTGCTCAGGGCCAGTGAACAGTCTGGCTCTCCCTCCAACTGCAATTATTTAAACATTTGTTCAACATTTATTTGGAGGAGAGGCTGCCAGCATGGGGCAGACCCAAGAGGGAGGCTCCCAGGTGTCAGATCAGCCCTCCCTCAGGGGTCAGGAGCTATTCTGCTCAGGCCCAAATGTGCACAGCACATTCAGTAAAACTAAAGCCCTCAGGTAACTGGCCCAACTTCTGTTGAAGGCGGTTTAGTGATCACTTGTGACATGGACAGAGGCATTCTTTGAGGAACAGTAGGGAGGGATTCAGTCCCTATCTCAAGTAGCTTATCCAAGTGTAATTCTAGAAAGTATAAATTCCTCCATTTCACATTATAATAATCGTGTCTCAGTGACATTTTAACTCCTTTTATAAATTAAAACCTGAACTACCTCCTTCATTGACCCAATCTTTACCCCAGCTCTGCAGAAATGTCCCATAAATACCAAAAAAAGGTCCTTTTCCCTTCCAAACTTGAAAGAGAAACAATAGTGCCTCCTGTTTAGCACAGAGGCTTGAGCCTTTTCCTCATCACCTTATGCAGTAGGTAGGCTTCAGTGTGTAGTCCTAACCTACCCTGCTCTATGATAGATTCCAAGGTTTTCTTTCTTAGCAGGCTGGATAGCCTGTCTCTGATATCTGTCCTATTTCCAACTGTCAGAGCACAGTAGCAGCTAAATCTGGACACTAGACACAGCAGGAGGGGGAGTGAGGAAAGAGCAGGGATGCAGGAGGTAGGTGTGGGCAGGTAAAAATTACCTAGAGCCTTCCAAAGCAGTGGGGAGCATGTTTCTTCAGCTTCTCCACCACCAGCTGCCTCTTCTCTCTTTCCTTACTCCCTGCTGTGATTATTCAAACGGAGAAGAGAACAGAGGTTACCTCAAACCCCTCACCCTCAATATCCCAGGTATCCAATAGTCTAGTGTTATGTCATCATCTTATTCTGTGGCCAGCCCCCAGCCACAGGAAAGATAAAACATACATGCCTGCTATGCACACACTTCCATTTGCTACACTAACCTGAAGGGACTCCACTGGTGACCCATGAGTCCTGGACTTTCATTTTCTCCTGACTTTCATATGGACCAAACAAGAGCCCATCCCTTTCCTGCCGGAGGTAGTAAGAGCCTTCCAGGTCACGGAGCACAGGGAGTTCTTTTTTCAAAGCTTTTACTTCAGGGATAGTCGAAGTAACAACATATTGATGCTGAACCGGAATGAGAGGATGTTCTAGTCCAACCATTTTACCAACTTCACGAGCCCAAAATCCTGAAATAAAAAGTCATTTTTAAATGTCACCACATCTGACACTGATCTAAGATGATGGATTCTAGATCCATTTTAACTCTCAGCAGGGAAGGAATGGCACAGAGGCCTCTCTCCCTGAGCCCGCTCCCAGGCATATCCGAGGGCTTGGAGTGCAGTCTTCTTCTCAGTCCTACAAGGCACTGTGACTGAAGGCAGGGCCACAGATGACCTTCTAAAAAAAACGTGTCCACCAATACTGATGATTTTCCCACACAGCAGCCAGCCAGCTTCTTCCTGTTCCTCCCATGGACTGCATGTTGGGTCAGTGGCCTGGAGACCTACAGATCAGCAGGATTCGACCAAATCATGTGGGTGCTCAGGGCCAGTGAACAGTCTGGCTCTCCCTCCAACTGCAATTATTTAAACATTTGTTCAACATTTATTTGGAGGAGAGGCTGCCAGCATAAAATAGTTAGAAGACTTCAGTACTCATGGCAAAGTCTAAAGAATGTCATAATGATCTGTTATTTGTCATTGAAAAATTGAATAGGGAAAGAGAAGACAAGACAATATTGTACATTGCCCAGGGTTTTGAAGATAATTCTGAAATCTAAGAAAACTCTATTCCTGAAAAACTATTTTGCCCACAAGCAAAGGTGGGCAGAAAAAACGCACAAAAAATATATTTGAAGGAAAAAATAAATAATTCAAATATATAAAAAGTACCAATGTTGATAAGAAAGACAGGAATGAGCTGGCTGTACCTGCAGAACAGGGATGATCAGGCCTGGAAGAGGCCCCGTGTGGATGTGACCAACATAAAACATCATAACCATGAACAAAGCCCTGCAGGTCAGTTCCCTCTGTTCCCCGGGCCCTCCTTTCCCCAAACTGTGGATGCCTAAAATTCCACAAATATGGAATTGTTCTGTTACTTTAAAATTTGAAAGTGTATATACTTAGGGAGAGGTAAAATTAAGTTTTCTCTGTTATTTTAAAAGTCTAATTTGAATATGTTTGTAAGATCTTTCCTTTTCAAAGAAAGGGCAGGAAGGCACCAGGAATCCAGAGCAGGAGGGAAGAGGTACCACAGCCAAGGGGAGTGGGCTTATAAACAGTGGGGATTCCCACAAGCAATGTTTCTCACTTACAGTGCACATGGGGGCTGTCCTATTGGTGGGAACAAATGCGATCTTTTTTTCCTTTGCAAAACATGGAACCAGATAATTTGTGGATGAAAGGAGCCTTGATTATCCCCCCTCCCAACCCTCAGGGTGACTCCTCAGTTTACAGATGTGGACCTAAAGTGCAGAGAAGAAAACAGACCTGCCCAAGGTCACAAGGGGACCGCCCCCCCCACACCCTGGAATGATCCCATCTTACTATTTTTCTTGCTACAGAAAGACTTTATTTAAAAAATCCAAGACTCCTTCACTTGTAGAAAGGTATTTTAGAATCTAAAATGCTAATAATGATTATTCGTCAGGGATCTGGTGCTGCCTTACTCACCAAGGGATCATTTGGGGGGCGGGGAAAAGGGGTCTATGCTCTTGTTTGTTTCATAATTTGGAGTAATGATTCAAATGATTAGGGGATTTTATTTAAGTTATTTCTTTAGGGGTTTCACTTTCTAAATTTGTAACCATTTTTATTTCTGCTTTTTTTCAGAATCTAATAAGGATTTCTGAAGTCATTATCAAGTCCAGAGCTAAACACAGAATCATCAGTTATGAGTCAGTCTGGGAACCCAGATTATGCACTCTTACATGCAAATGTTTATTTCTATTTAACCATCTAAATATCACTCTTGTGTTCTGTTGTTATATTTTGGGCTAACAGCTAAGTTGGTTACACTTGAATAATAGCCCCAGAAAGGGGTATCCATATGTAAACCAGAAATCTTACTTGTGGGCATTAAAGCTGTTTATAGTCTTTAAATAATTTAGAAACTTAATTTATTTGTGCTGACAGGAATATGTAAATAATCAATGTCAGGATTTTGTAGGAAAATACAATAAAGTCACATATTCTAGTTACATGCATTAGAGAAGTTTTAAAATATAAAAAGCCCAAATATTTAGTTAGTAATTCAAAGCACTGCAATTTCCTCAATATATTTGTTCAATTAAAAACATAAATTGAATAAAATAAATTCTGTCCTATTCAAACATATTTATAATTTCTGAGTCTAGTTGTTGCTTGCTTATTAATGCACTTCATCATTAAAATAAAGTGGAAACATATGCTTAAGTATCATATATTACTTGAAACCCCATGGAAAAGTCTATGCTTTTTATCCTATGGGGGTGGTGTTTGTTGGCATTGTCCCCTCTACATGTCAATCAATTTAACCAAAATCTAGCCAGGATTACACTTCAACCCCTGCTAGATCACCCATCCAACAAGTGCAAAGGGAAGAGAGACAAATGTGGAGGAATCACCTAAAAAATATGCCATTATCAACTGAAAACCACTGAAGAGTCAATAAAAAAATGAACTTTGGAAATAGCTTCCATTTTAAAAAATTCAGTGACTGATATAAATGGAACTAAAATGAAGGGTACAGGTTTGTGGACAAGTTTCCTGGTTCTAGTGTCTATACAGTGGCACTGATGGTTTATACAGTGACATTCACTGACGCAGAGTATCAGGCAAAATTAGGCAATTCTTTTTGGCTGAACACTGGGCTTCAGTTGGCATGATCCAATCACATTTCTGAATCATCATGTCAGGAAAATTCTTGAGTAAAGTTTACAAGGTTATGTCAGGCTCATGAATGTGAATACTAGAATTTGGTTACAAGTGTGAAGAAAGAGTGGACATAAGAAAGGAAAAAGGAGCATAATTTGGCAAAACATGACCTGGAGCAAAGCAATGGAGCACGGAGAAGAATATCAAGTTTCGATAGGTAACCAAGGACAGAGTGGTAGCTCCACCGAGAGCACAGTGATGAAGGGAGGGCTTTGTCGCTTAGAAACAAACAAAATGTTTACCTTGGGAGCATCACAGTGTTTTAAAACAACATTCATAGTATAAACCATTACTTTATGGTATAATACCTTATTTATTTGCCACTTAAAGAGCCTCACTAATTTTAAAAAATGATATGACACTTACCTGCAGCATTCACAATTCTGTTTGCTCTCACAGATCCCTGTGGTGTTTCAACATCCCATGTTCCATCTGACCTGGGTTTCAGAGAAGTCACTGGTGCAGGATATTTTAAAAGGGCACCATATTTCCTAGCCCCAGCAGCCAGGGCCATCGTTAGAGAGTAAGGATCAATATGACCATCGCCAGGATTATACAATCCAGCTAAAATCTAAATCGATCATAAAAAATCAATATTCAAATGAGTATGTACTCATTATTTGGTGTAACTAAATCTGCCTGCAAATGTTTAAAAAATTGGATTTGAAAAATGCATTGAGGCATCAGATTCATCAGTCATTTTCCTGTATCAAAGCTCAGACTTAGGCAGGACGTACACTGAGAAGTTAAGTAGAGAGGCTGAGTGAGCCTTGCAATTGTCTTCAATATCCATCTTCTCCTCCCGCCTCATAGAAATAAAAATGGTATGTTTATTTAGACACCTGGTCGCTAAGAACAGTTTCCAATAGTTGGCAGTTATAAGCTCCAGTTGATAGATAAAACGATTGCTAAGTTCTGGTCAATGAAATGCAAATGAAAGTGTCATGTGGCAACTTCCACAAACCATTATAAAAAGACAACTGGCATATGTCCTTTGTCTCTCCCTTCTTCTTTGCCCCTTCCGCCATCTCCCAGTCTGGAATGCAGACAGATGCCTGGAGTTCTAGCTGCCACTTAGAATAAGAACAGAAGAGTCACACCCTAGGAATGACAGAGCAATGATTTGGAAGGTGACTGGGTCCCTGAAGTCTTCATGGAAAACAGCTAGCATTCAAACCCAGACTGTCTAAGTAAAAGAGAAATAAACTTCTATCTTGTTTAAATATTATTGGTTTCTGTCATTTGTAGTCAAATCTAATACTAACAGATCAAATATTTATATTTAATTCTGTTAGTAAATTCACATGCTAAATATATACCTGGTGTCAGAAAAATATAAACTTAATTCAGTCATTCAACAACTATTTCTTGAATACTACTTTGTGGTAGGGCTTGAGGCTAGTACTATGGGAGAGACAAAGAACAAAACTCAGGTGAAACGAGTGAATACGCTGAAGTGGTATACGTATTTAGGTCTTAGCCATTCAACAAAAATCTATTGTGTACCAAATATGAGTCAGGAGATGTCAACTTTTTTGTCTGTGTCTGTTGAGATAATCATCTGTTTTTGCCTTTTATTCTATTAATGCAGTGCTACATTGATTGATTTTCAGATGTTAAACCAACTCTGTATTCTTGGAATAAATTCCACTTGGTCATGCTGCATAATCCTTTTTACATGTTGCTGAATTAAGTTTGCTAGTATTTTGTTGAGAACTTTTGCATCAATATTCGTAAGGGATACTGATATTTCTTTCCTTGTGATATCTTTGTCTGGTTTTCATGTCACAGCAATACTGGCCTCAAAGATGAGTTGGGAAGGGTTCAATTCTCTTTTATTTTAGGAAGAGTTTGTGAAGACTTGGTATTAAGTCTTCTTTAAATGTCTGGTAGAATTCACCAGTGAAGCCATTTGGGCCTAGGTATTTCTCTGTGGGAAGTTTTTGATGACTAATCCAATCTCTTGTTATAGGTTTAGTGCAAGAGACTTTCAATTTTAATGGAATTCATATTACTGTAACCTTTCAAATGTCACATTGGTGTTTTATAATGGGTATATCATCTCAGTGATCCTATGTCTATTTAATTTGGCATCCTGCCCCAGAGATGGAGAATACTCTTCTGACATGTCTCCATACTTAATGCCCTTGAGAAAAATCTGATGGTGAGAACTTCCAGCGAAGTATTCCAAGATTAACATATACACAGATATAAGCACATCCTCTCTAGGAGCAGTGATGGAATTTCAATGTAGACAATGCAATGCCACACCAGTCTGCCATCACAGTGGCATCACACAACACTATAGACAAGGGAGTGCCAACAGCCTGTAAAGACTCACAAGGGCAAACAACCCCAGCACCCAGATCAATGATACAACCCCTCTGGTATCAGAGATGCTGCAGGAGTCACCAGGGAGAAACATAACACTCTGCTTCCCTCAACAGTCCTACCCGGTACCTTTAGGTAGTATGTACAAAGGAGTCAGAGAGTTGGGTTCAAATCTCTGCTCAGCTGTTTCCAGCTGGATAAGCTCAGACCCACTATGTAAACCATCTAAGCTACAGTTTCCTGTTTATGTAATATATACCTTATATTATTATTGTGAAGATAAAACAAGACTATGCATGTTAAGGGCTTAGCATAGTAACTGGTACATAAATATGTGCTGTAGTATTATGTAGTATAATCAGTCATTGTCATTATTATGAAAATTGGATTATCACCCAGCAAAAAAAGACAATTCTCAAGTGGATTCTTTTAGTCAAATCTGTAAAACTAGATAAATACCTGGCATAGAGCCTTCCAGGGAAGCATACATATGAGCTAGGGGATATTTGTGCAGCAACATAGTAGTACTTCTACACTTGATTTTGTAAAAAATTTTAATAACACAATCTTTCCTGGGATGATATACTTAGCATCCCAGGTTATTGTTTTATTTATAGTTCTCAAACAGAATGTTTATGTAAGGGAATCCCCAGATCTGGGGGACACAGTAATAGAAAGGTATCGAATATATTTCCTCAGTTGTCATAGGTAGAAAACTAATAAAATTTTTCATTACCTTTTCATATTTCATTTGGCATACACAGTAGCTCAGCTTGTAATTTACCCAAATTCCAGTATTAATCATTTGATTTTGTCATTTAAAATGTATGTACAAAGTTTTTCTATTTTTAATTAACAACTTCAAATAACTTTTTCTAATCTTAATTCCAGTCAATAAATAGTGAAAATGCCCTTAGGATAAATACCTTGTTCATGTTGAGTAAAGGGAACATCTCTTGAATTTTCTCAGGTTCAATAATATACTGTTCTGTTGCATGCCAGCCAGTCCGAGTCATTTGATATTTAAATTCATCTACCCTTACAGGAGTTGTAGCAATTCTGATACTACCTGGCTGATGGAATCCCACCACCTGTTATAATAATCCCAATAAACACACATCAATAAATCCTTATTTGGCACTGAAACAGGATTCTTCTTCAGTACAATGAAAATGCAAATATACAACAAAAGAGATTTACTATCCAGTGAAAGAGATAACTACATAAACATATTTGGATCTTACAAAGAGACACTCATTCATCAACTATTTACTAAATGCCTACTCTGCGCCAGGCACTATACTAAGTCCCAGAGATGCTGTTATGAACAAGAGAGGCAAAGACCCTGCTTGTATAGAGCTTACAGGTGAAGCAGAGAGCTAATTGCATAATACAATAACATAAGATAGTGTTAATGTACAGAGTGAAAGAAAATTATGTGGAAAAGAGAAAAACAAAGGATTTGAGGCAGGAATATGAAGAATCAGAATGCTGCAGTAATGAGATTGTGACTTGAAACAAACCTTCATTTGACATTTAATCGAAGTCCTTCAGTTGGCCAAGCACTCAGCTTGGCCCCGGGGTTACAGAGATAAATGATGCAATCTTTGCCCTCAGGTTGCTCATACTCTGTAGGGAAGACCAAACAGTAAAGCAACAACCACCATAGAGAGATGGGTGTATAAGAGAGGTATACACCAATATTCTTAGAACCAAGTGCCGTGTCCTCAGCTCGGCCTGACTGGTGGGTGGGCAAAGTCAAGGCCAGCTCCTCAAAGGGGATGACCCCCAGAAAAGATGGAGGGTAAGTGCTGAAATGGGAGCCAGAGGAATGTTGTTTCAGGCAGAGAGCCCAGCACATTCCAGAACTGTAAGTAATTAAGAAGAGCTGAAGCATCTGAGCATAGCAAAGAGCAGCAAGAGCAAATGCTGGAAAGGCAGGCAGGGCTCAGCTGTGCAGGTCCTCCTCCTTTGTCCTTTGTCCTGTAGACCATGCAGAGCCATTTGATGGCTTTAGGCATGAGGATTTTAAGTAGACTTCAGTCTTAGCCTATGGATATTCTAAGCCTGCAAGTTTATTTTGAGAATGCTAATAACTATGAGAAGAAATAAAAATAAAAGTGAGGGGCTTTTAGTGAAGTACTTTTCAAAGCCATGTCACAGTATGCCATGCACCGTTGTCAGATCCTTTGTCATCCGGTGGCTGAAAGGCTCTAATTTCTTAGTTTCTGGATATAGTAACTGACTAAAGATATTTCTGAAAGCTGCTGCTTTGTATGCTTTGTATTCTTCCTTCATTAAAAAAAGCGAGAAGAGTGGGTAATTACATAGGTAATATACTTCAAGAATTAAAACTGATTGGAGAGCAAACTTCAGAGGCTCTTACCTTAAACTCTTATCAGATTTCTCTAACACATTAAACATTTCACATACCCTTGATACCACTACACACAGCTATACACGATGATGTCAAAATCCTTCAGAGAGCTTACATATTTCTAAGACACTCACCTAAAAGTCAATTTCAAGTTAAACGCATTTACCTGTCCGGTTTCTTCTTCCAGTTTCTCATAAAGTTTGATGCTATCATAGTGTATTTTCTTCAAGTTTATTCCAGGATGAAAGTAAGTTGTTAAACCTGCCTTAAAAGTGAAGAGGAAAGGACATACTGAAAAAATTAACATTCTGAAAATGTTGATAGCTTATCTGTTAAGCAGGAACTTATTGCTGGCAAGAAACGGAGCAGCACCAGCCAGCCCCTTGGGATGAGAACACAGCAGCCGCAGTTGAGCAAATCCAGAGCATAAGGCTTGTTACACAGCTGTAAGAACAGTCTGAACAGTAATGTCAGAGCCAGCCAATAAACATATATATTAAGTCCCTAAAAGTTATCAGGAAAAGGGTTGTTTGAAGATTCAGAAATGGGATGATTTGGTAGGAAGTTTAGGAACATATGCCATGAGGTAGAATATGGGGGGATGGTATACAACGTGAACTCAAACCAGCAAATCATGGGTGTTCCCTAAAGGGGAAGGACTATAGACTAACAGAGTTTTCCTTGACCCAATCCCCACCATTCCCTTGAATGCAGCAGCCCTACTGTTTCCTTTGAAATTTCCACAATTCAAGAATTAGAATGTTCCTGGAAATTATAGCCTAGTGATTTGGTGAACAGACTTTTGTCATAGCTTTACTTGTCTGATGAGCACATAGATTGTATGCCACAAATATTTGTTGAGTAAATACTAAGTAATAACTCTCAGGAAAAAAATATCTAAATGTTAGCATGCCAAAAACCCTTTTATCAACTCAGATGCAATGTAGTATCCAGATAAAGAATCCCAAGCAATTATATGAAGCAAGGTCTTTCGGTTAAGTGTCTAGGGCCCCAAATTGCAGCTAATGTAACCCGGAAAGTTCATCAAATAAAATCTGTTTAGGAGTATTTATAAGGTTCTTCTATGGTAGTGGTGGACAATTGGTTCTCTGGAACTCAAAAACACCCCATTTAAAGGTTCATCAATCCTTCCTTATGGACCAGAATCCTTGGGCTTCTATCAAGTACTTGTTCAAGCACTGGGACATATGCACAGATACTTTTTGTTTGTTTGTTGTTAATCTTCACCTGAGGATATTTTTTTTCCCATTGATTTTTAGATATAATGGAAGGGGGGGAGTAGGGAGAGAGAGAGAGAGAGATTAATATGAGAGAGACACATCAATTGGGCCTCTCAACCAGGGCTGAGATCAAACTCACAACAGATCAAACGTACCCCTTGACTGAGAATTGGACCTGTGACCCTTTGGCTCACGGGACGATGCTCTAACTACTGAGCATCGTCCCGTGACTGGCCAGGCCATGCACAGCTACTTTTTTTTGGGAAAATCCTGGCCCAGCTTATAAGTTCTCTCATAGTATAGCCCCATTATGATGGAACTAAAAGTTGGGCTCCTTAACTTTCAAACACTCTACTTTCCTTTTACAGTGGTTCTCAACCTTCTGGCCCTTTAAATACAGTTCCTCATGTTGTGACCCAACCATAAAATTATTTTCATTGCTACTTCATAACTGTAATGTTGCTACTGTTATGAATCGTAATGTAAATATCTGATATGCAGGATGGTCTTAAGCGACCCCTGTGAAAGGGTCGTTCGACCGCCAAAGGGGTCGCGACCCACAGGTTGAGAACCGCTGCTTTACATGCTTAGTATCATTGTGCATATGAACTTTTTTAGTTCAATACAGGGAATCCCTGGCCTTCATTTATCTGCTAGAGAACTCAATTTTGTCTTTCCTATAGCTCCCGTCATTTGAGGAAACTGATATTCATGAGCACTGACCTAGAATTTTGGGTCACCATTCACTCCTCAAGATACTTTAAATTTTAGCCTAGGTTAAGCCAGAAAGTTATATACCATCTACACTACATCACCCCAGAAAGCTATTTTCATGGAAGGAGTTGATGATCTTTCATCTGAAAGAGTTACATGAGTTAGTTTTTATAAAACTGTTATTCAAAAAAAATTTAGCCCAATATCCTTCACTTAGGGAAGAAATTTTTCTAGGAGTTCCTGATCAAGGAAAAGTTAGTCTTCTAGTACCATAGTGAAATAATGTACCTATTTCCACTGAAAAACTCATACTACTCTAGTTTCCTTGCTGCAAGGACAGTCAGAAGTAAGTCCTGAGCTTAATTTATTTTGCCAGGCATGAAATTATATTATTATTATTTTGTATCCTATACATTTTTTATTAACTGATTTTTGTGTTTTAATCTATGTTTAAAATTTAGGGTCAGCCATATCTGTGCTTTTATTGGAAGTTATCCAAATGTAATATCTTACATGGTAGTTATTGTTAACTTATGTAAAATGTTTTTCTGTTCTAATCTTCAGCAAGGTTATATTAAATGGGAAGTTTGGAGAAGGAGAAAATATTGTTCTTATCCTTCAAGATTTTATGGTCTGATTGAATCATGAAACTTTCATACTTAAAGCAATAAAATCAAAAGCATATGATTCCCCCTGCCTCCCTGCCAAGGGAGGAGGGGGGGGAGACATATGTAATACTCTTTGTAATACTTTAAGCAATAAAACAAAAATTTTTTTAAAAAGCATATGATTAAGTGCTGGAACATATAAAGAGAAAAGAACCAAGGGAAGAAAAGATGCTGGAAAGGTCACAGACGTCTTCAAGGAAGACAAGAAAAAGGTTTACATTTGATTTGAAGAAAGAAAATAATTGTAGTTGGCAGAGAAGTTAAAATAGGGAAGATAAATCAGAGATACGAATAATCAGTAGAAACTATAGCCCTTAGAACAGTGGTTCTCAACCTTCTGGCCCTTTAAATACAGTTCCTCATGTTGTGACCCAACCATGAAATTATTTTCGTTGCTACTTCATAACTGTAATGTTGCTACTGTTATGAATCGTAATGTAAATATCTGATATGCAGGATGGTCTTAGGCGACCCCTGTGAAAGGGTCGTTCGACCGCCAAAGGGGTCGCGACCCACAGGTTGAGAACTGCTGCCTTAGAAGAAAATAAGAATTTATGAATTCTTATGATATAAATAAATAAATAGGAAACCTCTTCTTTATAGTAGACTAACAATAATGAATTAATGAAAAGAATGATGGAGTTAGAAAAATCATCAATTGAGCTAGTGATGCAGTCCTATCCATCTCTTTAATAATCTTTCCCCTTTCATGAGCCTTAACAGCCTTAAAAAGCCCACTGACCTATCTCAAGCCATCCTATATCCCAGAGCCTCCAAATCTTTTATCCATGTACTCACACCCAATTAAAAGTTTGAGCACACCCTATAAAATATGTGCATTTCCTGATGTTCATGTGATGGTATAAATATGTGTCATTAAATTAACAGAGATCATAAAACACAGAAAAACAACTAGAAATGAATTAAATATTTAAATAATTATTTTTTTCATTGTGTAGAAAAGCTTTGGAATATTAAGTTTATATATTGGCAAGGGCTATGTGATTAATATACTTTATTACTAAAAATATATATTGGGTTAACTTTGGTAACACAGCACTGTGAAGACCTACATCTAGGTTTGTTGTATTTTGAGAATGGTTTGAATGGCTGTGATAGCTGGGGAAGCTACCTGTCACTGATAACGAGATCTTCATGGGAGAAGTGCACTCTCTTGTCTGAACTCTCTGCATCTTGACACCACTTCCTCCATCCCTATCACACCTACATAAGGTTTCCATTGAAGTGTGACTATTAATGTTTCACGTTCTCTTGTTCATCAGTTGTTGTTATAAGCTAATTGGAAGGAATTGCATTTTTATATTTTTAAATAAATGGGTACAAAAACCACTGAAACTCCTCATTTGAAAACATTTCAGATGGGTTAAAAAACGTAACTTCCGCATATATGAAAGTTTTTGTAGGTAATACATATCATTTTGGCCAGAAAAATTTAATAATAATGTCAACATTTCTAAACATCCCATTTCAACATTTTCTCTTCCCAACAGGACTGTTTTGGGGGGAAAAAAAGGGGGCAGAAAAGATAGACTATGTCTTGTGTCCTGTGTCTATTTTTTAGGACACTGTCTTTTTGTAAAAGAAAAACTTTAAGTTTCACAGTCCTTTTAATTATTACAATGACACCAACAAATCTCCATGTAGTACAACACTCTCAAGGTTAATCCCTCCCCTTTTCATCACCCATTATTTTACTTAAAGCCCTGGTTCTATAAAATGAATCACAAAGGTGATGTCCTACAACACCTGATCTGCAATGTGTCATGACAGACTGAAGACCAAAGAACAAGTGAGGACACTCCCGTTGTAAAGTTCCCACCTCTCTCTTACTCAGTCCCTTGGAATAATACCCAACACATCACCCACATTAAAGGTGAGGGCTAGTTAGAAACACTAGGAAAGTTTAATTTCTTTCTTACATTTTTAGTTAAAAATAAATAGGAAGTTCTAATATTGTCTTTCTACACACCATATGGATCATCTTTCATCTTTAGTCCTCAGCCCTCCAAACCACCCACTTTCTTACCATCCCCAGGGGCAGCCTCTCCTGGGAACCCCAAGCTCCAAAACTGCTTCTCATTTAATCCTCTCCCCTACCCCCACCCTACAAGAACTGCTCCACATTAGTAGGAGTGTCAGGTGCTGACAAAGCAGTCTCATTGAAATTCAGCAAACCCTCAGGATTTTTGGATTTGTGGCTTCATTTTGAATACTCACATGGCAAGCTGTGCCTTCCTGCCTAAGCACCGATTCCTACACTCCCAGACAAGTTTAACCTGAGTACATGTTATACTTCGATGAGCCTGCCTTTATTTTTTGTATTCTACCCCTTTAACTGGCTCCCTAACCTTTCACATTCTCATATGTGCTGCAAGTATTTCTGTGTTAAAAATTCCTAATACATGGGGTTTCTTTCATGTTACTCCTCAGAGGGAGGCCTCCTTGACTTGCAAAACTGCATAGAATCGGGTTCCCAGGGCAACCCTCTTTTCTTTTCCTTCATTTCTCTGGGGGCCAAGTAGCCTGGCTTCTGCTGCCTGACTCCATCTTGAGCCCACACTGCATGAATCCAATTTTGTAAACCATTGCATAATACTTTGTTCACAAACCAGGACAATGCCTTTCCCACCCACTCTGGTATCTCTTTGCTTAAGGAAAATTGTTTTGCACAGTTAACATTTAACTAGAAACTAGCATATTAAAAACTTGGCCCACTTTTCTTAAAAGAACTTGGGTTAAGGGTATGTTGCCTTCTTTTTTTTAATTCTTGGGATGTCTAAGAAGTAAAATTGCAGGGAATTCAGTTATCTATTCTCTAATGCAGGCCACATCAAATATAAGTGAGCAAATAAGTAATTAAAATATTAATAATATTTAACAAGCTGAAAGTGTTAAAGGGTGTAAGCCTCTCACTTAGGATATTTCCACGTGCCTAAATTTCCCTCTGCCTACATGCTCTTGCCTGGACAGCCTCCCAACCCCCTTACTCACTCACTTCTACCTTGTCCCTACTCTTTAAAATAGCCTCCTGACTCTTCCTCCTCCATCATTCTTTATCCCTTTACCCTCTTCTTCATGACACTGATTACTCCCAAGCGCTGCTTGTGCGTTTTCTGTCTGCCCTGCACAAGTGTGGCTCATGGGGGCAGGGACTTTGTTTTGTTCACTGCTGTGTCCTCCCCTAAAAGCACTGGCTCAACACATAGGCTCTTAGAAAATATTTGTTGAAAGAGTGACTGAATGTCTAGCAAGGAGAAGTTATAGGAAGGCTATAGGAGAAATACAGGCTTTCTTTTCCATGATAGTAAAAAGCCCACATAGAAAGTCTAGTGCAGGGAGGGGAGAAGAGCCAGGAGTGTTGGTGGCTTCCTGGACCCATCTCCAGGTAGGAAGAAGCATACTGAGGGGGAACTGGCAAAACAAAATACAGTGTGCCTGTGAAGGTTCTGAAATTACACTCAGGAGGACTAGGCGCCTGGGCCTCTCTCCCAGACTGAGGGGAGAGAAGGAGAGGAAAGAGAAGATGGGTTTGCTATGATTTTTCTAGGGGCCTCCATCCAACCACGTGGTCAGACTCTGTGGCCACTAGACTCTGGAGCCAACTGGGTTGGAATCTGGCTGCACTCTTCTCCACACTCAACTAGAGGCAGGCAGCCATTTCAGTGCTCAACCTCCAGACCACACCTTGAGCAAGTCTGGATGAGCAGGTCTGGATGAAAACCCTAAAAGCAGGGTTTTCTCTTGTCTCAACAGAAGAAAGCAAATGACAGAAAGGAAAGCTAAGGACTGAAAGCTGAGCTAACACTGCTTAACTCTTCTTTCAAAAGAAATCTGTACTGACAGTCATAAAAACGTCCTCTCTCTCCCATCCTTAGCTGACTTCAGAAATAACTGGTTTGACAGCATGAAGGCAGTGTCAATCACCTCATTTACCTGAGCCGCTTTCCATTTCAGCCCAGTTATTTTATAGCACTGGGACAATTATGCATATACCATCAAATATGTGAGACTGACTTGGCTGCATGCATTATTTAACACAAAAGCTGTTCTCAGTCCTCCTAGTTAAGTCTTCATGTAGTCAACCTATTCTCTCACAACACAAAATTAAAATAATAAATAAGTCAATGAAAAGGACCACTACAGCCAGGTGAGGGGAATGTTGGTGAAGGTCTCTGCCATATTCAGGATCACCCAGCTGCTGTTCTTTGATACAAAGGATACCATTTACTAACCACTTTACATTTGTTGAATAACTTTACACATATTAACGCAACCTACATCACAATCCTAGCAGGTAGGTACTATTAATAATCCCATTTTACACATCCAAGTGCCTTACTCATCCCAGGAAATGGAAACTTAAGTAATTTGCCATAAGTCACTTGGGTAGAAAATGGCAGAGCTAGGATGTGAATCCAGAAGCCATATGTTCCAGATAAAGACAGCATCAATGTTGACCACCACTTGGAAGTGTGCCAACCAAGATGGAACACTGTTGAAAGGGAACTCACTCTAACGAGGCAGCAGCAGGGTGTTGTGAATGGGAAGGAAACCGATTGCCCTAGTGCACAACTCAGTGAACATGACAGTTGTGAGGTGCTTTCCTTACTGCGTGCCAGGTAGATCCAGCAGTGAGCTCCGATTTCTCCAGGAGGACCACGTCCTTCATCCCTGCTTTGGCGAGGTGATAAGCCAGACTCACACCAACACAGCCACCTCCAATGATCACTGTCTCTGCTCTGTCTTTCCATCTTGTTTCTGCAGGTAAGGGTGGGTTGTCCTTTCTGGAAGAAAATTAAAAAAAAAAAAAAAAAGAAGGTAGATCTACTAGGCTATGGTAGCGACAGTTTTTTGTTGGTGGTGGTTTTTTGTTTTGTTTTTTTTTTAAGGCATCTAAAATCTAACTTAGGCCCTAGCTGGTTTGGCTCAGTGGATAGAGCATCAGCCTGGGGACTGAAAGGTCCTAGGTTCGATTCCAGTCAAGGGCACATGCCTGGGTTGTGGGCTTGACCCCCAATGGGGGACATGCAGGAGGCAGTCAATCAATGATTCTCTCTCATCATTGATGTTTCTATCTCTCTCTCCCTCTCTCTTCCTCTCTGAAATAAAAAAGATATGTATTTTTTTAAAAAAATCTAACTTAGGCAACCTGGTTGTGGGAGGGAGGAGGAGGCATTTGAGCCCCATTCCATGTAATTCTGGTTCATTGTAGATAATTAATATAGCTAAAGAATTGAACAGGTGAATTCTTTTTTCCAGAGGATCTAGAGAGAATAATTTTTCTCATTCTATTTCAAGGACATACTTATAATCATTTTATCCCATGAAAAACCATAATCATCATGAAGTTTAGTACCCATAATTCTTGGGTCACCTCCCTCCACTGTTTTCCAGGTTGAAGAGACCCAGATGGAGTAAAACTTCCTTCCTCATTTAACTTCCTCTCACCGTATATATGCTTCTCTAATTAAAATCACTGCTCTGTGGTTTACCATTGATTTGCACGAGCTTCTCCAAGGCATATTGTAAAAAGCAATGTGTAAGGGAGCCACAGAAGAACATATATATACACCTGTGTTTGCAGACACATAGATCCTCTCTGGGCAGATACAAAGGCACTATAGCAGGTGACTGGGGAAGGGGTTTGGAGTTGAAGAGACTTTGCACTGGGAACCCTTTGATTCTGTATCACTTTGTACATTGTGCATGGAAAAGAAAACATAAATCAAGAAGAAATCCGAATGCCCATTTTTCAGAAGCCGAAGCACCCCTAAGGCCAGAGTCCGCCTTAGCCCCTCGCTCCCGCCCTGCAGCCGCCGGGTTCCCACTCACCCTTCGTGGCCACCGACAGAGCGCGGAC
>NW_005353967.1:19653016-19673198 GCF_000412655.1 Myotis brandtii
AGGCCTCGGTGTATGGGATCCCGAGGCCGGGCGGCGACAGGCCTTGGCGTGAGGACAAGATAACAAACCTGGGTACCATTTGTTGAGCCCTGACTCCGAGCGGCCCTGCGCCCAGTGCTTTGAGCACATTATCTCCTCATCTTCACAATTGTTCCCCTTACACGCTTGAGGAAACCGAGGCCCCAGAGTTAGAGGACGAACGCAGAGTGGAGCGGGGATGCGCGCCTTCAGACTCAGGCCACACTCCCATCCTCTCCCCCCACCGGCCGCACCCACAGCGGCCGCACCCACGGCACTCGCTCTCCTGCCCCAGAGCTCCTTGCCCTCGGGTTCCGGAAGGGCTGCAGTCTGGCTGGCCTGAAACCAGGCCTGGCTCCGGCAGCCAGACCCTCAGTGGGGTGTGGAGGGAGGGGGCTTGGGGACCCCTTTGTCTCATCCCACCTGGCAGCCCCGGTCTCCAGGCTCTTTCTCTCAGCCCCTTTCCAGGTCTGGTCGCCAGCTCTTGGCTTTGTTCACCCATTTCTACACCTGGTGTGTGAATGGTGGGAAGAAGGGGTGACAAAATAAAATTAGGAAGGCCATGAACTTGGACGCAGGACTTGTCCAGAACCTCTCAAAGCAGCCCACCTGAGCCCTGAAATTCATAAGAGACGGAAGAGAACAATGGGGTGATTTGGGCATGGAAAAGAAATGTGTGCCACCGACTGATTGATACTAAAAAGTTAGGAACAAACAGGACTCCCTCCAGTAGCGGGCTCCCTAAATAAATTAAGGTTCATCCACTTAATAAGTGTTAGCTTCCTAAGGAGCTAAGTATGGAAGCAGGCAAAGTGCTTTGGCAATGTTAATTTACAAAAGGAGATATATCACACTGATTGCAACCATATATATGCACACACACTGAGTGGCCAGATTATTATGACCACCCCATCAGTACAATAAAGTGAATTAGTTATGCAATTAATAATAATAAAAACTTGAGAGTATTTGCTTAGGAAGTTTTCAATATTCAGTATTTTTGGAAGTGTCAATGAAGTACTGATGGTGTGGTCATAATAATCTGGCCGGTCATAATAATCTGGCCACTCAGTGAATATATACTTATACACACCGTAAGGAAGGACACAATAGTAGTCGTTACGTAAGATGAGGAATATGGGTTCAAAAACTTAAAATCATTTTGGACATGTTTTCCTGATTATAAAAGTAAAATATGGGCATTGAAGAAAATGGGTGTAATAAAAACTTAAAGAAGCAAAGAACATTGTGCTGATTTCTTTCTCTAAACTTTCTCTACTACTGTGTTCACATTTACAGTTCATTTTTTTTAAGGGTTTGAAAATATGCCGTCTTTGTTCAGTTTCTTCCTGGCATCTACTCTTGCAACACCAAGCTTATGATATACTAATCCATGTTAATGAGTCTCTGGGAGTGAAAATTAAAATGTTAGTGGGAAGGAATTATCCCACTTCTCTTCTCAGCTAACAGGTGCATTTTAAGAGTTTATTTAATTGCCACAGAGGGCACCTCCAACTGTATCTTTAATCCAAAGGAGCAGTCCCAACTGTATCTTTAATCCAAAGGAGCAGTCCAAAAATGAAGTGGCATTTTTCAGGCATAAGGGGTGATATTTTATTTTATTTTTATTTTTTTACTCTTTTCTTTTATATATATACTAGGGGCCCGGTGCACAAAAATTTGTGCACTTGGGGGGGGAAGGGGGGGTCCCTCAGCCCGGCCTGTGCCCTCTCGCAGTCTGGGACCCCTTGGGAGATAACGACCTGCTGGCTAAGGAGCAGTCCCAACTGTATCTTTAATCCAAAGGAGCAGTCCCAACTGTATCTTTAATCCAAAGGAGCAATCCAAAAATGCAGTGGCATTTTTCAGGCATAAGGGGTGATATTTTAGACAGATTGGGTCTCTGGCTGCCTTCTGCCACAGGGAGCAGTTGGTGGACTCCTTTGGGTATGAATAGAGGTGCCCTGAAGCCAGATCCTAAGTCCTGACGTCCACATACTGATACCTGCAGAAAGGGGGTGTAACTGTCTCAGAGTCTTCGTCAGGTCCCAGGTGGGATCACTCCAAACTGAAAGGGAGGATGGAATGAAAATATAAATGTGCTGTAAGTTTACAGTGTTCTTTATTTTACACGGTCCTGTCATTTTCAAACTATCTTTAGATCATACGGGTACAGTAATTGGGGTGGTGAGTACAGCAGTGAAGGAGAGGCTAAAGATGCTCTGAATTCAAATCTTAACAACTAATTTATTTTGCTAATGGCAGTTTAGAAAATTGGCAAATTTAAAATATTGGACAAACATCTAGACAACAGATGAAAATGTTTATTTGGTATTATGAAGATACCATCAAAATATGTACTATAATTTTCTTAAAAACCTAGCAAATTTTCTGTTAGAGAGAGAGAGAGAGAGAGAGAGAGAGAGAGTGTGTGTGTGTATATATATATAATTTTTCCCTTCTCAGGACCAAATTTGAAGCATATGTGAGACATGTGACATTTTCAAAATGGTCTTGTCTGTCTGTGAACCCTGCATAGTTTATCAAGGGCTTACTTACTCTTTGTTAGGTGCTGTAGGAGGTAGTAGGAATAGAGACAAGGTACCTGAGCCTCAAACATCTTACAGACACACAGAGGCGACAGGTAAGTAAGCAAATACTGCAGTGCAGGCAATGGATGCAGGAATGGAGGGTGTTTGGACTTCAGCAGGACACAAAGTAGAGGTTATTGCAAATCAGAGTGGGCCAGGCAAGGCTTTGCTCTGGCAGCAATGGGACATAGAACAGGGGGCTGGAGGGAATTGGAAGTCATTTCAATAATCCAGGCACGGTGAGAGTGGGGGGACAAAAATAAAAAATGTTAAATAGATCCACTTGGTTTGGATATGGGTGGTGAGATACTAACTAATAATACCTAAATGTATACCAATGTTTTTCCTTCTAAAAGTGTTTGATGTATACTATTAAATTTGATTCTTAACATAGTTCATTGAAGTATGTTAGATTTTCAAGATGAGATTTTATACAGGTGACTTATACCTCTAATTCTCTCTTCTATACCCCTCTGTGGCATTAATCTATTACATTGTCTTGGGATGATTTGCTGACCCACTAGCCTTCCCCAGACCTTGAGTTATTCCAATGCTTATCCTGCTTGCCTAGCACTGCACCTGGCATGTGGGAAGGTCTCACTGAAAGTTGAAAGCTTCAGTCCTTTTTTATGTTTCAAAGTGCAAAACAAAAAGAGCAAACTGTATTTTATGGAGGGAGTAGAGAGATAGGTGAGAATCCTGGTAAATGTTAACATGTCTTCCACATTCCGCTAAAATTCATCTTTAGATATGAAATATGGAAGGCTCACCAGAATTAGGGACTCTCCCTCTGACAAACAGCACTTATGGTTAACACAGCAGAACTCCATTCTGCTTCCCTCCACAGGAAAATGGAGATGGTATGGATATGGTAGCCTGGTACGTCGCCTCTGGTGTACCTTTCTGGACTGCAGATATGACTGATTAGATGGGGAACTGGAGGCTCTTCTCCCCCATTTATGCATTGCTCTGTGTCCAGCTGTAGGCAAGGCTGACATGAACTGGCCTTGCATTTTCACTAAAACGGTATATCTTCAATTAATGCAGTCTATACACGAAGAATAGGGATCACCCTGGGGTGTTTGCAGTTGTCACAGGTGTTCAGGGAAGGCCTCTCTGAAAAGATGACACTTGACCAAAGACCTGAAGGAGGTGAGAGGGTGAGCCATGCAAGTATCTGAGGGAGGCAAAATTTAGACCTTGGAAACCATAACCTTTAGATAACTGCTCTGGATACAGACTTTTATTTAATTTCTGAGTGGGCTGATGAGAAAGATGGTAACATAGGAAAAGAATAGGTTAGGAATTTAGAAGTTCTGAACCAGGCTTTGTTACTTGCTTAGCTCTGTGATCTTGGGCAAGTCACATAGCCTCTGTGAACCTGTTTCCTCATTTGCAAAATGCCCCGCCTCACTCACAGAACTGTTGGGAGTACCAAATGAGAGCATGTCTACAAACATGCTGGAAAGCGTAGGGCATACTTATCAAATGTTGAGTGCATTATGTTCAGTGGTTTACACGCAAAAACGAGTTTTTCTCACCTAATAAGAGGACTAGCAATCCATGGCTGCTGCAGCTACTCAGAGATGTCATTAAGACACCAGGCTGCTGTTACCCTTCTGCTCCACCGGCGTTAGCATGCGGATTTCAATGGCATGGTGGCAAGATGACTGCTGTATTCCAGGGCTTATGATGACATTCCAGTCAGGAAGGAAAAAGTGTCAGGATGGAAGGGAGTAGACATCTGTGTCAGGAAAGCAATACTTTTCCAGAAATCTTCAGCGGACTTCCACCCATGTCTCCCTGGACAGCACTTGTCAAATAGCCATCCCAGCAGCAAGGGATCCCTGGGAAGTTTTAAAAAGTTGGAAGCATTGTCTCCCCAAACAAAATACATTAGCAAAGAAGAGGAGAGAAAATGCAAATTAGTTAAGCAACTAGCAATGTCTGCCACAAACATATCAACAACCAAAAGAACTATTATGGAATCATCATTTTCACTACGTTTTGACTCAGATTAAATGTTATGAGAAACAACAGTAACAGCACTCTGCACTAAACAAGTCCCTGGATTGTCCAAGGAACAACAGTGTATCCAATCTTTCTGAAATATTATTAAACATTGGTGACTGTAACAGAAGAGGAGCTGTGAGAACAACATACTATCTTTCTGAAAATCAGAAACTGCTTATTTGGGGGAAAAGAGGGGCCTTTGGTGATTTTTCTTTTTCTCCTTCAGGGTATTTTGGAACGTCTGGAGAGTGGGGAGGTTGTGGTTGGAGATGGCGGTTTCCTCGTAACTCTGGAGAAGAGGGGCTACGTGAAGGCTGGGCTCTGGACTCCGGAGGTCGTGGTAGAACATCCAGACGCAGGTCAGTGCCAGCATCTCTGGGAGTGCTTATCTGGGTGACATTTTGAGTACATCTAACTGAGAGAAGATAAAAAAATAATAGCACATATTTTCTAAGGACTGTTTCACTTGTCAAAATAGCCAAGATGTGGAGAGAGTGACAGTACATGGTCTGAACAAATAGAAGGAAATTCTCTCTCTCTCTCTCTCTTTCTCTCTCTCTCTCTCTCCTCCCACCACCATGCACACACATTTGCATCTTTACATATAGGGACTACTAAAATATACATCCTACTATGTGTCTCAAAAATATATATATAGCTTTTGGATATTTAAGAGTTTCCTTAATATAGTAAAACTGTTATTGCTTCATATTCATCCTTCTAGTTAATTTGCATATTATATTATAACAGTGTGTTTGGTAAGGATGATTAATGGTATCCACCAGCTTAACAGAGCATAGACAATAGACAACCAGGTTCTGTTGGGGGGTGGGGGAGGTGAAGAAATAAACACAGTTTTCCTCATTCTACTTTGAGGACTGTAAGCAGACCGGCTAGATTCTTCATGATACTGGAAACTGAATAAGCCCTCTCTAGACCAAGAGACCAAGAACAATTGGCCAACTAAGCTTTAATCTCTGCATGAGTCTTCACCAAACTGTGAGGCCCAGCAGCAAGATAATATGAGGCTACTTTAAACAGCCCTGATTTGGTATGGTCTTTGCTATGTCTGTCCTTGAATTTTACTGACCTTAATCTGCAATTCTTTTTATAAGTACTAGATTTGAAATTGTGTATGATTGGAAGAGAAGTGGGTGAGCTGCTGCTGCTGAAAATTATAGCTTATGTGATTTTTAATGTCTTAATTTCAATTTAAAAAACTACTCTGTAGTTGGTCAGCTTCACATGGAATTCTTGAGAGCAGGAGCAAATGTCATGCAGACTTTCACCTTTTCTGCCAGTGAAGAAAAGTTGGAAAGCAAGGTAAGTAGTGGTGCTAGTTGGTTGGGGGACAGAGTGGGGGGTGGGTGGGTAAGGACCATGTATAATAAAAATAACCTCTCAATGGGAAGCTGTGGAATTGACCTGATGTGTTACTACAAACTCCACATAAAATATCCATTAAGTAATTAATTATTATGTAGGTGCATATATAGTAAATAAATGAGCTTTTTCTTTCTCTTTATCTAGGGGAAGGGAGGGCATAGGACTGGGAAACAACTATAATAAAAACCTCTCAATGGGAAGCTGTGGAATTGACCTGATGTGTTACTACAAACTCCACATAAAATATCCATTAAGTAATTAATTATTATGTAGGTGCATATATAGTAAATAAATGAGCTTTTTCTTTCTCTTTATCTAGGGGAAGGGAGGGCATAGGACTGGGAAACAAAAGGCCATTGGAAGGACATAGCCATTTTTCTGTGCTATTTTTTTATAAAGAAAGAACATCTTATAGATGCTCTTTTTACCTCCCTATTTCACATTCTTTTTTTCTGACTTGTCCATCTGGAGACAGGGGCTCACGGCAGTGGCCTTGGAATGAGAAGAATTGAATACCCAACTTTGCCACCTATTGGCTGTGTGACTTTGTGGAAGACACTTAACTGCATGGAGTATTGGTTTTCTCTGAAAAATGGAGATAACTTATGCTTAACTGCCTAGGGTTGTTGAGAAAGGTGAATATGGTGAAGAATGTGGAAGTATTGTGAGATATTCTGCAAACGTAAAGTGTTAATACTTACAAATGTTAATGCCCAACCAACCAACACTTATTGAGTGCCTGTTATAG
The DNA here is from genome assembly GCF_000412655.1 of Myotis brandtii. Classification (NCBI taxonomy): domain Eukaryota; kingdom Metazoa; phylum Chordata; class Mammalia; order Chiroptera; family Vespertilionidae; genus Myotis; species Myotis brandtii. Next base: position 19,659,773 of record NW_005353967.1, read on the forward strand.
TGCAATCCCTATGCCAGATACAGAGAGTGTACAAAGGCATAGAGCCTTTTCTGTAGTGGCTCACAGTCAAGTGTGGGAGGCAAACAAATATGCTAAAATCCAATGTGGTAAGTACAATAATGGAATTAAACCTCACTGGTAGTAGAGGAGATGGTACCTAACTCTGCTGATCTTCTCGAATTGCAGTTAAAACCAGCAACTTCTCCTCATCTTACTTGCTCATTTCCCCCTTTGTTATAGATTGTAATACACCTTTAAAATGCCAGGCTCACCATCTTACTTCTTGCTCTCTAACCTCAGTGGAAAGATGTAAATGCCACTGCCTGTGACCTCGCCAGAGAAGTGGCTGACAAAGGTGATGCTTTGGTAGCAGGGGGTATCTGCCAGACAGCAATATATAAACAGGACGCGGATGAAGCAAGAGTTAAAAGACTTTTTCGACTACAAGTAGAGGTTTTTGCCAGGAAAAATGTGGACTTCTTGATTGCAGAGGTAAGTCTAGTGTTATAGGGAGAGTGTTAAACTTACTGACAAGTATAACTGAACAGTCTTCAACTTCCATGAGAGTATTGGATTGCCTTATGCCCTCATTCCCTACGATGGTCAAAGGTTTATTTAAATGCACTATAGTCAACATCCTCTCACTTGGATGCTCTGTTCTTTGTAAAGCCAAAGGACAGACCCAGGAGAGGCCTAGCCTTTGCTTTTCTAGGGCAGGGTGTTTGCAGCAGCTGACTCTCAGGAGACACTATAACATGGGGTCAGAGAAAGGGGACAGTGATTCAGGGAGTATCTTCCCCTGAAGGAGGGACAGGCTACAGGAGGGATTAAAGCCCTGGGGGTAGGTGGATGCTCAGGCTCCTCCAGAACCCACCAATAATCCTCAGTACGTAGTTCCCTTGCTCTCCTCCATCCTTGCTCCCTCTTGCCTCTCTGTTTCCACTCAAATTATAACATGCGAGCAATATTTTAAAGAAAGAAACAGAAGAATCGGTTATTGATTGAACAGTAGGCCCAAAACATTCTCTTCCTGCCTCTTCCAAAAATTAAAAAGCCCTTATTCACCATTTACCATTACAATTGCTAGAGTCAAGTCCTCAACCCAAGCCTTCACCTCAACAAGGACAATAGCCTACCAACTGCTATTTCCCCAATCACTCTATTGAACCTATTGAAAACCTTGCTTCCTCAGCCTTCTGAAGGCTCAGGGCCACCTACAGCAGAGCACAGACACACCCATATCTTTTGACTCTGTCATCCTCACACACTGCATCTGCAGAATCTGTTTCTAAATCAAGAAGGAAGAAGCAGGGAGATTTCTGCTAGTTTTTCTTCACCTAAGTTCAGCTTTTCAACTGTGGCACTTAAAGGAGTTCCTGAGAGGCACCCCTGCAAATGTCATAAATTTATCCAACAGGGTGTCCTGTCCACCATTCACAAAGAAACTCGGTAGCTATCCCTCCCCACTCTGTGCCTCAGTGTTCTCATCTGCGGAAATAATCGTATCTCCAATCCTCCTTTATGGAACACTTATGAATATCTAACTAGAAGGGAATATAAAAGCACTCTGAAGTAGTAACAAACTACTCATTATTACCCCAATCCAATAAAAGATGAGTTCAAAATTTATTAACTTTTTCTCCTTCAAAATTATGATTTTTTAATATTCAATTACTTAAAAACCTTTGTGTTTTTTAGATGACACATGAGCGGAAATCTATATACAGGTGTGACAAAAGTAGGTTTATAGTTGTGAGTAGGTGAAACACAGAGTTTATTATTGTATTATTATTTATTAAGTATTGCACTATTTTCCATACAAACAACTGTAAAACTATTTTTGCCCCACCCTGTATTGTTAAAGGAATTAAAATATTTACTCAGAAAGGTATTCTTTAGTCAGTCTGAGAGAGACACATTCCTTAGCAAGTTTATTACATATTATATACTCGGTTATTTTTTATAACAACGGTTTTGCAACATTTACATTCTACCACTCAAAATCTGCTTTATATTTGGACCAATAGAAAGCAATGCAATCTCTCTTAGTATTTTGAGCATGCTGAGGAAGCTGTGTGGGCTGTGGAAGTCTTAAAGGAATCCGGGAAACCTGTGGCAGCTACCATGTGCATAGGCCCAGAGGGAGACAAGAATGACGTAACACCTGGAGAATGTGCTGTGAAGCTGGTGAAAGCAGGTAATGTGGACTCATAGTGTGATGAGCTGCTCAGTTGTTGTTTATGAAATTCAGCAAACTTTGCTTAACATTGTCAGGGCAGTTCAGAACTAAAAAAAAATAATGAACTGGAATTGTTTTCCTCATCTGTAAAACTTGGGAGGTAGAGAGGGATAGTAACCTCTAAGGCACCTTCTAATTGTCAAAAAGTAAAAAAGTGAAAATAAAATGTGCCTGACCAGTGTGTCTCAGTGGTTGAGCATCGACCTGTGCATCAGGAGGTCACAGTTAGATTCCCAGTCAGGGCACATGCCCAGGTTGTGTCTCAATCCCCAGTTGGAGGCATGCAGGAGGCAGCCGATCAATGATTCTCTCTCATCATTGATGGTTCTATCTCTCTCTCCCTCTTCCTTCCTCTCTAAAATCAATAAAAAAATATATTTTTTAAAAATGTAAACATTTTTTATGTCTTTGCATAGGGGCTTCAATCGTTGGCGTGAACTGCCGATTTGGGCCCGGGATCAGCTTGAAGACAATGAAGCTCATGAAGGAAGGCCTCCAAGCTGCAGGATTGAAAGCACATCTAATGGTGCAGTCTCTGGGGTTCCACACACCTGACTGTGGCAAAGGAGGGTTTGTGGATCTCCCAGAATATCCCTTTGGTAAGCTCAGGCGCATATTAGAGGTCCCTGAGATTTCTTGTTGTGACAAAATGGAAACAGCTATAATGAACAAATATGGTTCAGTCTTACAATTCAAGACTGCCTAAGCCAAAAACATGCAATGTTAACCAAAAATGAGCTATCTGAAGAATGCATAATCTAAAATTTACAGTTTTTTAATTAAAAAAAAAAAACTCCAACATTCATCAGAGCATCTATCATCTGAAAATGGAGATGGTAACAGAAATGCCATAACTATTACATTCTAGGACTGGAGCCCAGAACTGCAACCAGATGGGACATTCAAAAATACGCCAGAGAGGCCTACAACCTGGGGGTCAGGTTCATTGGCGGGTGCTGTGGATTCGAGCCCTACCACATCAGGGCGATTGCAGAGGAGCTGGCCCCAGAAAGGGGCTTTTGGCCCCCCGCTTCTGATAAGCATGGTATTTGGGGAAGTGGCCTCAATATGCATACCAAACCCTGGATTAGAGCCAGGTAGGAATTTTTACATTAATAACACTATTTTCCTCAAATCTTATTTTATTTATTATTGCAAATACTGTGCATGCCTATGATAATAAAAATTCAGGAAGTGAATTGTATAAAATGAAAAGTATAAGTTGCTTCCCTCCTGACACCAGTCCCAGTCCCAGAGATATCCTGCTTGGCATTTATGTTTTGAAGTCTTGTACCTCCATTTCTTGTTTTATCAATTTTAAGTGGTAATTGCCTTTTGTGAACACTGAGGAATTTAAATCACATGATCGTCCCCTTTTCTGTGTTCTCCTTTTCCTAATTTGACTTATTACATTTTTATTTTTTCGGTTGATTGTCTTTATAAGTTTGAATTTCATATTTAACCACTTATTTCTTAATTCATCAACATGAGGCAGTATCTGCTGATTCCACTCCTGCTGCCCTCTACTTTTTCTCACTTACCTATTTCTTGGTTTCTTTAAGTTATACCATTACTTTTATATTATCAAGATTCATAACCATTATATTCTGCTCTGTAATTATAGTTAAGTCCTCCAAGATTTGTCTGTAAGTTTATTCTAAAAATGTAAATAACATTTACAATATTACTATAATTGTCATATTAAACAAGCAGGACTCATAAAATACAAATCAGAACACAACTTTATTTTTGTCTTCATCTGTCTATATATAAATTTCTAATTAAATTCCTTTTTCATTGCTGAAAGAATAACAGGTCTTTGCCTTCTCTAATATCTTCTTATTTCTAAATTACACTGTTTGTTACAATCAATCCATTTCATCATTGAAGACATGGGGGGGGAAGAGGGGGAGGAAATTACTGTTCTATTTGCATCTCTGATTCTCTCTGTCTCTCTCTTCAATGGAATGTCATTCCTTTCCCATCTTCCAAAAACTAGTCACAATATCTTCTGTCTCCTCTTTTCTATTTGGTGCTAGTATATATTTAATCCATTTTATACTTCTTTATCCATTTCACTGGGATTTAGAATACTCTTCATTTTTGAACTGGAATGACTTTCCTAATGTAAATTTATTTAGATTGTAAAAGTAGACAAGAAATCATTTATCCAAACATTTTTTGGGGAGATATGGACATTTATTACAGAAGATGGTTTTTATACTGTAGATATCATACTTAGAAAAAAAGTACTCAATCTACATACATAAAAGCCTAAGCGACCGGTCACTATGATATGCACTGACCACCAGGGGACAGATGCTCAACGCACATGATCAGGCTCCCTCCTGTCTGGATCGGGCCTGCGGGGATCAGGCTGAAATCGGCTCTCCAACATCCCCCAAGGGGTCCCGGATTGCAAGAGGGCACACGCCAGGCCAAGGGACCCCACCAGTACACGAATCTGTGCACTGGGCCTCTAGTATAAGTATAATTAAAAGAGGAAGAAAGCATACTTTAGTGATGATTGATATCCTTCAGATAAGTGAGAAACAATTTATTTTAATCATTGTCCAAAAAAAAAAAGAAAAAAATTATCATTGTCCAGGTGACTTTAAAATGCATTAGCCACTAAAGAGAAAACATTTTTCTCTAGAGTAAAGCCACACACTCCTTGAACCCTGAACTCCCAAACATACTGATGTTTACAGATATTTGTGATTACACAGAAACCTGTATGCACCCAGATTTCTGACATTTTTATCATCCCAACATATTAATTTATTCATTGTTTCATAAGTAAAGGGGGAAAATAACTAAAAATATATTTAACACAAAGGTCTGTGACCAGGAACCTTTGTACTCTTCTTTCTAAAAGCAGGGAATAAATACTGACAAAGTTATTTGAATTCTGCTTTTAGTTACTTTTTGAAGAATTATATTTTGGCTCATTACATTAAAAACCATCTTCATAGCCCTAGCTGATTTGGCCCAGTAGATAGAGAGTTGGCCTGCAGACTGAAGAGTCCCAGGTTCAATCCCCGCCAAGGGCACATGCCTGGGTTACGAGCTCGATCCCCAGTAGGTGACATGCAGGAGGCAGCCGATCAATGATTCTCTCTCATCATTGCTGTTTCTATCTCTCTCTCCCTCTCCCTCTCTAAAATCAATAAAAGCATATTTAAAAAATATTTCTTAAAACAAAACAAACAGACAAAAAAGCCCATCTTCATAGACTTGTTATTGCATTAAAATATTGAGTAGAACCCTGCTACAAATTTCAGAATGAATATCCTATATAATAAAAGCCTGATATGCTAAGTGTTCGGTCATCTGTTCAACCAATCAAAGCATAATCTATAATAATAAAAGCGTAATATGCTAATTAGACCAGACTTCCTTCCGGACATCCTCCTGGATGAAGCCAGGGCTACAAGGGAAGCCCGGGTCCTTGGGTGCCAGAGGGAAGCCGGTGCTGGCAGCAGTGGGAAAGAAGGCCTACTCTTGCACGAATTTCATGCATTGGGCCTCTAGTATGATAATGATATGCTAAGGCCACTCAACTGCTCGCTATGACGTGCACTGACCACCAGGGGGCAGACACTCTGACCGGTAGGTTAGCTTGCTGCTGGGGTCCAGCTGATTAGGACTTGAGCAAGATGGGCTGAACACGCCCTGGAGCCCTCCTGCGGTCCCTCCCCGGCTGGCCAACCTCCCACATCCCTCCCTGGCCCTGATCTATCATGCACTGGTGGGATCCCTTAAGCTTCTAATACCTTAGAAGCTCAAGATCAGCTAATTGAATAGCAATTAATATCATAATCTTGAAAACCAGACAGACCTGAATTTAAGTCCCTCGGCCTGGCCTGCACCCTCTCGCAATCTGGAACCCCTCGGGGGATGTCAGAGAGCCAGTTTCGGCCCAATCCCACAGGCCAGGCCAAGGGACCCCACTGGTGCACGAATTCATGCACCAGGCCTCTAGTAAGTCTATAAAACTCAAACACATTGTCTTTTTCTGACAGGGGGTATGAAGCCTTATGATTGTTACTGAGGATAGAAATTTGAGAAAGACCCCTGGCATGAATGGATATGAACACAGTTGTTCGGTCTTTATGTTGAAACTGAATCTCTAGTTTATCCTGATTATTCACCTAACTTATATGTATTGGATATATATATGATACAAATCTTTAAATTAATTAACTATATATTTTTTAAAACACAGGGCTAGAAGGGAGTATTGGGAAAACCTGCTGCCAGCTTCTGGCAGACCTTTCTGTCCTTCGTTGTCAAAGCCAGACAGCTAAGGAGCAGTGAAAACCCTGGAATAATAAAACAGAAAGAAACCCCCCTCGAACCTCATCTGGACCCCTCCTCATCTTTATCATCAGCCCACTGTGATGTTTCCAGCCGCTGAACAGCTCATGTGAGGCAGCCCCTTCAGTGAATTCTACATGCGAGCATCCCACTCCTAACGGATGCTGCAGAGGACACAATGGTGATGAGAAGCGCTCCTTGTTCTCAGTATTTACTGTCCAGGAATTCTGCAGTACATTGTTTTGAAGATTATCAAGAATAGCAAAAAAATAAAAATAAATACCTTAGAAGCTTAAGAGCAGCTAATTGAATAGCAATTAATATCATAATCTTGAAAACCAGACGGACCTGAATTTAAGTCCCAGGTCTGCCCCTGTTTGCTGTAATGATAGTGCCTAGCACATATGGTTGTCATGTTTATTAAAGTGATAAAAGGTTCCAACAACAGAATGTGGTAATAGACATTTGTTACAATAGACTGTTCTACTGCATGAGTTTATTCCAATCATGTGTAATAGTTCTAACCTAGGAGTTTCAACTTGTAAGGTATAAATAAAAAATAATTTTATTTTTTCCAAAAAAAAAAAAGAATAGTGAAACTTGTCTTTGGGATGAATTAGAGATTTAAAAACAATCAGAAGTCACTGTGCACGAATCTAGTGATTAATTCAGGTGACTAAGCTAGGTGCTTGAGGAAGATGAAGTGGCATTCTGAACTAACACACCGAGTCTGCTTTTCTTATATGATTTGTATAATGATTCCAAAGGCAGTCCTGAAGGAAAAGAAGCAAAAACCAATTTGAGCAATGGAAGGAATGTTGAAATAATTATATAACCTTCCAAAGTGATTACTTTTGAAGATGATTTTACTTATAGGTGACAGGGTCTAGAGTTTTTTTAATGTCTTTATAATCATAAATAGCTAGATTACAAAATATTTAGGGACAAGGACCATGTGGTATACTTCTTATATTTTTCCTTATAGTATTTAGCATTGTGCTAGGCATAATAATAGATGCTTAATAATAATCAGTAAATAAATACTGTTTAAAATAAGTAAAAACAAACAGTTTTAGAAGACTTAAAAAGTGTTTGTTCAAATCTATCTTGGTCTAATATTTTCTTGACTTATTTTCTATGTACCGATTTCTCTCTGTTTTTCAAAATAATGTATCAACTTGTGAAAATTAATAAAAGTAAAAATAATATACCTCTTACAGTGTTTAAAATTTTATGGCTCTTTCTTTGAAAATAATAACAAATATTTATTACTTATATTCTAGACTCTTGCTTTTCTTTCTCAGTGTGAGAGTGAATGCCCACAATTGTCTAGTAGATAAAGTAACAGCTTGTCTAGTAGATAAAGATCGTGTAAAAGAGCAAGAGCAAGAGCTAAGAGGCTACATAGGGAGAAGGGGCCATCCTTCACTCTCCCTTCCCTGTGTCTGCACTAGTACGAATGAAAACTTTCATCCAGTTTCATACCATATAGTTTAGAAGTGGTGTAGTAAATAAACAGGAATTACATATGGTGGTTGATAAGTAAATGTTTTAAAATCTAGGTCCCTTGGCTCACAAGAAATGAAAATCATTTGAGGTCCATATTAGTTAAGAGCAACTCATTTAGATTTTTAGAAAGAGTCAAGCCATTCAGGTTTTCCGATTGACAATTGTGATGGATACCAAAAAATTTTTTAAATATATTCTTTAGAGTTTGTTAGTCATAGAAGTGACATGAATTGAAAGATGCAAATAAGGAAATTAATAAGGAAAAGGAATTTGAAGAAGATACACAGACTGTCCAGCCGGTGTGACTCAGTGGTGGAGTGTCGACCTATGAACCAGGAGGTCACGGTTCCATTCCCGGTCAGGGCATCTGCTTGGGTTGCGGCTTGATCCCCAGTGTGGGGCATGCAGGAGGCAGCCAATCAACGATTCTCTCTCATCATTGATGTTTCTATCTCTCTCTCCCTCTCTCCCTTCCTCTCTGAAATAAATAAAAATGTATTTTTTTAAAAAAGAAGATATGCAGACAGAGAGTAATAAAAGAAGATGAGATATGACATAAAGATTGGCCTGAGCAATAATGTAGTTTACACCCATTTGATGAAACTGAGTAGCCACTGGAAATTGTGTTCAAGAAGAAAATTTAATTACTTTATTGTGTGCTGCTTTGCTTTGATAACTTGTTGTCTGGGCATTATTGATAAGACAAAAGTCATCCTAGATCTGTTAAACATGCTGGTTTCATTTGGGTAAAGTGCATGTAAAGCCTGGAATAGAATGTTGATGAGATGGAAGTTAATAAAAACTTACAAGAGTCAAGCAGGTATCCAGTAAAGGAAACTCTTTAAGAGAAAGATTTCCTACATTGAAAGACCCCACAATTATATAGTGATTGGATCATTCTTCAGATAATAATAAAAACATACCGGGGAAAAGTATTTCAAATCATGCAATTCTAACTCCAACTTTTAAAAATGCATACTAAAACATTAAAATTTTATTCATAATTACTTTAAGCAATTTAGTGTATTAAAATAAGGGTTGTTTTTAAAGGCAGATTTCTATGACTTTGATTCAGTAGGAAGAAATGAAGAAAAAGGTAATTGTTTATAAAAATTTAAGAATGACCAGGGAAACTAAGAACTGGTTTGAACTAGCTCTTTCCAGTTCCACAGCAGATGTTTACCGTACCACGAAGTTATCAAGAGTAAATGTCCCTCTGATAAACCGTGCTGTGCTGTGTGTAGAATCAGCAATACAGACTAGCAAATAACTGGCACAGAGACCACGTAAGGGATCCAAGAGGTGTGCTGAAACTAAGGAGCGAAGTTCAGCTGGAAAAACAATTCCTGCTTCACCATGATCACAGCTGTGACCTGATACCTGATGCAAAATCATAGGCAACATTAAGCAATCCATTTTGGCTGTACAGTCAGCTGCCTTGAAGACAAGCACATATTTTATTTAATTAATTATGAAAAAGCTGAAAAGAGCTTCAGAAGGGTGCGATTTTGCCCATCAGAGCCATTTTATGACGTCTTCAGCCAAGTGGATTGGACATGCTGACTACAGCATTGCTGGCACTCCGCAGTCATGTTTCATCTCATTCAAAATAGTGAAATTGGAGAAGCACCTCTCCTTCGATGATGACTACATGCCTTGCAGGTTCTGTACTCTCATACCAATTATATTCCCTCATTCATTCATTTATTCACTCACTCAATCGCTCACTCATCCATTCACTATTCAAATAACATTTACTTATTGATTGGCCTGATAGTCACTGTACTTCTCCTATGGACTTCCATAGTACCCTAGGTGTATCATGAATACCATGTCGTTTTTTTTTTTGTTTTAATACACTTTTATTGACTTCAGAGAGGAAGGGAGAGGGAGAGAGAGAGAGAGATAGAAACATCAATGATGAGAGAGAATCATTGATCGGCTGCCTCCTGCACGCCCCACACTAGGGATCAAGTTGCAACAACCTGAGCAGCCCTGACCGGGAATGGAACCGTGACCTCCTGGTTTATAGGTCAACACTCAACCACTGAGCCATGCTGGCTGTACAAATACTATGTAGTTTTAATACTCGCTTGATCATTCCTATCTACTTACCTGCCCCTGACTTGAGGGGGCAGAGAAAATATCTTATTAATTGTTGTATTCCCAGTACCTGGCAGAATGTAGAACTCAACAAAGGTGTGTTTGGAGAGGATGCGGAGAAAAGGAAACACTCATACACTGTTGATGGGCAGCCACTATGGAGAGTCCTCAAATAATTAAGAATAGAACTCCCATATGATCTAACTATGCACACTTCTGGATATTTATAAAAAAAATATGAAAACACCAATTCAAAAAATACCTGTATCCCTTAGTTCATTGCAACATTATTCATAATAGACAAGATATGGAAACAACTAAGTGTCCACCAACAGATAAATGGATTTAGAAATTGTGGCATATATATATTCACCCATAAAAAAGAAATCTTACCAATTGTGACAACATGAAGTGGACCTTGAGGGTATAATGCTAAATGAAATAGCTCAGACAGAGAAAGACACATACCATATGATTTAATTCATATGTGGAATCTAAACAAACAAAACATTAAAAATATTAAACAATTTTTTAAAATGTATCATTGCCATTTAAAATATGCCATTTTAAAGTTTTAGAAAAAGTAAAGCCAACACAGCCATTTTAACTGTTTCTCTAAGAGATGAATGTGGGATATACTAGTACTATTCTAAACCATTTTCAATAACAACAAAATTGGTAAATCATACTTTTCCAGTTAGGAGATTCAGAAATATTAGTTCCCATGGGCTTCTCTCCGTGCTGAAGAAGCCTTACAAGTTGCTATAATGAACAGATACACTGTATATTCTGATTTTAGAGGCAATAGATAACTCACTAACTCTCCTTGGAAAGTAGTTCTTTTTCTTACCTACTTGCTCATTCATTCATTCATTCATTCATTCACTCTATTCAACAAATTTATTAAGACTTTTAGGAGCCAGGCACTGTGGGAGGGGAAAGCATCACAGGAGATGCAATCTGAGAAGTAAGCAAAGTCAAATTATGTGAGAATTTATGTCTTAACAAGGATTTTGGTTTTTACTCTGAGTAACAGGAGAGGACACTACAGGGTTTTGAACAGGGAAGGGACAGGATCACTCTGCTATTGTGTTAAGAATAAGTCACAGAGAGGAAAGAGCAAGGGCAGGGAGGTGAAGCATTTAGTTTCTGGTGTGTGTTTTTTTAAGTCCTAGTCTCACTCAGCTGTGCCCAAGGGCACTGAGGGAAAGGTTATGGTCCATTTGAGGTGATTGGTTTTATCTGTAAAAAGAAGGGAGGAATGTTTACTCTTTCCTAGTTCAATAGTGACTGCTGATAGATTCTCAGTTTTATAATGAGAGGGAAGCAGTTTCAAAGGTGAAGAATATAAATGGTAGTGTCTTAATCGAACTGCTGTCAGCGACACAAGCATGCTGCCATAGAGGGGTGTTAAGGATGTGGGTCTGGGGCCAGGCCACCTGGCTTTGAATCTCAGCTCTGCTGCTTACTGGCTCTATGGCCTCGAGCTAGAGGCTTGGCTTTCCTTATGTGTAGGAATAATACATGCACCTACTCTTACAATTGTTGGGATGGTTCAATGAGTTAACACATGTGCAAGCACAGTATGTACTCATTAATGTTAAGCATTATTATAATCATTAAGTCACCCAAGAATAGATGCTCAGCTTTAAAACAGATGTGAGCTTTCAGAGACAAGGCTTGTGTCTTACAAATCACCATAGCCTTTCAACTCTGAGCACAAGATTTGTTGAATGAATAAATAATTGTTACTAAAGCAACAGTCATGTTATTTTATGGACTAAATAATTGAGTTTAAGGACAGATACCACAAAGATTATGTTTTGGCCTTGGAAAGTAAATACTTCGATCCTGGGTACGTAAGAGACTATTTGGGAAATAAACTCTTCCAGTCAATGCTCTTGTTCGCCAGCAACAGGATCTACTCTGTCGAGTTTAAGCAGGAAAATGATTTAGTGAAGGCAATCTGGAAGTTCACAGCACCGCCAGGAGGGCCAGAGTCACAACACGCACAGCAGTTTGTGTGTGAACCTACTCTTGACAGTAGCTATGAGGACCCACATCTATCACTTGCTGCCTGGGCCACAACCCAGGCCAGAAAAGGGATTCCTCCTGATGTCTACTTCATCATCAGCTTGCTTCTCAGTCAGGCTCTCAAGTTCATGTGTCTGACTAATAGGGCCAAAGTCACAGGCCTGCTACAACCTATCTGTCAGGAAACTGAGTTTTGGGGCTTCTCCCTTGGGAAGACAGGACTCCTAAAATAGGAAAGTATACCAATACATAAAAAATATTCAAAGGTTGGCAGGCAGCCAGACAACATGGTCACATTAACAAACAGAAATCAAATATTCACTTGACTACATTACCCCTATGATGCTATCACATTAGAATTTAATTATATGTGTGAATATATATCATTTTTATTACATAATTAGAGGCCAGATGCACGAAATTCATGCGCGGAGGAGGGGGGGGATAGAAGTCCCTCAGCCCGGCCTGGCCCTCTCGCAATCCCGGTCCCCTCGCTCCTAACCACCCGCCTGCTCACTCCTTAATGCTTGGCTTGCCACTCCTTAGCGCTGCCACAGAGGCGGGAAGAGGCTCCTGCCACCACCTCCGCTGCACTTGCCAGCTGTGAGCCCAGCTTCTGGCTGAGCGGTGCTCCAACTGTGGGAGCGCACTGATCATCAGGGGGCAGCTCCTGCATTGAGCATCTGCCCCCTGGTGGTCAGTGTGCATCATAGTGACCGGTTGTTCTGGTCGTTCCACCATAACAGTCGCTGGGCTTTTATTATATAGACTAGAGGCCCGGTGCACAAAAATTTGTGCACTTGTGGGGGAGAGGGGGTCCCTCAGCCCACCTGTGCCCTCTCGCAGTCTGGGACCCCTCGGGAGATAATGACCTGCTGGCTTAGGCCCGCTCCTGGGTGGCAGAGGGCAGGCCCAATCCCTAGGTGCAGCCCCTGGTCGGGCTCAGAGCAGGGACGATTGGGGAGTTGGGGTGCCGCCCCCTGTCATGCACAGAGCAGGGCGGATCGGGAGGTTGCGATGCCACCCCTAGTCATGCTCAGGGTAGGGCCGATTGGGGGGTTGGGGCACCGCCCGCTGTCACACTCAAGGCAGGGTCGATAGGGAGGTTGCGGCGCCACCTCCTGTCACGCACAGAGAAGGGCCCATCAGGGGGGTTGGGGCTCCATACCCTGTCACGCACAGAGCAGGGCGATCAGGGGGTTGGGGAGCTCCCCCCTATCA
>NW_005353967.1:19674160-19712501 GCF_000412655.1 Myotis brandtii
GGCCAGCTTTAGCTCTGAGGCTTGGCTCCAGCTCTGAGGCCTCGGCTGCTGAAAGCAGGTATCTGGTTTGTTTGGGTTCTATAATTGTAACACTGTTGTGGTCCTGCTCACTCCAGCTCTGAGATCCCGGCTGGCTGAAAGCAGGGATCTGCGGTTGTTCTATAATTGAAACAATGTTGCGGTCATGCTGGCTGAAGCCCAGCTGGCTGAAAGCCGGGTTCTGGGGTTTTGTTTAGCTTCTATATTTGTAACATTGTTTCTTAAACTGCAAGCTCAGAGGCCGGCAGCAGCAGGCGGGGAACGTTGGCTTCCTCCGTCACTGAAACAAGCAAACCTCCTGTTCGCTTCAAGCTGCCTGGCTGCCGGCCGCCATCTTGGCTGGCAGTTAATTTGCATATTGCCCTGATTAGCCAATGGGAAGGGTAGCGGAGGTATGGCTAATTACCATGTTTCCCTTTTATTAGATAGGAGGATTAAGGTCATAAGCTGAGATTATGTTAGAGATAGTAATTGAAATAAAAACTAAAAAGAGGGGGGAAAGTCTATTTGAGCCTTCCAGAATCTTTAATGACCTGGAGACCGTGATTTAAAATAGAGTATTTATTTATATTTAACTCTTAGACCTGCTCAATTTATTTTTCCATGTTATCGTTCAAATTGAATACTAAAATAGCAATATAGCATTTCAGGGCCCCAGGAGAATCTCTCTCTGGTTCAACCCTATTATTGTTGATGAGAGGACGCAGAGGCCCAGGAGGTGCAGTGGTTTACTCAAGGGGTCAGTGTTGAAAAGAAATCATGTTGAAAGGCCCCAAAGTTTCATTGTTTTTTCAAGAATCCTCTTCACAACCTCCCACAATACAGTGGGGAAGCAGGACCCTTTCATCAAAAGGGCCCAAGGCCTGATTCCCTTCAACATCCAGCCAGATAGCCTACTTAGGCTTGCTGTGTTCTTCTGGAGAGATTTATTCCTGCCTCCTCCCGGGTATGTGGTATCCGAAAGCCTCAGACATGAAGAATGAGACAAATAAAACCAATTTCCAGAGGCCATAATGTAGAAAATACTGCTCCTTTTTCCTGGTAAATTAAACAATTGAGCCCACTTTCCTGACAAATTCTCTCCCTTTGTTGTGGCATTGCAGCATCCATTTGACAAATATTTACTGGAGGCCTACCTTTTGTCAGGCACAAATGCAGGCAGTGGCCGGCAGTGCTATCATCAGTGCTTTAGGATTAATTTTCAGAGCATGGAAGCGTGCTCCTATGGAGACAACCATGGCTAGGTTTTTCTGCCTCGTTTTAAAGATGTTATTAGAATGAATAAATTGCCATTGGAAAATATGTTCTGATTCTTAAAAACACCTTAAGGAACAGAATAGAACATTTTAAGGAGGACATAATGGAGAAAATACAATAAATTAATTAGCTAATTAATGTAACTAAAGTCAGCCAGTGCATTCTGTATCTATATAAGCATCACCACTGACTCATGGGAGAGGAGGACTAAGAGGATAGCAGCAAGAGCCGGGTCATCCAAAGAACAAGCAAAAATCTTGTTGGTACTTTGTTTATACAGTAACAATTGCCATAGGTCAGTGGTTGGCAAACTGCGGCTGGTGAGCCACATGCGGCTCTTTGGCCCCTTGAGTGTGGCTCTTACACAAAATACCGACGTCTGCGCATGGGCCACGAAGTTTCAATCGCACTGTACGTGCGCGCCCGCACGTGGTATTTTGTGGAAGAGCCATACTCAAGAGGCCAAAGAGCTGCATGTGGCTTGCAAGCCGCATTTTGCCGACCACTGCCATAGGTCAAACTACATTTTATGTCAATGTAACCAAATGCTAGGGATTGGGGTAAAATAGTCAAAAATTAAAGGAGGTGAAGAGTCAAGGCCCATGTTCAAGTCCCAGTGGCTCCAATAAAGATATTTGTGATCTTGACAAGTCACTAAATCAGCTTAAGCCCCAACATCTTAAAAACAGACGAAAAAGGCAAACCATGAAAAGGGAGAAAATAATTGCAAATCATTATGTGATTATGGTTAATATCCCTAAAGAACTTCTACAACTCAACAACAACAAAAACACACCTGATTTAAAAAATGATCAAAGGACTTCAATAGTCATGCAAATTGCCAACAAGCATATGAAAAGATGTTCAGCATTACTAATCATTAGGGACATGCAAATCAAAACCACAATGAAATATCAAGGACACCAATTAGAGGTAAACAGTGTCAGTGAGAAGATGGTGAAATTGGAACCCTGGTGCACTCTTGGTGGGAATGTAAAATAGCATAGCCACTATAGAGAATGGTAAGGCAGTTCCTTACAAAATTAAAATAGAATTACTATATGATTCCACTCTGGGTGTATACACAAAAGAATTGAAAGCAGGGATTCAAGAGGATATCTTTAAACCCATGTCTATAGCAGCATTATTCACAGTAGTCAAAAAATAGAAGTAACCCAAGCTTAAATCAACAAGTGGATGGGTAAATAAAAGAAAATGTGGTATACGCATACAATGGAATATTATGCAACTTTTAGAAGGAAGGAAATTTTGACACGTTATGAACCTTGAAGACACCATGCTAAGTAAAATAAGCCAGTTATAAAAGGACAAATACTGTATGATTCCACTTATATTGAGTACCTAGAGTAGTCAAATTCAGAGGCAAAAAATAGAATGGTGGTTGTCAGCAAATAAGTACATGGCAAGTTATTGTTTAATGGACACTAAGTGTCAGTTTGGGAAGATAAAGTTCTAAAAAATGAATGGTGGTGATGGTTACACAAAAGTGTGAGTGTATTTAATGCCACTGAATTGCACATATGAAAATGGTTAAAATCAAATTTTGAGTCATGTATATCTTATCATAAAGAAAAAAAAAGAGTCAGGAGAAAGATATCTCACAGACTTGTTATGCAATACAATTTGGGGCCTTGTACAAATAAGTTAATAGTTCTAAGCACCCAGAATGAGTTCCCCTATTTGACACTGTACGGAACTCCAGACCAGAATTTCAAGCCACAGCAGTGCCTGTCATTTAAAAAAAAAAAAGATTTTTATTGATTTCAGAGAGGAAGGGAGAGGGAAAGAGAGACAGAAACATCAATGATGAGAGAGACTCATTGACCGACTGTCTCCTGTATGCCCCACCATGGGGATTAGGCCCGAAATCTGGGCGTCTGCCCTGACCAAGAATTGAACTGTGACCTCCTGGTTCATAGGTTGATGCTCAACCACTGAGTCATGCTGGCTGGGCATGCCTGCCATTTTGTACACTCAATTCATCACATAACTACAGCAAACGGGACCAGTGCCCTGTCCCATTCCCTCCACAACTCTGACAATCTCAACTGCAGCTGCGGGGGCCAGTTCCCTGTGGCTCAGACTCACCTGGCACCTACAGTGTCCTTCTAGAGCAGTGGTTCTCAACCTTCTGGCCCTTTAAATACAGTTCCTCATGTTGTGACCCAACCATAAAATTATTTTCGTTGCTACTTCATAATTGTAATGTTGCTACTGTTATGAATCGTAATGTAAATATCTGATATGCAAGATGGTCTTATGCGACCCCTGTGAAAGGGTCGTTCAACCGCCAAAGGGGTGCCGACCCACAGGTTGAGAACCACTGTCCTAGAGTCATCCCACCTACTGGCCCAGGGCCCTTTCCTGTGCGGCTGCAGACCCCTCTTCCCACTGGCAAACAACCAAAAGTGTGAGGGAGCTAATGTCCTCAGGACAACCTTCAATCACTGGGGCAAGGATTCAGTGGATTAGTGCTCCAGCATCCTGACCTTCCAAGTAGACAATTGAATACACTAAATTTATTTTTATTTTTCAAAATGGTCTACAGCTAGCAACTGCCATAGGCAGTACATATAGACTCTACCTCTTCCCTGTCTTACTTTTCCCACCTTTTCACTCTGGCTTCCCAGAGTCGAGTCCCAGATAAACTACATGAAACCAATCACGTATCTCAGGAATCCCAATTTAAAACATTCTGCTCTTTAATTTTATATTGATTTCTTTAATATTTTATAGCTAAAACTTTGTAGGTATAAGCAGTTCTTAGCTGTGTTCTAAAGTATGTTTACAAATTTATAGATATTTTGAGACTTGAAATACATTTTCCTACTTGGGACGGAGATTAGGTTCCCTAGTCCACACAAAGTTCCTACTCTGGGGTGAAACTGGGAAAGGGTGGGCAGGGAAGGATTTCCCAAAGAAAACTTTGACCTGAATCTTAAAGAACCAAGAGTAAAACAGGAGAAAGCAAATGAATGCCTGATAATACAAAGTTAAATAGTCTTCCATATTTGCCAGACAGACATTTATTCAAATGTATGAAATGATGTATGTGGGAAGCTATTTATTTCAGCTTTATTTGAAGTGGCAAAGCATGGTATAATGTTACTGTCCATCAGTAGGGACAGGCTACTAGTAAATAAGTCCTGATATATTACATAACAAAATATTATGCTATTAAAAAGAGGCAGCACTTTGTCTATTAATATGAAATAATTGTGAAGATATACTGTTAAGTATAAAAAGCCAGGTGGAGACAGTGTCTGTGGTGCACCAGTGCTTGGTTAAATAGGGGGCACAAATGTTCAAGCATGTTTGTTGCATGTGCATAAAATATTTCTGAATGGACACAAAGTAACTGGAACATTGGTTGATTGGGTGGGGGGAACTGAGTACCCAAGGGACAGGATACCCTTTTTAAAATTTAAAATTTTGAACCAAGTGAATGTCTTACCTATTTTAATTAACTAATTAATTAAAATTAAAGTAATTAACTTTAAAAAATACATTTCTACACATTATGCAATGCTAACCTAATAGTCATTTAAAAATAAAATGAAACTGACACCCTGAAATAGTGTTTTAATTTTTCCTTTTTATTGTTTATTCTAGATCATGATTGTATAGTTAATCTCATTAACAATTAATAACCTTTTGAATTTTGGGTACTTTATGCATATATTAAGTACTAAGTTTACTTTTATTGTTCAAAACGGATTACTTTTGTAACAAGGAAACTATTAGAGTTAATACCATGTGCCTAAATCATTCCCTACCACCAGTGAAATGATTGTATTCAAAATCTAGACTGGCTTATTCTAGTTTTTTTAGTTTAATGGGCCTTTTGTGGGATCTACAAAAGGCCAAGTTGCTGTTTTGTGTTGTTGTTGTTTTTTTCATTTTCTATTGGAGTATAAGATACATACCCCAAAAATACATATGTTGTAAATGTATAGCTTGGTGAATGTTCATAAACTGAACACCCTCATGTACACAGCATTAAATCAAGAAATAGAACAGTGCCAGCACTTCAGAATCACCCCATTCCTTCCTTTCACTCCCCCTCCTCCTAGAGTAATCAATAGTGTGACTTCTAAGAGCGTAGCTTAGTTTTGCCAGGTTTTTTTTTCCACTATATAAACTAATCTTATAGTAATGTCTTTTGTGTCTGGCTTCTTTTACTCAATACTATCTGTAAGACTCATCCATATTGTTGCATGTAGTTATAAGTGAATCATTCACATAGCATTGCATTGTGTAAATATGGCACAATTCATTAATATATTCTATTATTGACAGATGTTTAGATAGCTTCCTGCAGGGACCGGGCCAAAACCGGCAGTCCAACATCCCCCGAGGGGTCCTGGATTGCGAGAGGGAGCAGGCCAGGCTGAGGGATTCCACTGGTGCCTCTAGTCAAATATAAGCTCCTCAGCGCGGTGCTCATGTCTAACTTGCTTGGACTGGACACCACATCTCACCCCACCAGAACCAGATTTTCCTTGATCTTTTCTTTATGCATCCACCTCTCCCTTTTTCCTTCTCACACCACACGCCCACCAACCTGGTGTGTTTTCCCCTGAAGGTTCTAGACCAGGACATGGGGTGTAACTCCCCAGATCAGGAGCTACGTGCTGGAGCCAATAGACCACATAGACATCACATGGCAGCCCCATGGGAAAGCAGGGATCTATAGCCTCTACTCCATCTTTTTCCATTCAAAGAGGCAACAGATGCCTTAGTTTATCTCTCAGCAGCTCACAAAGATTAAGGAAACCAAGGATTGATTGCCTATCCCAGGAAATTATGGCTTTTCTTTTCTAATATCCATTTTAAACAACAACAAAGTTTCAGAATGACTGGACAACCAAGGGGTTACACACAGTCCCAAAGTCCTGGTGCATTTGTGGGTGATGGCTTTGACAGGGCAGACTATTTCCTTTTGGTAACTAATTGTATGACCCCGGGTTGTTTTGTCTTGTTTTATAAAAGAAGCAAAATGATACATGACCACAGAAAACAGGCCAATTAGCTGTTAGAAAACATGAAAGGAAAGGAGGAAGAGACGAGAGACATTTCCAGAGCTAGAAGGAGAACGTGGGATGCAAATGCCATGCTGGGAGGGCAGTTTAAGAACTTGGGGGTGACCAGAACCACTGAAGAATGACTTAAGGACTCCCCTGTGGAACCCAGGAGACTATACAAGCTGCCAGATCTGTCGGCTCTGAGAGAAGCACTTTTAAAATATATATACATTTTTATTGATTTCAGAGAGTAAAGGAGAGGGAGAGAGAGAGATATAGAAACATCAATGATGAAAGAGAATCATTGATTGGCTGCCCCCTGCACGCCAGCAATTCGGGCATGTGTCCTTGACCGGAATTGAACCTGGGACCCTTCAGTCTGCAGGCCGAGACTATCCACTGAGCCAAACCAGCCAAACCGGGCTGAGAGAAGCACTTTTACCTACAGTGGAAGGAAGTCCTGAACAGTTCAGCAAACAAAACAAACTAAACAAACAGAAAAACTGTTCTTTCTCTAGGAACTAGGAATGAGCAGAAGTTGGAGGCACAAACTGAGGCACCCTGGGAGCCAGCCTAAGGAAGACTTGTTAACTGCCAGGGGAAAGCAAAGAGAGCGCCCGGGGAAAAAGCTATTTATCTTTTTTTTTTAAATATATTTTATTGATTTTTTTACAGAGAGGAAGGGAGAGGGATAGAGAGTTAGAAACATCGATGAGAGAGAAACATCGATCAGCTGCCTCCCGCACACTCCCTACTGGGTATGTGCCTGCAACCAAGGTACATGCCCTTGACCGGAATCAAACCTGGGACCCTTCAGTCCTCAGGCCAATGCTCTATCCCCTGAGCCAAACCGGTCAGGGCAAGGCTATTTATCTTATGCTCTAGTCTATGTCAAGCCAACTTCATGTGAAGCCACTTACCAAAAATATCTGGAAAGTCACTTAGCTTCAACTTGAATTTTACATATGAAGAAACCGAGGCCCTAAAAAGGGAGTACTTGTGTAAGGTGGTTTGATACACCTGATGTGCTGGGTGGGATAACTGGTGAGTGTGGCCATGGCAATGGACAGAGGGAATAAAGTACCATCAGAAAAGATGAAGTGAGAAAAGGCTGTGCACCCAGGAAGAGGATTTTAGATGAAAAGCCCATGTTCACCACCTCTTTATTATGACCCTGGGCAATAGCAACCAGGGGTAGAGCAAGAGGAAAATATAAGGAAAGTAAAGCCTTCAATTTGGGGGCTATCTGGTAGAATTCATACCAAAGGACATCTCACGTGTATTTGATAACCCCAAATACATTTACAGCAGAAGTTGAAAAATCAAATGCCTTTAAGTTAAGGTGAATATGTGAACGAGAGTGTAGGACAACTGGGTCTGGTCAGACTGGCAAAGGGAAGGCTCCACATAAAGGAATTCACATGCAATTTTTAAAAATCACTGGCCTTGCCAAAGGAAACACAGAGGTGGGCCCATTTCCATGTCAACAGTTTGCAAACACTGTTTTACATGGTGTTAAAACATAAACCCTCTTCAGAGATTTTAAAGGCTAAATGAAATATTTTTAATCTGAAGAGACCCATGAAAAGCCACTTTCAGTTTAAAAGATGATTCCAACTTTTAAATGAAAAACAAAAAGTCCTGATATTTTCCCCATCTGCATATTGAAAGGGGGACATTTTAACTTGTATGAGATGGTGTGTATCCCCCCCAACCCCACCCCTTGGAAAAAAGGAGGAGATATTCTTTACCTCCAATAATACATGGTGTTTGAAACATTGTAGAAATGGTACTTAAATGTTTGTTGAGTGAATAAATGGGGTTATAAGTAAAGCAAAGCACTAGTGAAAGACCTTACTCTGGAGGTTATAAAACAGAGGGGGTTGATCTCCAGCTCTAACCCTCCTCTTTCCATTCAGGATTTATCTCCCACATCAAACATCTGTGTAGGAGGCCAAAGACTTCAGTGTTATGACCTTCCTCATCTCATTGCTCTAGAAGAGCACAAAGAACATGGGCAGCCTCCCAAGAACAGTTATGACAGAACTCGCTCCCAGGGGGTATCCAAGCGGACTTGGTCCTTTGGGAATGAGGCAAAGGAACTTCAGAGCTCACACTGATAACTATTCCACTCTCTGAGTTCATGGTTTGGAGTACAAAGAGATTTGTACCTCACAGATTTGTTAGGAATAAGTAATATTGTGTATGTAAAAGGCTTAATGTAGTGCCAGGCACATAGTAAGTGAAACTGTGAACTCACTGAGCTGTAGATATTATAATTATTTATTATTGAAATAGTAGGTGGAATTTTTTTAAATTGCCCTCACTAGGGTGGGTATGGGGAATTAGGATAAACTGAAAGGCTGAGAAAAAACAAAAATATTTCAATAGCTGTCTATAAAATCATTTTGGAAAAGTTAGGGGTAGATAAGTGCTTAAACGACCAAAATTCCTTTCATTTACATATAAATCCTTATTTATGCATGTACACACTTATATATGCATAGAGTTCCCCTGGAGGAATAGTTCGCAGGCAAGAGTGGTTACCTTCAAGGAAGACTTGTACTAGGAACAGCATCCAGGGAAAGACTTAAAAGTTTTGCCATCTGTGTCTACATTATCTATTAAAAATTCACAATTTATTTTTAAATTAAATGTTGTTCATCTAAAATCTCTTCTAAGTTTTGCTGAGCTTGGGTGAATTGTGAAATTGAGAATGTCTGCTTTCAACTTTCCTTGTCAGAGCCCTGATACCGCCCCCTAGCGCCTGATACCCACCACTGTAGCTGCTTCCTGCAGCCTGAGCTGGGCTCACTGTTCATCTCACCAATAGTCACCAGGTTACTCCTATATGTAATTAATGCATTAACCAACTAAACTAGTACCTACTAGGATACTCCAATGCTTTAATGGTCAAAAATCTAGTTACTATGAAGAATGGCATTACCTCATTCCTCACTCTTGCTGGGCAGGTGAAATATTAGATTATTTATATTACATATACTCATCCATCATCCTTCCTTTTTTTCCATTTTAAACTTGTCCATTATCAGAAACAAAAGGACTTTTCTACTTTCTCAGTGCTATATCAAGTACACATTATTTAAACAATTAAATGTTCATTGATTCATCATTTGCTACAGTAATGTTCTTCTTTGCATATGTTGAAATGGAGACTATTGTCCCAAATACAAAATTTACTCCTGTGCTTTTATTTTGGGTAAGAGTGTGAACTTGGCTTCAGGCTTTTTAGTTGTTCTCTAGGCTATTTACTGTCCTGTAGTACATTTTGAAAAGTAATGTTCTAATTACTTTTAAAACAATGTGTTCTTATTATAAAGACATTTTGGAAAGTACAGTAAAACATAATGAATAAAATAAAAGCAAGTCTTAATTCCACATGAGCAGATAACTACTGTTACCAGTCTATACGTTTTTATACATAGTATTTTCTCTGAATTTTGAAGTCTCTAAAGTACATTTCCACTATCATGGGTAAATGTTAAAAGTCTGCCGTGGTTAAACATTGCAAAGATATTTTTATTAAAAACGCCTGTATTAGAAACTGCAAGGCATGTTTTGGATATAAGGGAAGAAGGAAGTTTTAAACATACCCACTAATTCAGGGTTGTATGGGTTCTTTCAGCAAATGCTGTATCTGTGTTCCGTTATGTAACCGCTGGACGTATATCACACATGACACTCAGGCTGACTTCCAGGGCAAAGCCTCCTCACCCAGTAATCTTGTACCCTGGCCTTGGACAAATATTTGGGCATGAATGGAATTTGTAGGGTCCTTGACAGGTGGCTTATGTAAATAATGGTGCATAATCCCAGGCAAGGAAGAAGTGAATCAGAATCAGGGACCCAGGAAGGGCAAAGAGGGGCTGTGAGCAGGTCATTTGAAGCCTGAGTGGTGACCTCATTATTATTGTTTACTTTTTCTTATTTTACTTCTCGTTGTTTTCACCCATTTGGGAGAACAATCTCGATCACCTCCTCCCGTCATCTCAGCAAAAGGCAGCTTCCCAAGCAGCAGGCAGGCCTCAATAAAAGGCTGGTGGGCGTGTTCCCCGCCCGAGGCCCGCAGTTGGACCGCGAGGAGGCTGGGGAAACCATCCCACACTGGAGCGGCGAGTATAAAGAGCCCGGCTGCAGCCGCGGGGCAGCTCTGGGCTTCGCAGGGGCACACGCAGGCCTCCTAGGTCCACATCCGAGCCGAATTTCAGTCCGGACACCACGAAGATGGCACCCATTGGGGGCAAAAAGGCCAAAAAGGTGAGTCTTGGGGAACCCAGGGCGCTCTCCGTCCCAGTCAAGAGTCCGGGTGGCGCTCCACCAAATCCGAATCTCCCACCCTCGGGAGTGCAGAGGCGTCCTCGAGCCCGGCTGTGAGAAGGTGCTCCCAGAACGTCTCCTGCAAGACCCAAGGAGCCTCTGAGCCCCTCATTCCTGCCCACGTCCACGGCACTCCCTAGATCTCTTGACTCCCCACTCGAGGGCGCCCCCAGAGCTCTGAGACTCCCAACATTTCCTGAGTCCTGCATGCACTCTCCCAGAAGGGCAGCTCCAGACTCACAGGCGGGACTTCTCTCCCCGGGTTCCAATGTGTCTGCCCTCTCGAAGCCGCAGCCGCTGCCACCAACCCTGCACGTGCGCCCCTCTGCACCCTGGACCAGCCCCACAGGCTGGCGCGGGCTCGGGCTCTGACAGTTTCCAGCATGCGCCTCCCCACTGTGGGGTCTCCGGGTACCTCCCTCCTTCAGGGTCATATTTGCAGCTTGGTTGGACAATGGTACGTTTTCTCCCACAGTTTGGTTTCAGCGATGAAGACAAAGTGCACCAGGAGGGCCTCAAAAATGGGCACAGAGGCCGTAAGATACTGTGGAAGGGCTGTTATTAAGATTTTTAAAACAGCATCTCCAGCACCTGATTAATAACAAGCACATATCTTCCCTTGTTGGACCAGTGTTCTGGTTCAGGCTCTCAGCCGTCCTCTAGTTTGGTGGAAGATGGATGGAGACTGACCTCAAGACTATGGCTGGGTGTATGGGAAGAAAAGGATACAGGGAGAGGGAATATATTTGACCTTTAGTTGTCAAAGCACTCAGCCAGAGGCTGGAGGCCTGGGCGGGGGGGGGGGGGAGGGGCCCCCCGGGGGTTGGGGGTAGGGGGCGGCCAGGCCAACTGTACCTGCTTAGCTGTGAGGACCATGAGGGCAGGTCCAACTCACATCCTCTCATTGCCAACCATCCCCCCAAATTAAAAAGACCTCCACAAAAGAAAAAGGCTAACTCACTTAAAATTTTTAAATGCCATGCAGCATTAATAGATGCTGAAGAAGATGTTGAGAGGCAAATGATTAGAGACTATCACCAGTTCAATTGGGTTGAGAATCTTTGCCAATCCATAAATCTACTAACGGAATAGTTGATGTATACTGGAAAGAATGATTCCTACAGAGATTTAAAAAATGTTTTTTTGGTTTGGCTCCATTCTCATAGCCATAGATTCTAACCAACTGCAAACTCAGAAAATGAAACATTTTAAAGGATTATATAAGCAAAAGATAGACATAAAATGGAAAAAAAGTTTCTTTGGTGACCTTATTTCCATGCATATGCCAGTGTTAAAACATAGACAATAATATGTCTATACTTTTGAGTTTAAAATTATAATATAAGTTACAAAGCTAACATATGTTCATTGTAAACAGCTTGGAAAAGACTTATGAACACCATCTGCTACATCTTAGTGTATATTCTGCTAGTTTGTTGTCTTGGAAAATATGTACTTTTATACAAAAATGGTCTGATATTACAGATACTGTTTTGTAAGACTTTTTCACAAAACAATATCTTGAGAATTTTTATAAATTTTTAAAATGTATCTTTATTGTTGAAAGTATTACAAATGTTCCCTTTGTTTTATTTCCCATTGACCCCCTCCTCCCTGCACCCGCCCCTCCGAGGCCTTCACCACTCTTGTCTGTGTCCATGACTATGCATATAATTTCCCTGGTTAATCTCTCCTCCCCCACCCCTACCTTCCCTCTGATGTTCCTCAGTCTGTTCTATGCTTCCAGGCCTTCACCACTCTTTTGTCGGTGTCCATGACTATGCATATAATTTCCCTGGTTAACCTCTCCTCCCCCACCCCAACCTTCCCTCTGATGTTCCTCAGTCTGTTCTATGCTTCTATGTCTCTGGATCTTTTTTGTTCATCACTTTATTTTGTTCATTAGATTCCACATACCAGTGAGATCATGTAACACTTATCTTCTCTGATTGGCTTATTTTGCTTAGCATAAAACTCTCTAGGTCCATCCATGCTATTGCAAATGGTAAGAGTCATATATGACAAACCTACAGCCAACATCATACTCAATGGGCAAAAACTAAAAACATTTCCCCTAAGAATAAGAACAAGACAGAGATGTCCGCTTTCACCACTCTTATTCAACATAGTACTGGAAGTCCTAGCCACAGCGGTCAGACAAGAAGAAGAAATAAAAGGCATCCAAATTGGAAAGGAGGAAATAAAACTGTCATATTTCACAAATGACATGATATTGTACATAGACAACCCTAAACACTCCACCAAAAAAACTACTCGATTTAATAAATGAATTTGGCAATGTAGCAGCATACAAAATTAACACCCAGAAATTGATGGCATTTTTATACACCAATAATGAACTCTCAGAAAGAGAAATGAAAAAAA
Organism: Myotis brandtii; assembly: GCF_000412655.1. Taxonomy (NCBI): domain Eukaryota; kingdom Metazoa; phylum Chordata; class Mammalia; order Chiroptera; family Vespertilionidae; genus Myotis; species Myotis brandtii. Next base: position 19,687,225 of record NW_005353967.1, read on the forward strand.
ACAATCCCATTTACCATTGCAACAAAAAACTTAAGATACTTAGGAATAAACTTAACCAAGGAGGTAAAAGACGTGTACTTGAAAAACTCCAGGATGTTGAAAAAAGAGATGAAAGAAGATATAAACCATATAGAAGAATATACCATGTTCATGGATTGGTAGAATCAACGTCATTAAAATGTCCATATTTTGAGAATTTTTTTCATAGCACATTCCACTTTTTAAAAAAAAGCTGTTTAGCTTTGGAACAAAAATGTCTGAAGTTCAGGTAATTAACAAATGCATTAGAATCTAAGACATTGTTTTTCCAGATGTAATTGTTCAACCAATTTATGAACAATATGGTAATGGAATCACCACTAACCACTCCACCAGCAAATATTAAATTCTTAGCTATGCTTTGTATTTAAATGTTTGTGGTACTAGAGTTTGAAAACACATGCATGTTCAATGAGAGTTGCTAAGTGACTGAACAGAAATATCATGAGTTATTTCAATCAAATGAAAGTTAGTAGCAAGTCATATCTCATTTATTTGATTTTTGTTTGTGTTTTTATATAACTGCACTGACTAGCAATATGTGTGTGTGTGTGTGTGTGTGTATTTCTTGTTAATTGGGTCATAAAGTTGTGTTAAGATGTGGCATTTAGGTACATTGAACTCATGACTTATTTGGATTTCAAAATTACATGTGATCAATTCTGTATTGTTGTAGTGGTTTTGTTATCTCATGGATTTTTATGCTTGAAAATTTTTCTAGCTGGAAGGGATATTAGGGAACATATAGCATGACCCTTCTATTTTATTGCTTTAAAGTGAAAATGTTAGTTGTGTCTTCTCTCTGAGCACTAGCTGACCAGATGGCACTGGAAAGGGCAATGGAGGGAAAGAGGATTAAAATGAGGGAGGCTCCAAGAAGGTGGATGCAAAATCTTATGAATGGCTCCACCAAATTTATGTAACCCTTGTTATTACATCAGCATTTGTTTTACCCACTGTTATTGGTAATAAATGGAACACAATAGGTAGGTACATTCCAAGTTATAACTTTCATAGTCTTTTCAGGCTGTCCCACCCTCCTCACTCCCATTTAAAATCGAATCTAGATAACACTTATGAATAAGAATCAGGAGGCCCTATACTCCCCACCTGGCAGACTTTGTGTAAATTTTTAGATTCTGGGCCTTAATGCTTCATTTATAAAATCAGGGAAAATGACCAAATTGAATGCAGGTGTTTTTTATTGTTAAAGTCTATGATTCCTTTAAATTAAAAAGAAATGGTTACACTAGAAAATTACTTTCTAATTTACAAAGCCCTTTAAAAATATTCAGGTCAGCCCAGCTGGTGTAGCTCAGTGTTTGAGTGTTGACCTATGAACCAAGAGGGCACAGGTCAATTCCGGTCAGAGCACATGCCCAGGTTGTGGGCTCAATCCTCAATAGAAGGTGTTCAGGAGGCAGCCAATAGATGATTCTCTCTCATCATTGATGTTTCTATCACTTTCTCCTTCTCCCTTTTCTGAAATCAATAAAAATATATTTAAAAAAATAAAGAAAAATATTCAGTTCAAAATATATCTATTAAACAATAATGTCTGGGTAATTATTGCACAGTACTGTAAATGATTGGAATAGTATGGAGATTGGGCTGGAAATCAGTTTACAAATACTTTATTTACTTGTCTTTCTCCTGTCCTTGTCATGTCACACTTGTAGAGTGCAACACGCATACTCATAACCTCTTGGACAGCATAACATAGCTGCTGTTGCAGAAACTGAGTATTAACACCAAAGATAGAAGACTTTAAGGGATTTGACCACCTTTGAGGTTGTATCCTTTCCTTCTGTCTTTATCAAGTGTCTTCTGACTTTTCAGTCTTCAAAATGCCTTACTAGTATTATATGCCACTTCAACTTTGTCAATTTTAATCATCTCCTTAGTTTATCTATAGAAGAAGAAAGACTAGCCTACACCATTTGAAGAATGTGTGCTTAAGTTTTCATTTGAGGATTTAGAACAAAACCTGTTCATTTAATCCTTCTTCAGGTATTTCTTCAAACATAACATCTTCCCACATTCTTCAAAACTCTTTAACGTGTCCTGAAAGACCACCACCCCCGACACATGCATACACAAATGTTCATTATATGAGCATGTTGGCTGTTTGCCTTATAGATAGTACCATGAATTTATAAACTATACATTGTACTTTCTTAGAATTCTATAGAAATAACATTTCTCAAGAATATGATAGCAAAAGTTAAAGATAAATTGTCTATAAGTTAAAGATAGAAAATTGTCTAAAAAACTCAAGTAGCTCCTTTTCCCCCCTCATCTGTAATTTCAGGGCATCCTCGAACGTTTAAACTCTGGAGAGGTTGTGATTGGAGATGGAGGGTTTGTCTTTTCACTGGAGAAGAGGGGCTATGTGAAGGCAGGCCCCTGGACCCCGGAAGCTGCTGTGGAGCACCCAGAAGCAGGTTGGTGCCTTGCTCTATTTCAGGGGTGGGAACGTCCAGCCTGCGGGCCATATAAGGCCTGCAAAGTCATTTGGTCTGGCCCTTCCAAGGCATTAGGGGTGAGTTAATTAAGTGTTTGACCAAATATAGCAGGCTAATTTTTAAGTTGATAATTTTGTATGCTATTAATATCCAAATGGCCCTTGTCAGAAAAAAGGTTCCCACCCTTGCTCTATTTGAACTTTTCATAAAAGAGCACTATATTGACTCAAGTCTAGGTGCATACCATCAAACAGATACATTCATGCCACATTTTCCAAATATTTATTAATGCCTGCTGGGCACTGTGCTACATATGTAAGTATGGATCCACGTGTTGGATAAGCAAAACAGTCCTCTTTGTTACTGTCACCTGTGTTTACCACTTGGTCCTGACCCTCACTGTAGATAAGTCTAGTACCTGGCTCTCTGCCTTCCTCTGCCCCTCTCCCCCTCACCTCTCTAGGTGACTTCAGTGCAGCACTTTCTGCTAGTGCCTTGATTTCCTCCTCGTCTCCAACAGAACTCTTCCTCCACCCACCCCCTCAGCAGCCCACTCCTAGACCTTGCCTTCATCAATAGCTGTCCGTCCATCTCTGAAATCTCAATTACCAGCACTCACTCTTTGACCACCACCTCCTATCTTTTCTGCTCACTCTCTCTAACACTGCCACTCCCAAATCTCATCAAAACCCTCAGTCTTTCTTCCCTCCCACTTTAGTGCTTATTACCCATTCTCCTGCATATGTCCACCTTCTCTCCTTAACCACTTTAAGTTAAATGGTACATGGTACAATATCAATCATGGCCTTACAGATAGGCCCTCCTCCGCTGTATAGATGCCAGCTAGTTAACTGCATTGTATACTAGCCCACCCTATTTAAATTTGACTATCTATCTATCCTGCACCTGTACCCATACACCTATTCTCACTTACTTTTTTGACCACAATTCTTTTATGACTAGGAGGGAGGTGGGATGGAACCTGAGGGAGTTTATATGTACATAGATAATATCTCCCAGTTATATATGCATAGAACATACTTAGATATTACCCTTGTAAATTTACTTGAGAAATGCAAGTCTTTGGGATTCCATAGCAAACTCTAAAAAGGTCAAATAAAATTCTGCAGTATTTCTTCAGTGGGATAATAAATTTACAGCAAAATCATTTGGGGGCAAAATGTGACCTAAACTAATGTGAGGATATTTATAACCGTATTCCCTTTAGTGTGGTTAGTCATATATTTTGATGTAAAATAAGTATTAATGTGTTTGATTAGGGGGCGGCTAATGAGTGTTAGATAATATATAGCATATATACTGTAATCGCTTTCTAAAATCCCCAAAATTCTGAACTCCAAAGTGCATTTAGTCCTAGAATGCCTTGGATAAGGGATTATAGACCTGTAGCATAACTTTCCCTTCCTTGCCGTTTCCAGCACTAAAAAGTGAAGCCCAGGTACCAGTCCTACAAAAATATTTCAGGTGTAGTCCAATTTTCTGGGAAGTTTTTCAGGGTCTACCTCAATTCTAGCTTTCACCCAGCTTAATTTAGAAAAGCACCTGCAGGTACACACATTCATTTACATAAAATAGCATGAAAACTGACCACCGCTCTCTTTCAGAGCATGAATTCTTTAAACACCTTTAATTTCCCCAAAATGCTAAATACATCTGATGTCCTGTGAGGCACATAGAAGACTATCTAGCAAATAGTGATGATAATGATGATGATTTGCCTTTATGGTTAAAAAGAATACAATTTAATTAAAGTGACTACAGAATTCATGTCTTTCTGTATTTTCTCAATTAACAGATAAATGTATCACAAGAAAGGTCTTTTCTAATTATTTAGACATTAAAAATGGACATTTGTCCTCAAGAAACCCCAGTCCTGTAGGACACACAGACTCATGGAATTCTGAAACTCCCTTTGCCTTGTAGAGATAAAGAAATTGCTGCCTTGATGGGGTAGGTAAATGACTTGCCCAACATCACACAGTTCACTGTAGCTGCATCAGGAAGATTCCAGGTTCACTGACCTCTTGTGCCTATGCTCTTTCCCCCTACACACAGTGCCACATTAAAAAATGGTGAGGATGTAAGAATTTGTAAGGATACCCACTCAGCAACTTAGTCAAGAGACTGGGTAACATTTAGCGTCTATGATGCTAAGATAAAACTAATATAACGAAGTTTAAAACCATAGGATGAATATAATTAATTAGTATAGGTTGTGATCTTGTCCTAGGGACCAGTCACACCCTATTATTTGTTAGAGAAGGAAGACGCAGGAGTCTTATGATGAAAGAAAACAGAAAATAGAAATTGAAAGGATACCCAAAAATTACCAGACTAATTCTCCTATTGAAGTTCATGTCAGAAGTTGTAGTTCTTGTACCCAGTGGAATCAGCATTGAATTCAGCAAGGAATTGGGGTTTGCTGGGTCTGGATGGGCTTGGGGCATTGGATTCATAAAAATTGACCCCCAGTGAGTCTCTGTGTGGGTACATTTTGAAAAGCCCTTCAATTTTAAGAAGCATGGTGGGATAATCAAATCAACTAAGAATAAGGAGTTGGGTCACTGCCCTCTGGAAAAATCTGATAAAAATGTGTGGACCCTCTGCACTGTGAATGTACAGCTACACAAACAATTTGCATACCATTCCAGGATTTTTTTGCAGAGCCTCTGGAATACACCCAAGGACAACCTGGGTGGGCTTCCTGTTTATAAGCTGTGTGGCTCTGGTGTATAGGCACCTGGTCTACAGGCTCTGCACCCCTGCTCCAGCCGCAACAGCTCATCTGATTCATACATGGGGACTTGGTTCTGTTGCTAATTAAAATAAGTACAAACCCCTTAATTTAGGCATCCTTTTAAATTCCCATTGAGAACTAAAGTTTCCATGATTTAAAAACAAAGATTTGGCTTCAAGCTTAGAAACCCATTTTCTGAAATTCAAAAGCTTTTTTTGCCTCACTTATTTGTTCATTTAAAAAAAAACACTGAGCTTCCTATGTTCTCTGGTCTAGTAGGCACCTGGGATGCAAAGATGCCAGACTCATCTCCAGTCTTAGCCCCTAAGGGCTAAGAACTCCAGTGTCCTATTAACTTCCTGGCTTCCAGGATAGTTGCTTCCAGACCTTTGGATTTTATAGGCCTCTGGAATTTCGAAATAAATGTCAGGGGCTGGTACTGGATTGCTGATTTCTTACTTTGCCCAGTTAATTCCCCTGACAATGCAAATACCAGCTAAGTCTACCATTTTATAAAATGAGCATTTTCCCCACTCTCTAGGAATGGTGGTTCTCAACAAGGCTAAAAATAAGAATTAGTTGGGAAACCTTTAAAAAAAAAAGTCTGTGCTTGGTCCCAAACCAATTAAATCAGAATATCTGTGGGATTACCCTCACATTCATAACTTTTTAAAAGCTTACAGGGTATCTAGTGGGCAACCAGGGGTTAGGATCACTATTTTAGAGCAAAGGATATATAATTCTTTAACTTGAATACACTTTGTTACATGGAAAAAATTTCTATCATGTTTCCTCTAACCTGGGAAAGCTTTGCTTTTTGGCATTCATTATGGACATGTTTGAACCTTGCTCCAATTCTTATCCCACTCATTTTTCAGAAACGCTGAGCTAATCACATCACTCCATTGCTTACAAACTGTTGGCAACACTTGTGGTCTGGAGCCTAGACTCCTTGGGATGATGTGCTATGCCATTCATACTGTCTGCCAGTCCACCTTTCCAACTGCATCTACCGCCACTTCTCCAACACATCCTCAACTCCAGCGGCTCAGATTACCTGCTGTTCCCCCAAAGGCCACGCTTGTTTCCGTATCCTTGTCTTTGCTCAGGCTGTACCCTCTGTAGAGAATGCCCTTCCCTACCTCCTCACCTGGCAAAAATGCTAAAATGATTACCCCTCTCTGGGACCTCCCTCTTTTCTTCACCCCACTCCATGGTAGACATCTCTTCTTCCTGGCAAGAGACCCCAGATCCACCTCTCAATTATCCCACAGGAGGCATGAATGCCAAGCAACCAAGAATTTAAGGAGATGTTTTCATATTTATCCTAGAACTTGGGTTAATAAACTGATAGCAATTAGTGCCTTTCTTATTGAATCTCCCAGTTCGCCAGCTTCACCGAGAATTCCTCAGAGCTGGATCCAATGTCATGCAGACCTTCACCTTTTATGCGAGTGAAGACAAGCTGGAGAACAGGGGGAACTATGTGGCAGAGAAAATATCCGTGAGTAAACCATACAGGGCGTTCTCAAAAGAGTGCAGAAGACACACGTCATCCGCAAAGTTCTGACAGAGAAAAATGTTGAGCCTCTGCAGAGTTTTGTCTTATTTTAAATAATACAATAATGAGATATGTGTGAATAATACTTGGGTTTGATCTGGAGTCTCCCAAAGTGGCAGAAAGATATTTAATGATTAATGATTCTTTCAGGCTCCTACGTGGGTATCCTTATAAATTCTTTCATTGTCAGTTGTTTTTTTTTAATGTGGTATAGTAGGGGAAAAGTCATAGGTACAAGAGGTCAGTGAACCTGGAATCTTCCTGACTCAGCTACAGTGAACTGTGTGATGCTGGGTAAGGCATCTACCTACCCTATCAAGGGGGCAATTTCTTCATCTCTACAATGAAAAGACAGTTTCAAAATTCCATGGGTCTCTGTGACCTACAGCACTGGGGTTTCTTGACGATGTGTTCATTTTTAAGGTCTAAGTAATTAGAAAAGACTTTACTTGTGTTACATTTATCTGTTAATTGAAAACATAAAAAAAAGACATGAATTCTGTAGTCACTTTAATTGAATTTTATTTTTATTTGTCTTAAAGACAAATGATCATCATTATCACCACTATTCTTCTAAGTGCAACTTTGGCACTGGAAGATACCAGATCTTTTTATGTAAAGACTTTTACCCTCTCGTAGATTTTTGGTATAATGTGATGTTCTAGATACCACCATTAGGTTTATTTTGTTTTCAACACTATTTTTGATGTTATTGTCATTGCACATTGCTCAGCTTGGTAATGCATTGAACCATTCCATCACTGTCATTCTCTGGAATCAAATCACTATTATAACATACAACTGAGATGGGGACATCTGAATAATAATTTTGTTTCAGTTTCACATAAAAATTTTTATTTGTCTTAAAGACAAATGATCATCATTATCACCACTATTCTTCTAAGTGCAACTTTGGCACTGGAAGATACCAGATCTTTTTATGTAAAGACTTTTACCCTCTCATAGATTTTTGGTATAATGTGATGTCCTAGATACCACCATTAGATTTATTTTGTTTTCAACACTATTCTTGATGTTATTGTCATTGCAAATTGCTCAGCTTGGTAATGCATTGAACCATTCCATCACCAGTCTTTTGGTTTTTTTTGTTTTGTTTTGTTTTTTTTCGTGGCAATATGTTTATAGATAAATTTCCTGGGACAATGGAAACTGAAGAGAAAATAAACAAATGGGATTACATCAGAATAAGCTTCTGCACAGCAAAAGAAATCAACAAAATGAAAGGGCATCCCTGTATGGGAGAACATATTTGGCAATGATACATCTGATAAAGGGTTAATATCCAAAATATATAAGGAACTCATACAACTAACAAAAGGAAGACAAACAAGCCAATTAAAAAGGAACTAAATAGACACTTCTCCAAAGTGGAAATACAGACCACCAAGAGACATATGAAAAATGCTCAAGGTCACTGATCATCAGAGAGATGCAAATTAAAACAACAATGAGGTATCACCTCATACCTGTCAGAATGGCTACCGTCAACAAATCAACAAATGACAAGTGCTGGTGAGGATGTGGAGAAAAGGGAACCCTAGTGCACTGCTGGTGGGAATGCAGACAGGTGCAGCCACTGTGGAAAACAGTATGGAGCTTCTTCAAAAAATTAAATATGGAACTGCCACTTGACCCAGTGGTCTTCTAGGAATATATCCTCCTGAGATGGGGAAGACTGGGGGTGCTGGGGTCCAACCCCAGCAGGTCCAGGGATCCCCAAAGGTGTGGACGAAGTCGGCGAATAAGGAATGACACAGAGGCAGCGTTCAGTCGATCAGCATAGCCAGGTTACTCTAAGTTTCTCAGCCAGGTTCTCTCGCTAGGTTCTGTTTCTAGGTTCTGTCTCTAGGTTTTCCAGCCAGGTTCTCTCGCTAGGTTCTCTCTCTAGGTTCTGTTGCCACATTCTCTTGCTAGGTTCTGTCTCTGGGTTCTGTGTAGGATCTCCAGCCAAGTCCTGTCTCTCTAGGTTCTGTCTCCACAACAGTCTTTTGAAAGAAGGAGCAAGTAGGCCTATGCTGAAGGTTTAACAACTAGGAACGGGAAAGAATTTAGGCAACTCAAAAGGAGCATTCAGAAAATTTGTGTTTTATTTTCAACTTATCTCCAGTTGAGGTCTTTAAACATTAATAACTGTTAGATCAGCTGCCCTCTTTGCCAGTTTTTCCACCCTTGTCAATTACTGGTATGCTTTGCTTTTTTTTGGTAACTGACATCATAAATTTTAAAAATCCTTTGATATGAAATACTGACCACCTCACTTATCTTATATAATTTTCATTCCTAATATCAGATTTCATTTCAATTCGGGAAAATACCGATTGTTTTAAAATCTGCCTCATTTTAAACCCAAGGAATAGCTCAGTGTCAGTGGAAGAGCCAACTCACTCTGTAAAGAGACTTTGATTGGTTATTTCTTTAATTTCTGATTTTTATCCAGCTCCTGATATTTCATGGAAGTCACTTCATACTTGTCATTGACAATAACAATTATTTAGGAATAAAGTTTTATAATACTAATTTTGATCAGTATAAAAATGGAGGGGGGAATTAACTTATTTCAGAAAGATCAGAGGAGGCCTTAATCATCACCATTGTTAACTAGCAAGGATTCCTGGCTTGAGTCTCATCATTCTGTTCAGAGTAGGTGGCCACAGTGTTTGAAATCACTGTACCCTATTTATATCCTTTGTAGCACTTCCCATTTATCTCATTTGTTGATCGCTTTAATGTCTGACTCTCTCACTAGACTGTAAAATCTAAGAGGGCAGACATTCTCTTGTCTCAGCATTGAGTACTCTGTGCCTAGCATAGTGCCTATTACATAATAGGTCCTGAATAAATATCTGCCTAATAAATCTATCTAATATCCATCTAATAAGTCTATCTTCCAATGTTAGTTCAAATTCTATCTCCATGTATCCTAAAATAATCAGCCCTACCCCAAGTATCACTCCATCTTCTTGGGAACTATAACACTTTCTATTTATACCCCTCATTTGGAATATCTTCAGTCGACATTTTCTAATCTATGGAGTGTTATAGGGTCATGTAGTCAAATACATTTAGAAAATGCTGTGTTAAACCAAGTTAAGCAGGTCTCTTTACTACAGAACTTCTCAGAGCCTTTTATATGTTCAGGTATATTGGCAATGTCCAAGAAGGGGATATAGTAAACAGCTACTATCTAACTTAATGGATCACAGAACTTATTTTCATGGAGCAAACCTGAAAGCCCTGTGCTAAGTTATAAAATTCTTGGTGTCAGGGACTATGTCCTATGTTTATATTTCTCTAGAACCCCTTACAAGGACCCTTTTACCTAATAGACATCCAATAAACAGCCAACATATGATTAATTAATTAGCATAATGAAGTCCGGCAAGGAAAGAAAAATTCTGGCAGCACATCATCCAAAAGAAAAAGAGAGAGAGAAAGAAAGGTAGTCAAGATCCAAGTGAAGATATTAAGTAAGCTTTTGAATATACAAATCTAGAACCTAATGGAAAGGTCAGGTTAGAGAGAGAAATTTAGGGGAGTTCTAGATATAGATGGTATTGAAGGCCCTGGTGCTGAAAAGAAGGTGTAGGTGAAGAGCAGAAGATGGGATCCTGGGTCACTCAGGGTTGAAGAGTTCAGCCTTGGGGAGGAGTGGGCACGTAACACCCCCAAAAAGCAGCCAGGGCAGTAGGAGCAACACTTAGGGAGTGTGGGAAGTTCTCAGAAGGGGAGAACTATTATTGAACATTATGTTAAGAGAAGGGGAGTGTTGATGAAAGAGGCGGGGATCCAATAGACTGAATGCTGCTGAGAGGTAGAGTAAATGAGAACAGAGAAGTGATTACTGGATTTGGTAAGATTGAGGTCACAGGTGCCCCTTCAAAAGCTGATTTAAAGGAATGGCCTTGAGGGCGGCCGATAGAAAAAGAATAAAGAGCAAACTGCAGACCCAGGCCAGTGAGGACCACTGAGGTACCTGCCACTGAACACTGGATACCACAGCTTGTGGCATCAGCTCTGCTGCTCCTGGACTCTGGATTAGTGATATCACTACATTGGCCTGATGAAAGGGAACATTGATTTATTCCTCAGATAGTGGTATGGTAACCACGGGTGCAATCTAGCAGCTGGGAGTGCTAAAAAATTATTGTGCTTGCAATATTAATGTCAAAAATTGAAAAATTGACTACTAAAATTTGAAGTTAAGAAAAACTCTAATAATGATTAAAAAAAAAAAAAGATGGACAGCCAAGTGTGCATAAATGACACTTCAATTATACCAGACTCTTCAAAGAACTTTTCACAGAAAGTGCTTGCTGCCTGTTAGCAATCATTCTTACATAAAGGTAAGATAGATTTGCAGAGAGCAGGGATCAAATGCTATACTTCCAAATTCACCTGATTAAGAGAGGAGAGTTGGGCCTCCTGGTATTCTGGTGAATCCCTAAAGCTAACATGTTCTTCCCACTTGCAGGAGCTTCCATCGTTGGTGTGAACTGCCATTTCGACCCCACAATTAGTTTGCAAACAGTGAAGCTCATGAAAGAAGGCCTGCAGGCTGCCGGGTTGAAAGCCCACCTGATGAGTCAGCCCTTGGCCTACCACACTCCTGACTGTGGCAAACAGGGATTTATCGATCTGCCAGAATTCCCCTTTGGTAAGACACACATTCTATACACTGTCTCTGATGTCTTTATGTTTAACACATTCCAAATAAATCTATAGCTCATAGAGCTGTATCATAGTAAAGAAATGTATGCCTATCTCCTCAACACTAGCTCCCAGCTTTTCTTCCTGCAGCCACAAATCCCTTTATGTTAGATAGTCATAAAAGGAAAAGAAGGTATCAGCAAACAAAGATGACAGGTGGGATCAGCAAAGATTTTCATTCTGGTTCCAGCTCTGTTGCTAAGTTGTGTAACCTTAGCAAAATTCCTTAGTTCCTCTAGATCAGCGGTTCTCAACCTGTGGGTCGCGACCCCTTTGGGGGTCGAACGACCCTTTCACAGGGGTCGCCTAAGACCATCGGAAAACACATATATAATTACATATTGTTTTGTGATTAATCACTATGCTTTAATTATGTTCAATTTGTAACAATGAAATGGGGGGTCACCACAACATGAGGAACTGTATTAAAGGGTCGTGGCATTAGGAAGCTTGAGATCTTAATTTTCTCATCAGAAAAATAAGACGGTTAGAACTAGGTAACCTCCAAGATCCTTTCCTCCTATTTTGAATGTTGCTCAGATACTCCTACTCCAGGGTTTGGGGATGGAGGAAAGATATCACTGGGCTACTCTATGACAAATTTGAATGAAGAGACCGAGCAGTGAATTGAAGGCACTCTTGCAGTCTAGGCAGAAGGATAAAGTCTTTTAGTGTGTTTTGGGAGTGGGCGTGAGTCTACCTTGAAAATCAACCCCAGAGATATCAGCAGGGCCTGAGCATGGCCAACCTCCTGTTCCATTCTAAGGTCTTTATACCATATTCTGTATCCTATAGGGACCCTCAGAGAAGTAAGATATTAAAAAATAATCACTCTAGGACAACCATGGAAGAAGAATGGCAAGACATTTGTGTTACTTATTGCTGTATAACAAATTACTGTAAAACTTTGTATCTACAATCTCATAGTTCCTGTGCATTATGAATTCAGGAACAGCTTAGTTGGGTGGTTTTTGCTCAGAGTCTTTTAAGAGGTTGCAGTCCAGACATTGGCCAGAGCTATAGTCATCTAAAGGCCTGATGGGAGCTGGGGGATCTACTTCTAAGCACTCTAGTTGACTCTTAGGAGCCTGTGTCAGTTTCTTGCTGTCTTTACTGGAGGCCTGAGTTCCTCAGCTCCTGGGTCTTTCCACTGTGGTGTTTGCGTGTTCTCACAACATGGCATCTGGCTTTCACTAGGGTAAGGGTTCCAAGAGCACAAGGCAGAGACTATGCAAGGATGAGAATATCAGAGGACAGGGTTCATCTTGAAAGCTGACTACCACAGCATTTAAAACTGGATATATATAGACACAAAGTAGCTAACAGTTTTGAAAAGTTAAGAATTAAATATTGACCACTTATTTAACTCATTTATTGAAGATTATATACTTATTATTGTTGTTCATTTAAAATATTTTTTAAGAAAGAATTTGGTCATAATGTCATTTATTGCAGGACTGGAGCCCAGAGTTGCAACCAGGTGGGACATTCAAAAATACGCCAGAGAGGCCTACAACCTGGGGGTCAGGTTCATTGGCGGGTGCTGTGGATTCGAGCCCTACCACATCAGGGCGATTGCAGAGGAGCTGGCCCCAGAAAGGGGCTTTTTGCCACCAGCTTCAGAGAAACATGGCAGCTGGGGAAGTGGTTTGGACATGCACACCAAACCCTGGATTAGAGCCAGGTAAGAACCTTTAAACTATATCTGCCAAACCAAACTCATATACATTAATTATGAATATGTCCAAGTGAGGTCATCATAAAGAGTATAACTAATTTGATGTGTGATGATAAAGAGTCAGTTCTTCTCCTTAAATTAACTCACAGATGTGTCTATAAAACATCCTGATGGAGCAATTTCTAGAGAAGACTTTAGGAATATAGAATGTAAGCAATGTAAGTTGCAGTGAAGTATGATTTCATGCTCTAGGAAAGCACCATCCATGTGGTGGACCCTAACATGGATTCTTTAAGACTTAAGTATAACAAATACTTATTAAGTGCCGGCTCTATGCCAAGCACAATTCTCAGAGCTTGGAATAGAGTGATGAATAAGGTAGAAAAAGTATTTGCCCTCAAAGCTTGCAGTCCAGTGGAGAAGATGAATAATAAACATATTTTATGTCAGGCAGTGTGCAGAGCACTAGGAGTAGAGGAATGAACAGCTGTGGTAGAAAGAAAAGAAGAGGGAAGGGAAGGGAAGGGAAGGGAAGGGGGAAAAGAAAGCCTGTGGTCTCTGGCTTAGGGATTCTCACAGTATACTGGGGAAAATGGATAAGAAAACCAATGTATTATACCGTGGTAACCGCTTTAATAATAGAAGCATGGAAAAAAATAACAATGAAGAGAAGTACTATGTTTGCCTTAAAAGAAAGATATTTTAGCAGAAGGGATGAGCTAGAGAAGGGGGTGGAGGGTGAGCACCCCAAGCAGAGGGAGCAGGTCTGCTCTGTTCAGCTGACATTAATTGAGCACAACTATGCACTAATGGCCTTTGGGGGCAAAAGGCAGAGAAGGGGTAATGAAGGATTTTTAAGAGAGCTGCTGCCCAAGCTAAATTTTGAAGGGTTAGGGCAGTGGTCGGCAAACTCATTAGTCAACAGAGCCAAATATCAATAGTACAACGATTGAAATTTCTTTTGAGAGCCAAATTTTTTAAACTTAAACTATATAGGTAGGAACATTGTTATTAACTTAATTAGGGTACTCCTAAGGCTTAGGAAGAGCCACACTCAAGGGGCCAAAGAGCCGCATGTGGCTCGCGAGCCGCAGTTTGCCGACCACTGGGTTAGGGAAACAGTCTACAGAAATGCACTCAGGTGGAAAAAGAATGGCATATTGAAAAACTATAAGTTTGAGAGTATCAGAGACAGAATTTGGTAGGAGATACAAGCCAGGAAGAGGGGGCAGCCTTTTACTCATGCTCATGAGCTAAGTATGATCTCTTCTCAATGGCAGTGAGGAGCCTGGAGGGTGGCAAGTGGTCCAGGACAAGATTTGCAAGTTAGCAAGTTTTAATAGCCTTAAAACGGAAACCTGTGAGGAAGCCTTTGCTAGAATACCAGATGTGATGAGGCCTGAGCTAGAGGAGACAATGGAGAAAGAAGAAGGAGGCAGGTCCACGGAGTGAGAGTGTAGAAGTGATGCTGGTGTGAGAAGAGCAGCAAATGTGGGCTCAGCTGGTCATGAGGAAATGATTGGGGAGGTAGGGTAAGTCTGATTCTTAGCTTCTGATCCCTATGCATATGTTAAAAGAGGAAATTCAAAATAATTTTAGACATATAGATTCTGAGGGGAGAAAAGTTTGAGTGCAAATTAATGCGTGTGTTTTAATGGATATATAGTCTCAAGAGTGCAAAGAGGGTGCCGTGGAGGTATTCTACTTCAGTGACAGAGATCGGCTCAGGGCCGAGTCTAATATGTGTTTTGTTCACCCAGGGCCAGGAAGGAATACTGGGAGAACCTTCGGATAGCCTCAGGCAGGCCGTACAACCCTTCAATGTCAAAGCCGGATGCCTGGGGAGTAACCAAAGGAACCTCCATGCTGATGCAGCAGAAAGAAGCCACAACTGAGCAGCAGCTGAGAGAGCTCTTTGAAAAACAGAAATACAAATCTGCGTAGTAGCCTCAGTGGAACCCAATTTTGTGAATTCTTCTATGCTTGGGCCACAGTTCTTAAAAATAAGGAAAAGATGGTTAAAATACAATGCTCCTATTAACGCCAGCCTATACATAAAATTGGTATGAGCTGAACAAAATAGAATTACAGACAGCACTTGACAATTTTAAAAGTATGTTTTAGAAATTTCCTTAGAAGCAAAATAAGTACGAAGTAAATCTTAAGCAGGTTTACTAAGAACCCACTGTGTAGAAGGCATTAAGGAAATCGCTGTGGCCAAGGAAGAGTAATTCTGACATTAATCCCGACTTCAAGAAGCTTGCAGGCTAGTGAGGAGGATTAGACATGAACTGTCATAAATGGCTCCGTGACCAGATTGGGACAGATAAAGTGATATAGGGAAGTGACTTCCAAGCTCCTTCGAACATGACCCTTAGCAAGAAATACAATTTCATATAATGACCCAGTAAGGCACATACCATACAACCACTGAAATAAAATGTGTGGTCTATTCTGGTATTTTGTGTTCTATTTCTTTCCATCTTATTTTATTAATAAAACATGCTGGTCAAGATCCTTCAAATTGATTTTATGATCCATTTACAGGTTTTGGCCCATAGTTTGAAAACCACTGCTATGGGACACTTCAGCTATGGGGACTTCCCTATTTAAGTTTACTCTTAGATCACTGATCAATAAGTATCCAAAGCCCAGAGTCCTGCTCTCAGAGTTCCAGAGTTGTTTTCTTTTTGCTGATCCATTTCTACCGCTAAGAAACGTACCAGCCAATAGGGAGGGGGTGAGAAGGGATTGGTGTCTAGGCCCTCTCCATTCTACCCCAAACTGAATCCACCTAGATGCCTCCAATAGTCAAGCCTGAAGAGCAACAAGCGTGTGTTACTTTGGTAGCTTAAAAAAAGGATAATTTAGAGAAAAACAAAAAAAGAAATTCTCCAAACTCTATCCAGGTTTCCTAGATGGATAAATATGTTTTTACCTGATAATATCTATGCTCTTATGAGAGCCCAAGCCGGAAGATGCAAGACCATTAGAATAACCAGGGCTACCCTTCATGTATTAGGAAAGAGTTCATGCTGCTTTATAAACATCCTTGGATTGGTTAGCTGTTTAAAAATTGTAATTTCTTCAACTATTAAAAATATAAGAGCAATGAGACTATCTTGGTGATATTAGGTTCTTATTTTCATTTTATAATTTTCTAAGTCCTATATGAAATCTCTATACCTCAATTTATCCATCAATTTAAAAAGTAATAATACTTCCCTTCTTCACAAGTGTGCTGGAGTTTTAAAAGAGAAGGCAGCAGTATTAAAAAGGAAAAGAAGTTTCTAGAATGTTCTTACAAAGATAATTAGCAATTCATCTCTCATCCCCAAATGCACAGAAATGGAACCAAAGCAGTACAACTCTCAGAGGCTACATATGACTGAGGTAAAATTAGAGAATAAAATGCCACTTTTTTTGTTAATACTCACCAGAGGATATTTTTTTCATTGATTTTTAAAATATATATTATGATTGATTTCAGAGAAGGAGAGGGAGAGAGATAGAAACACCAATGATGAGTGAGAATCATTGATCAGCTGCCTCCTATACACCCTCTACTTGGGATTGAGCCCACAACCCAGTTATGTGCCTTGACCGGGAATCAAATCATGACCTCCTGGTTCATAGGTCGATGTTCAACCACTGAGCCACACCAGCCAGGCTTTCCATTGGTTTTTAGAGACAGTGGAAGGGTAGGGAAGAGACACAGAGAGAGAAACATAGATGTGAGAGAGACACATCAATTGGTTGCCTCCTGCACAGCCCTGACTGGAGCCAGGGACTGAGCCTGCAATCGAGGTACATGCCCTTGACCAGAATCGAACCCAGGACTCTTCAGTCCACGGGCTGATGCTCTACCCACTGAGCTAAACCAACTAGGGCAAAATGTCACTTTTTTTTTTTTTACAAAGTTGCTATCTACCATTTCTTACTCTCAAATCAGGTTCAATATGTAATGCTTTAATTCATAGATGATAGAAACTTTTATTTGATTTATTGTACTAGTACTGTGTAAGATGCTTGCCCCTTTGATATGCTTTTCAAAACTTTATTGCCACACAAAACATTGTAACCTCTAATCATTCTTATATCCTTTGATTTGAAAAACATTCCCTCAAAAGGAATTAATTCTATTGAAGAGGTGCTTGAATGAACTATATGTCAATACTGCCTCCTAGTGGCCTATTTCATATTTTGAAAATTTTTTGAAATTCAGCCTATCCACCAAGTGCATTCATTTTATTTCCAAAAATATTGTTCATTAAAAGGGAAGGCTCATTTAATAACTCATAGTTTACTTATGTTAAATAAACATTTCTCACTGGTAAATATATTTTTATGGAATCAGAGCCAAAGGTACCTTAGAGATCATGAGTCTAAACTCTCTCTTTTAAGGATAAGATTACTAAGTGAGGCAGGGTACCAAGTCAGGAAGAACTCCTAGTCCAAGGCTGCTTTAGCTTGGATTCTAGGTAGAAGAGGAGTGGAACCAGGACAGATGGATCAAAACACTGAGTTCATCCTCCGGCCAGGAAATAAAGATCCTTGCATTACTCAGAGTCAGTGCAAGCTCACTGAATAAACTGTTTGCAATTTATGGCCTAACACTTCATTACATTGTAGCAAAGCGCCTTCTGGTAAGAGAATAATGCCAATGCAGACCTACAGAGAGACAGATCCACACAGGAAGGGATTAAAAGCTTCAGTTCCCAACTTCTCCAGAGGGGGGCAGCAAGTCACCAGCAGGGAATTCCTGTGGCGATTTATTTTGCTTTGAACCTAAGCTATTTCATCAGAATGAACTGTAACATAAAATGGCAAAAATATCTGTAGTCCTCTCTTTTTGTTCTGGTCAGTCTTTTTCCTAAGACATGTGGACCTTTGAATCATATCCATGGCAATTCACCCCTCAAGAAAAACCTTATATGTCTCCAACCAGATTCCCATTTTCCCCAGCTTGCTTCGTTCTTCCCAGCTTCGACCACATTGGTTAGCTGTGAGCATTAAACAGACTATTTTCCCAAATTGCTTCTCTGTTAGTCAATAACATAACTTTGGCCAGTCTGGAACCTTCCATGTGTTACCTAACAGGTAGACAACTCTGATTCTTACACAATAAAGGGTGGAGAAGTTAATTTAAAGAGAGAAAAACAGAGGAGCCCCATAAACTGCTTCAGGAGTAGAATGTCTGAAAGTGAGTGTGTTAAAGAACATGGGTAAGAGATAACAAGACCCAATATTTCTAAACATCTCCAGGAACAAATGAATGTTTCGTATTTGAACAGAAAATGAATGAAAGGCAGCCAAATACTGCAAAGACTTCTCACAGATGGTGGTAGGAAGGACAGGGTCATTTAATGAAAATTGGTGGGAGTGTGGTGAGGGAAAAGAAAGAGCTAGAAAATGCTTCTAGTTCTCAAGCAGCTGGAGGCATTCTGTTAGCCTGGGATAGATGAAAACTGAAGGGATGAAAAGTGAGAGAGATGGATATCAGCATTTGTGCTGCTGTGAGTATAAAAATAATGCCAAACAATTTGAGTACAGCAAAACAGGTTCATTTATATGCCACTTAACCAAATGCACAATAATTTTTAACACATGGTTTGACTGACATATTTGTGAAAGTTCCCTATGTAACTTCCTACATAAAGTCAGTTTTCAAGGGGAACATTTAGCTTAATAAAATGTTTTGGCATGAATAAAAAGTGTATTTCCCCAAATGCCTAAAATATTTTTTGCAGTCATCACTTATATGCAAATCATTAATGTACCATTTATAAATTATTCCTGTTTGTTCCTTCAAGCAGGTTCAGCGAGACCTCTGCTTGGCCCCATTTTGTGGTTATTTGTTCCAATTTACTACATAGCCTTGAAAGGAAAAAGTTGAATATCTTAGAAAATATTTCAAACTACCCACCCCCCACCCCCCCAATTCAGTCTGGCCATTCTTCCAATTATTTTGACTTAATGAGATCTTACTGTTCTTTGGAAAGGTTAATGTCTCACCATATGATTTGGCTTAGTGGAATTCAGCCATTTCCCCAAAACATTAGCGCAATGTAGTAGAAAAGGTAATGAATAAATTTATTATTTTTTGCAATGAACACCTTTAGAATCAGGAATTCAGGGTGTAAATTCTAGCTTTGCCCCTCTCTCACACTGCGATCTCTAACACCTTGCAGAAACCTCCAGCTTAAGTTTCTAATTTAATGGTATAATAAGCAATAGCCTCATCATTGTCAACAAATATTTACTGAGGGCCACGTGGTGATATGTTTCCAGCAGACTTAATTGTTAATTAGTTGTTCCCTAGGTTAAATAGATGGCACACTAAAACAAATAGCACTGTGCAGAGGGCAAGGGAACTGTTATTAGCCTCCACTCGGCCTGGCACCAGGAATGAAAATGTCATTCTCCCCACAGGGGCTGCTTTCTAAGGATGTTTGGGTCTGTGGTTTTTCATATTATGAACTGTTTCTATTTTCAGGACTCAGAGTTCTTTGTAGGTTTGCACAAGCTATGGAAGTTCTAGAAACATCACATGAGTAATTCTTATTTAGAGTTCTTCAGCGAGGAAGGGAGAGAACTGTCTTCTCCCATTTGATAATAAGGTGGTAGAGTTTTGGAAGCTAGAAACCTCAGAATTTTTTCCCTCTGTAAAGCCATTCTCAGAAGCTTGATGACTCCCAGATTTACATCTCCAGCCTAGACCATTCCCAAAAATGTGCCCTTGATAGCACCTGACCTTTAGACCCAAGGCCGTCCCTGCCCAGGGCCCTGAGCCCCTTCCTGTGGTTCTCCAGGCAGAGTGCCCCTAATCTGGTCTTGGTCCTGTGTGGGCTCTTATCTAAAGGTTCTGGTCACCAGAACCCACGCAACAGTTTCTGCCTCAACAAAGTAGCCTGCCTCAACATTTTCTAAGTCCCTCTCTAATGGCTAGGACCCACCAGGGCCAGCTGTGCCATCTGGGAGAGGTGTCTCTTGCCTGGACAGGTCAGTACGAGACCTGGTCCTGGTTTCTTCCCTTCTGGGTGCTCAATGACCCTCCAGATCCCCTTACCATGTCCTCACTTCCACCTCGCTCCTGGTGTTGACCAAATGCCCCCCAAAGCCTTGGGATTCTTGTCAGCCCCAATTCCAGAAGGGCCACCTGGTGACAGGATGGCTCCCACTGGCAGGTGCATTGTTTCTGTCCCAGAATCGGATGAGACTGGCTGCCAGGATGGAGCTGACACTCTGCTTTTGTATGGCTCATGCCAGACACAAGACACGTTCAGGTCTCTGGGCCACTGAAGGCCCACTGCCAGCCCTTCCCTTGAGTGGCCAATAGGGGCCTGCATTGGCTCTCACTTGTGGGGGCTCTCACCTCAGTGCTGCCCATGGTCCAAAGCACTTGAGGACAGCAGGCAATGTTCTTTACCCTGTGGGTCCCTCTCCAGACACCACCACTCCCTACCTCCCCACCACCACCACCTGATGGTCACCGCACCCCTCCACAGGCTATGCTACACAATCAGGCCTCCTCCAGGGGTGGCCATGCCTGGTCCTCTGAGGGTTTTTCAGACATTGCCCCACAATATCAGCAGGCTATTCCTGTCAATGTCCTCTGGCCTTTTATGGACCTGGTGCTATCTGGTCTCCCAGGTTGGTATCAAGTCGTGCCAGACAAGGGATGGACATTCCTAGAGTGAAGGGAATCTCCCGCCCAGCACTGCCTCCTGAGGGAGGTACGTGGAAGGCAGGAGCACAATCAACACTGAAAGAGACCACACTTAGGAAAGCACTGCTTATGGCCTACCAACATGGTTAGAAGATGTACTCCTCCACATTTACACTGTAAAACTCCCAATAGTAACTTTATCAGAAATTTGTCATAAAGTGAATTATCAGTCACATGTTCCCACATATTCTGGGTCAGACGTGCACTTGTGGTCGTCATCCACAAAGCACAGCAGTCTCCTCTGAGACTGGTGGGAACCAGTATTCACAGGCTGCACCATGAATGATGTAGTGCCAGGAGTACTGATGTCACCAGTATTAAATAAACGCTATTTTGGAGCTGCAGAAACAAGATCTATATTGTTTCAATACAAATGGTGTCCACAGAACCATGGCATTGAGAGTAATAATAGCAATGCTCTCTTTTTCTCTCAGTGGAAGATATGAAAGTTACACACTTGACAATAAAGAACAAGAGACGGTTCCTCTTTGTCAATAAGAAGAGATGGTAATCTTCAAATGCACCAACTGGACAAGGAGCAAACACAGAAGTATTCTTTTCAATCCATGTGGCAGATCACTGCACCTCATGTGGGACTATACATTTTTAACTACCTTCTTAGTCAAATACATTTATAAATCAAATTGCTTATATAGACAATTATTTTTCCAGAGAAGTATTTCCCAGAGCCCTTCACAGCTAGCAGCAGCCCAGCTTGATTCTGAAGTTAAGGTCCTGATCTACCCTTATCCACCTAAACTTGCCCCTCCCACAGTATCTCCTATCTGTCTTTCTTTTAAAACAATATTTTAATTTATTTCAGAGAGGAAGGGAGAGGGAGAAAGAGATAGAAACATCAATGATGAGAGAGAATCATCAATGTCCCACACTGGGGATCAACCCTGCAACTTGGGCATGTGCCCTGACCAGGAATCAAACCGTGACCTCCTGGTTCATAGGTTGACACTCAACCAATCAGCCACACCGGCCGGGTTCTCCTATCTTTCAATATGACAACTCCAATCTTCCAGTTGCTCAAGCCAAAACCTTTAATTAATTAGTTATTTATTTAATATATTTTTATTGATTTCAGAGAGGAAGGGAGAGAGAGAGAAACATTGATGAGAGAGAATCATTGATCAGTTGCCTCCTGCACACTCCCCACTAGGGATTGAGCCCACAACCCAGGCATATGCCCTTGACCAGAATCGAACCCCGGACCTTTCAGTTCGCAGGCCGACGCTCTATCCACTGAGCAAACCAGCCAGGGCTAATTTTTTAAATAGATTTTAGAGAGAGAGGAAGAGAGGGTGGAAGAGAGAGAAAGAGAGAGAGAGAGATTTGCTGTTTCACTTATTTATGCATTCATTGGTTGATTCTCATATGTGCCCTGACCAGGGATCAAACCTGCATCCTTGGCATATCGGGATGATGGTCTAACCAACTGAGCTACCAGCAAGGCTCAAGCCAAAATCTTGAAGTCATCCTAGACTCTTCTTTTTCTCACACCCACTTTCAATCCATCAACAAAGCCTGTCATGTCTAACTTCAAAATTATCCAAAAATCTAAACACTTTTCATTTCCTCCCTACCATCAATTATCTCCCTACCATTAATCATATCTCTCCTAGATTATGGCACAATAAGTTTCTCTATCAGTCTCCATGCTTCCTCCCTAGCCTTCCTCAGATCTATTCTCCATAAAGTATCTGGGGCAATTCTTTTAAAAAATACGTAGATAATGTTATTCCTCAATTCAAAACCTTCCCATTGCTTCCTGTCATAGACACTAAGTTATGCCACCCAGATGCCCCTTCAAGGAAAGACAGGGTGCTCAGCTGTGAGTTATAAGATCACAGTGTCCAGCTCATTCAAGGTCAAAGCTGCAGAGGACCTTTTTGTTCCAGGTCACACTTTTCCCAGTCCAGCCTTCCCCAGGTGCCTGAGCAAAGAAGGGTACAGAACCCCGGCACTGACCTGACGAAGAACGATTCTGACAGGCAGTATTCTCTCCAGAGCTCTCCACTGGGCTGGCCAAGGCACTTCTGGATCTTCATTGCAATTCAGCTTCAACCTCTGCCCAATCCTACCTCCTCCTCTCTTTCCACAGGTGACAGACCTGCACTGCAGTCTAAGGCTCTGCCTGGCTACTCCTGCTCCCTTTTCCCTTTAAACATCCACAAGCATTTTCACACACCTTACATCCTGTGCTTCTGTGTCTTTCTTGGCATCTGATTCCCAGAGAACCCCAAAATGACTCATTTTCCCTCACCGCCTTATGTGAAATAGCAGTGCACTCTCCTTGACACTCTATCCACATTATTCTGCTTATTGTTCTTCACAGTAATTGTCACCACTTATTATACATTTCATAAAATATTTGTTTTTTCATCATCTCCCCACAAACTAGAATATCAACTCCTCAAGGTCAGGGTCTTGGCCTTGTTCACTTCCATATCCAAGTGCCTAGAACAATGCTTTGGATGTAGTAAGAACATAATAAATATTTGATGAACAAGAAAATGATTGCATATTTGGAAGACCCCTGCTAGGAAGAAGGAAACTCAAGTAGCTACAAAAATACATCATTGTCTTCTCTCAGACAATGTAAAGAAAATTTTGGGAGCTGAAAATTTTTGTGACTTGCTTGTTACTTTCATATTTGAGTCTAATACCCATGTTCCCGGATTCCCATCTTCTTTTTTTTCTCTATATGTACACATGTATGCCTCAAATATTTATTGAGCATCTTCTATGGGCCAGACACTGGGCCAAGGGCTGGGAGGTATGAAGATAAAAATGACAACCCCCAGCCTTTGGTCAGCCCCTGGACCATGAGGGAGACAAACAAGTCCTCACTAAAGGAGTTAAGTGCTACAACAGATGTTACAGATAGTGCTGTGAAGACACAGAGAAAAGCCTTGTTAGGGAGGGCAAAGGTGCCCTAATGATTCCCTGAGAAATAAATATCTCCATCCTGCTCACCTCTTTCTGTTTTTCACATAGCCCCTAAGCTCATTCCTACCTCAGGGTCTTTGCCCCAGCTATTCCCTCTGCCTGGAATATGGTACCCTCTAGATTTTCACATGTGGTACCTTCTTGTCATTCGTGTCTCAGATCAAATGTCACCCTTTCAGGGAGGCCCTTCTGAATTCCTAAAGTGCCCCCCCCACCCAGTCTCCCATCCCCTACACTTCAACCAGACACTGCCAAACAGCTTTGCTTTTGTGTTTCATAGCACTCCATGTGACCTGTTTATTTATCTATGTATTGTATCCTGTCTGACTCCTCCATCCTGTGCTGTAAGTCCTCTGAGGACAGGGGCCTTGTTTGTTTTGATCTCTGCTCTAGCTCCGTGCCTACAAGGGGACCTGGCACACTTAAAGGGCTTAACAAACATGCATTGAATGATTATGAGGAAAAGTGTATAAAAAGACAATGCTTCTATAGAGACACAAAGAACAACTAGTAAGTCAGGGTAGGGGTGAGAGTGGAGTGTGCCACTCTAGGGAAAACACTTTTGGAAAGGAATGGATTGTGCTGTCTTTTTTATCTCCCCAGGGATACCAAGATCAGAAGTCTTCAGATCTGGGTGATGTCATATGGGGATATAGACATTCATTATACCATTCTCTTTACTTTTGTATTCTGGAATTTTTCAAAGTAAAAAAATTAAGGAAACAAGTCTTGAGGCCAAGCAGGTAATATAAATGTATGAAGCATCATGGATGGACCTAGAGGGTATTATGCTAAGTGAAATAAGTCAGACAGAAAAAGACAAATGCCATATGATTTCACTTACATGTGCATCTAAAGAACAAAATAAATGAACAAACAAAACAGAAAGAGACTCATAGATATAAAGAACAAACAGATGGTTGCCAGATGAGAGGGGGAGGTGAGAACTGGGTGAAAGGGTGAAGGAATTAAGAAATACAAATTAGTAGTTACAAAATAGTCATGGGGATATAAAGTACAGCATAGGGAATATAGTAAAAAATATTGTAATAACTACGTATGGTGTCAGATGGGTCCTAGACTTATGAAGGGGCATCACTTCATAAACTATATAAATTTCTAACCACTATGATGTACACCTGAAACTAATCTATACTAATAATCTATACCAGTGATGGCGAACCTTTTGAGCTCGGCGTGTCAGCATTTTGAAAAACCCTAACTTAACTCTGGTGCCATGTCACATATAGAAATTTTTTGATATTTGCAACCATAGTAAAACAAAGATTTATATTTTTGATATTTATTTTATATATTTAAATGCCATTTAACAAAGAAAAATCAACCAAAAAAAATGAGTT